>NC_045430.1:216072510-216389177 GCF_902635505.1 Sarcophilus harrisii | reverse complement strand
CCAGTAAGATATACAGGGGGAACTTTTTTGTCATTAGTTGGAGATGTCATTCTGAAACTCAGAAGAAAGGCACTGAAGAACTGGATAATGGCCAAGTGTCCCATTTATAAGAAAAAGAAAGTGATATTTCTGAATTAGAGACTGGTGACCTTAACTTTATTTCCTGGAAAAAAAAATCTATAAGCATTCCTAAAGGCATGGTTAGTGAACCTTCAGAAAAGGAAGCAGCAATCACAAAGATCTATCATGGCTTCATTAAGCTGGTCAGGCCAGAATAATCTTGTTTTCTTTTTTGGACAGGTAACTGGATCAGGGGAATGTTGTAGATCTGGTTTATCCAGTTGTGAGCATAACATTTGACAAAATTTCTCATACAGTATTTGTAGATGAGATGTAGAGATATAGACTAAATATATATATATATATATATATATATATATATATAGAGAGAGAGAGAGAGAGATTTAGAAGTAACTGAATAACTGATGGATGCAAAGATGGTTGAGTCAAACAGTAATCTTTTTTTAAATTTTATTTTATTTTATTTATTTATTTATTAATAATTATAACATTTTATTGACAGAACCCATGCCAGGGTAATTTTTTACATTATCTCTTGTACTAACTTCTGTTCTGATTTTACCCCTCCCTCCCTCCACCCCCTCCCCCAGATGGCAAGCAGTCCTATACATGTTAAATATGCCACAGTATATCCTAGATATAATATATGTGTGTAGAACCAAACAGTTCTCTAAACAGTAATCTTAAATGTTTTGTTCAATAACAACCAAGTATAGTAGAATGTCCTAGGAACTGGTGAATAGATGGCATTGTGATTACATTTTGAAAATACTACCAAGAAGGTAGGAAAAGCTTGAAAAGAAAAAAAATGAGGACAAAGTCTAGATGCAAAAAGATCTGGACAGGTTTGAACACTGTGCTAAAAATAGTATGATGAAATTACTAGGGATAAGTGGAAAGTCTTTTATGTAGGCTCAAAAAATGGACTTCCTAAATGTAAGGTGAGGAAGACATGGCTAGATAGCAATTTTTCTGGAAAAAAGTATAGTCTGTGGACTAGAAAGGAACCAAGTATGTTTTAAATGTCTAATATATTCCAGGAACTCTGCTAGGCATTTTACAAATATCATATTTGATCCTCAAAACAACCCTGTGAGGTATGTACTGTTATCTCCATTTTACAGTTAAGAAAACTGAAACTGGATTTGAACTTAGGTCCTTCTTGATACTATCTGAAGGGCTATTCTTATCTGACCATAGTGGGGACAAAGAATAATCCTTAATGGTTCAAAGGCTCCTAGTAGAGGGTCCAGGGATTTGGAAATCTGGGGGAACCCAATAGATGGCATCCAGTAGTACATGGCTCTCAATCTTGGGAGCATCTCTTAATTTATTATTCCACTGAGGGTTTCTTTTGGAAACATTAATACCTGTATCATTTCTAAGCCTATTATAAAATGGAAAAAGACTTTCAGATTTCATGAATCAAATTAATAAGACAACAAATATGGGTAAGTTTTATTAAAGAAAACACTCTCACTGAACTAATAAACAAATAATCATACTACTATTCCTTTCCTCATGTCTTTGGTTCACTCAGGTAAGTCCTCCAGACTTATTATTCTATTGTAAATGATATTCCATCTTATACAAAGAGAGAATTTTGAGTTATTGCAGAGTCAACCCCTCCATATTTCCCCTGGCTTTGTATGGTTTAGATAACTTTCAGTGCTGGTCAAGGACAAGGTCTATTCCACAGAAGGTCTACACAAGGTATGTTAATCCCTATATTACCTCTGCTCTATATCTTTCTTAATCTCAGAATACTTCTTCTTGAGGAGGTCTTAAGAATTAATCCTCTGAAGGAAGAATTAATTCTCTGCTCTAGCAAATCCTCCATTCCTCTACCACCACCAGCCTAGAGGTGCTGCTATTGATTTTATCCACTGCCACCTCTAGGATCAAGAGGTACTGTCTTCTTCTGAGGTAATGTGGCTCCTTCCTGAGTTTTCTTCCAGGGTACTTCATTTGTCTAGGTTGTCTGAACTTTAGATGTCATCTCTAGTGTTGTCTCTCTCTTTCTCCCTCCGCCCCCCTCTCTTTTCTCTCTCTTTCTCTCTTTTCTTTCTCTCTCTCTTCTCTCTCTTTCTCTCTCTTCTCTCTCTCTTCTCTCTCTCTCTTTCTCTCTATTCTCTCTCTCTCTCTTTTCTCTCTCTCTCTCTTTCTCTCTCTTTTTCTCCCCCCTCCCTCCCTCCCTCTCTCCTTTTTCCTTTCCCTCTTCTTCTCCCTCTCTCCTCCTAGAGCTTCACTTAGGAGATATCTCAATGGTGAGACAAAAGCCTAGTCCTTGTTAATTTTATAAATAAGTTATGAGTGCTTTAGATTGCTAAGGAAAAGAGGTCAGAAAATATAGAAAGGGTGTCACGAGTTAAGTTATCCTTAATAAAGAGAAAGGAATCTCATAGGAGGCAATACAAAAGTCTATAAATGTCTGGGATTATAGTCTGGGATGTCTGCAAGGATAATGACCTTCAGATTCATGTATGGGTATTTCTTTGAGAACCTGGGATATTTTCCTAATATCAAGGAGACCACTTCATGAAAAAAGAATTGTCCTTTTTCCTGTATATCTTTGATAATACTTTATGTTCTCTCCCACTACTCTCCTCTGTTACCTGAATGAATCTATAACCACATATAAAATTTTTTCAATGGTGTTCTCATCACAATCTATGGGTAACTTCTTACATATAAGAAAAAAGAAAGAAAAGTCTTGCATGACGATTTAGACCTCTCATAATTGGGTAGTCTTGTTGCTTATATACATTTCCTAGAAACAATCATACACTACTCCTTTATACTCACATGTAACTTTGATGAGAATCCTTTGGATCCCAAAGAAAGCCTAAAGTATTGATAAGATTATCCCCTCCAACAAGCAGGAAAGGCCACTGATGGGGATCAGTCTTTTAGGATACTAAACTCCTCTATAAATTTAGCCTGTCAGTAAAGGGCATACTCCCACCTCATAGAGTAATCCCTTTCTCCCTGGTTAATTGTGCATTCCACTAGGGAATTTCTCTTTTCCATTGTTAATTGTTAAAACCCCTTCCCTTGCTAACTATATGCTCTCCCAAATCCATTTCACATTACCACTCATGAAGCCTATTTTACCTCTTCATTTTGTCTGTAACTTCTCATAAATATACCTACCTTTTGCCAAATGGCCATTTTGATTTCTTTACATGACTGAACCCCAACATTTAGTGCCAACATCAATTTCATCATTTGATACTAAACCCCAAACACATGAACTTGATACTTGGATGAGTCTGATTAGATATGGATATAGCTAGTATAAAAATTTCATATTGAAAATACAAATCAGTGATCATGGACAAATAAGAATGGAAGACTGGTATCTGACCTGGGGATCACACAAGTCCTCCTGAACAAATTTTAACTAGAGGAGAATATAGAGTGTTTGAAATAGAAAAAAAAATTGATGATATCACCTTAAGGAAATGAAATTCCCTTGACAAAGTTCAAAGTACTTTTCATTGGTATTTTGAGTTGGGTGGACTGCATAGGTTTAGAATCAGAAAGGAGAAGTTAGTTACTACTGACCTGAGTTATTTCCCTTTTAGAAAGGACTCTATTAATGTGACCCTTTATATCTGGGAGACTGTAGATTGCTTTGAACATAGAGTGGACAGGAAATGTGCTTTGATTGAATCTCTAACAAGCCTGAATAATTTCCTATTGTGAGGGGTGGGGGGAGAACCTGATTAGTACTATAAGTCTGGAACATTACATAGATCTATAGGAAGACATCTTTTCCAATATTTTTTTAAGACCTCAAAAGTTAAAAGTATCCTGAAGGAAGTCTTGTTTCCAATGCTGTGTAGTAATACTGAAAACAAGTTCAAGTGAGCTTTTGCTCTTCTGTTCCGTAGGAAGTTTCACCAAGAAAAGCTGTGATGTGAAAGAGGCAAGAGATGAATTTTGCCTGGCCCCAGAAGAAAGAATTAGGGGCAACAGAAAGAAGATACAGAAAGACAGTTTTGGGCTTGAGTAAATCAAATTTCCTAATGATTCTAGAGATACTGAAGGAAAAATTGGCTGCCTTGAAAAGGAATGGATTATTTTTCACTGGAGATCTTCAAGGAGTGGATAATTTTTCACTGGAAGTCTACAAGAAGTGAATGTTGTCAATGATCATATATGATATCAAGAGGATTCTTGCCGAGAAATAGGTTGGATTAAATGTTCTTTGACTTTCCTTACACTCATGGCAAGAGATAAATTCCAAGGTTATAATTCTATGCATAGAGTTGATGGTTGGAGTCATGGAATGTATTAGATTGCTAAGGGAAAGCATCCAGTCAATGCAGAAAAGAATGCCATGAACCTATCCTTTACTTCCTCTTGCCAGTAGGATACAAACCTTGCCTACTGAAGCTCTTTTGACAAAAGGAAAGGCATCCTTGTTTCCTTCTCTATTAAATCAGTTTTGGTTATGCATCATTGACCAGAGGAGGGCAAAAGAAACTTGTAGCTCAGGTGTTCAGAAACCCTGCTTAATTGAAAATCAATTGAAAATGAAGATAAATGCACATCTGAAACTTTAACATGAGTCAGTGGGGAAATATAATCTGATTTTAAGCAGCCTGGTTTACATATAATTTTTTAAATTATTATATCTGTTGAGCAACACGAACTCCACCTGTACTATATGGGCAAACCCAGCTGGCTCTGAAGTAAGCTAAGATAGCCTCAGTTGGCAAAATGAGTACTCTAAAATGATATGTGTGTGTGGGAGAAAGGGTAATGCTATTATTATAAACCCTGAATGAGAATGGATAAGGGAGATTCATTTGTGGTATACAAGTTTGGGATCACATTATTCAGCGTTCCTCAATTCCTGTTAATCTCACTCTCATTCACTCCAATTTGCACCTCTTTGAATATGTTTTGCTGACATAGTAATTATAAAATCAGGAGTGGAAGTGAATAAATAACAAAGATTTTTAGACTCTTGCAAATTCAAGTTGCTCTTCCTCATTTGTTTGCTTCAAAGTCTTCTTTGACTCCCTATAATTAAGAGAATAAAGGTAAGATCTTTTGCATTGGTCTTCATGGCCATCTATAAATTAACACTAATCTCTCTTTCCAGATTGATCTCCTATTATGATCCCATTCATTCCTTCTTTGCTATTTGATCTCCCTGATCAAGCCAAATTGTAATTTGTAATGAGTGCTGTAAACTGTAGCTGAAATTGCATATCCTAAAACTGATATTCTTTTAAAATATTATTTTATTTTTCCAAATGCATACAAAGATAGTTTTTAACATTCACCTTTGCAAAATGTTGTGTTCCAAATTTTTCTCTCCCCCCATCAAGACAGAAAGCAATCCAATGTACGTTAAACATGTGCAATTCTTCTAAAGATATTCTATATTCAACATGCTACACAAGAAAAATCAGATCAAAAGGGAAAAAATGAGAAAGAAAAAAAAAGCAAACAAACAATAACAACAAAAAGTGAAAATACTATGCTCTGATTCATGTTCGGTTTTCATAGTTCTCTCTTTCCATGTGGAAGGCATTTTCCATCACAAGTCTTTTGGAATCATCATGAATCACCTCATTGTAAAACAGTATTCTTAATCTTCAATCCTTAGATAGATTTCAAGGAAGTCTATAGTTTCCATTGGGAAAAAAAATTTACATCTTCATTTTCATTAATCTCTAAAAATTAGCATTTCATTCATCTTTTAAAAGTTTTTATATTTTTATTTTCCCCAGGTACATGTAAAACAATTTTTACATTTGTCTTTACAACTTTTAGTTCCAGATTTTCTTTCTTTCTCCCCATTTCCAGCCTTCTGTTCCCCCATGGAGAAAGAACATGTGAAGTTATGCAAACTATTTTCATAAAGGTCACATTATGGAAGAAAACATAGATTCCCCCCCAAACAAACAAACAAACAATAATCCTCAAGAAAGAAAATTATTTTTTTAAAAAGTATGTTTTCATCTGCATTTACACATAATCAGTTCTTTCTCTGGGTAGGGATAGCATTTTTCATCAAGAGTCCTTCAGAGTAGTCTTGGATCACTATATTGATGAAATAGCAAAGTCATTTATAGCTGATCATCACACATCATTGCTATTGCTTTGTGTCCAATATATTTTATTTTGCTTGAGTTTATAGAAGACTTTCTAGATTTTTCTGAGAGCATAGTTTATTATCTTTCTCACCATTTCTTACAAAACAATAATAAATATAAAGCAATATAATATTCATAATCACATACCAAAATTTATTCAGCCATTTTCCAATTGTTGGGCATTCCCCTCAATTTCCAATTCTTTGCTCTGAGAAAAGAGAGCTGCTATAAATGTTTGTAATGTAGCTCATTATTCCTTTTTTAAAAATCTATTTTAGTATTTAATCCTAGTAATATTATTGTAAGGTCAAAGGATATGAATAAATCTAAATCTCTTTGGGCATAGTTCATATCTTTGATCATTTATAACTTGGGGAATTACTTATTTTTTAAAAAATAAATTTGACTGTACATTTGAGAAATGAGACCTTTATTAGAGAACCTTGCTTCAAAATTCTTTTCATAATTATTATTGCTAATTCTATTTCCTTCCCATTTATATGTCCCTCCTCAGAAGTGTTTTGCTTCTGACTACCAACTCCTCCAATATGCCTGCTTCTATCACCCCTCCTCTTCTCATATCCCCTTCCCCTCCTACTTTCCTGTAGGGTAAAATAGATTTCTATATCCATATTAAGTATGTATGTTATTTCCTCTTTGAGCTAATTATGATGACATTAAAGTTCATTTATTCTCTCTCTCCTCTCCCTCTAATGTAAAAGCTTTTTCTTGACTCTTATGGAAGATAATTCATACCATTCCACTTCTTCCTTTTCCTTTTTTCAAGTACAATCCTCTTTAATAACTTGTTTTTTTTTTAAAATATTATCCCTTTATACTCAATCCATACCTTGCCCTGTGTCTAGATATATATGTCCATATATATATGTATATATACTGTCTCTCTCTCTCTCTCTCTCTCTCTCTCTATATATATATATATATATATACACACATATACATATATATACTCCTTCTAACTGCCTTAATAATGAGAAAGTTATTATGAGCTACAAGGGGGTGGGGAGGAAGAAAGGGAAGGAGGAAGGGATGATTATATGATCCTCCTCACAGGAATCCTGAAAGGTAAGCACTATTATTCCCAATTTATAGTTGAGGAATCTGAAAAAAACAGAGATTAAGTGTTTTGCCCAGAGTAACATAACTAGTGTCTGAAGCGAGATTTGGATTTAGATCTTCCTGATTTTGGGCTTAATACTCTATACACCACACCATCAACCGCCTCCAGGATAACAAGTATAATAAATGGATCATTCATTAAATGCAAGCAGCTTCCATTCTAATGAGAAGCATTTATAAGAATGTCCTGGATAAACATATAAAGAATAAATATGAAAGAGTTAAATGCAAGAAGGGGCATTAGCAGTTGAGAGAGATAAAGAATGACCTCATGTCCGATGTGGTGTTTGAGCCATGTCTTGAAGAAAGAGAATTCTCTGAGACAAAAATAAAGCAATAGAGCATTTCAGGTTTGTGGGATGATCAGGAACAGAGACAGGGGACTATTTAAGAGACATGATATGCATGATAGACCAGAAAAGTAGATTGATGAGTGGTGAAAATGTTAGGAGTAAGTGAATATCGTAAAAAACCAGAGAAGAGAATATTCAGGAAAAGGGGACACCTGGGGCAGAGGATTTGAACACCCATAGACAGGTGGCATAAAATATGGATGCAAAAGGTCAACAGTGTTAAATGAACAGGGAAGTAAAGAACAATAAGAACTGAGACCTTTGTAAATCTAGAGAGGGAAATTTCTGCCGAATGATGAGGTCCTAAGCCAGATGACAAAGGGTTGAGGGATAAGTAAGAGAAGAAGAAGGAAATGGAAGCAAAAAGTAGAAATGACTTTTTGTAGAAGTTTATCTGAGGAAAGGAGGAGAAATATAGGGCCACAGATTAAGGACATGGCAGGACCTGGAAAAGTTTTAAAAGTTTTTTCCTTCCTTTTTTTTTTTTTTTTTTTTAATGTTCTCACAGTCATGACTAAAAAAGTATGACTTTTTTTTTTGGTTATGCTTTATTTTGTTTTGATTTTTTAAAAAAGCATACCAGAGGAGACTTCAAAATAGGCATGTGGAAGGGCATTCTATAGTGCTTATCCATTAATTTGCATTCCTGGGGACATGCACTAAAATAGAATTATACCTTGAACTGCACAGATGAAGAGTAGTCTGAATGGTCTATGGGAAATGTTTCAGTCCTTTAAAGGACCTTGACCCCTTCCTGAAATGAAGATCTTCTCTTTAAAACATTATTTTAGCAGTAACTCAAGGTATGAATTGGAGCTTGATGACTGATTAAAGAGCACATGTTGTGGACTTGGCTAAGCTAAGTATTTACAGATGAGAAACTACACAAGAGAAATGGTGCAGAACATTCCACTATCAAAATACCTAAATGGAAAAAAAAAACATTAATAATGGAATGATCATAAAGCTGGGCAGTCTATAAGCAGCAAGGAAGGGCTGGCTATCGTCTTGAAAGGAATACCAAGGACAATTTGATGGCACAGTAGATAGGGCACCCATCCTGAGTTCAAATTCAACCTCAGACACTTAATGTTTCCCAGCTACATGACCTTGGGCTAGTGAGTCCAATTGCCTTAAAAAAGGAATATCTGGAGAAATGTAAATTAAGACAACTCTGAGATACCACTACACACCTGTTAGACTGGCTAGAATGACAGGAAAGCTAATGCCTAATGTTGGAGGGATGTGGGAAAACAGGGACATTAATTGTTGGTGGAATTGTGAATACACCCAACCATTCTGGAGAGCAATTTGGAACTATGCCCAAAAAGTTATCAAACTGTGTCTTTGACCCAGCAGTCAAACACAGCAGTGTTACTACTGGGCTTATATCCCAAAGAGATCTTAAAGAAGGGAAAGGGACCTGTATGTACAAGAATGTTTGTGGCAGCCCTCTTTGTAGTGGCTAGAAACTGGAAACTGAGTGGATGCCCATCAATTGGAGAATGGCTGAATAAATTGTGGTATATGAATGTTATGGAATATTATTTTTCTGTAAGAAACGACCAGCAGGATGATTTCAGAAAGGCCTGGAGAGACTTACACGAACTGATGCTGAGTGAAATGAGCAGGACCAGGAGATCATTATATACTTCAACAACAATACTATATGATGACCAGTTCTGATGGACCAGGCCATCCTCAGTAATGAGATAAACCAAATCAGTTCCAATGGAGCAGTAATGAACTGAACCAGCTACACCCAGCGAAAGAACTCTGGGAGATCACTGAGAACCATTGTATTGAATTCCCAATCCCTATATTTTTGCCTGTCTGCATTTTTAAAAATTTCCTTCACAGGCTAATTGTACAATATTTCAGAATCTGATTCTTTTTGTACAGCAAAATAATGGTTTGGCCATGTATACTTATTTTGTATTTAATTTATACTTTAATATATTTAACAAATATTGGTCATCCTGCTATCTAGGGGAAGAGATGGGGGGAAGGAGGGGAAAAATTGGAACAAAAGATTTGGCAATTGTAAATGCTGAAAAATTACCCATGCATATAACTTGTAAGTAAAAAGCCATTAAAAAAAAAAAAGGAATATCTGTACTGATCCAGATTCACTGTCATATTAAGGTATATCGGTAATCAAATTCAAATGAGTGCTATATTTTTCAATGTGATTTTTGGAGGCAAACTACTTTTTTATTAAAATTTCCTCAAATGTATCACTGAAGTAAAGAAGTCATTCTGGGTCCTTGAAGATTATAACAATCAATATAGTTATGAAAGTTTGGGCTAAGATGGATATGTATCAAACACTATTTCAGTGATATATTGAGGGTTTATGGTCTAAAGTTCAGATATTCACTAGCAGATGATGGGTTTCTTCTATGAAGTAGCTCTTAAAGACTATCTACAAAGTTGTTGAGAAGTTGTAGTTTCTGTTAAAGGAATATCTGGAAAAAAAATAGAGCTTTTGTTCATATGACCTTTATGTTCCTCTGAAACAAGATAGGATTTTTCATTATAGGTCCTTTGGAATTGTCTTGAATCAGCATCTGTACTCTATATCAGCATTTCTCAAGTCAAAATGGTCATAAAACAGTTTGGAATTTGGGATGTGATAACAGAAAAAATAATATATATATATATATATTTTCTGTTATCACATCCCAAATATATATATGCTGAATGTGATGACAGAATCCATATATGCTAGTCTGACAGGTCTGGAGGTCATAAATACTACCAGGGATTAAGATATATTGGAGACTTAAAACATTTTTTCAAATCACTTTTAATTAGATAAATGCAAATTTAAACACCTCTGAATAATGACCTCGCATCTACTTGATTGGGTAATATAACAGAAAAAAAGAAATGATAACTATTGGAGGGAATGAAAACTGAAATACTAAAGAACTGTTAGTAAAATTGTGAATTTATTCAATCATTGTGGAGAGCAATTTGAGATTGTCTAAAGGAAGATTAAACTCTGCATTCCCTTTGACCCAGAAATATCAATACAGGAATGTATTCCAAAGAAATTTTTTTTTAAAGAAGCTATATGTAGAAATACATTTATAGCATTTTTTTTTTTGTGGTGGCAAAAAATTGGAAACTGAGGAGATCCATTGGGGAATGATTATACAAGTTATGGTATAAGATTATGATGAAATACTATATGCTATAAGAAATGACAATCAGGATGGTTTCAGAAAGATCTGTAAAGATTTATATGAATTTATGCAATGAGAGATGAAAAGAATCAGGTGAACATTGTAAATAATAATAGCAATATCATATAATGAATGATCAACTGAATGATTTTGTTGTCCTCAACAATACAGTGATTCAAAAGAATACCAAAGGACCTACAATTGAAAAATCCTATCTTCTTTCAGAGGAAAAACTGATGGAGTCTCAATGAAGATGGAAGCATACTTAAAAAAAAAAAACAACTTTCATTTTTTTGGCCTGCATTTTCTTTTGCAATGTGAATGATATGGTGATATGTTTTGCATGAATGCACATAAAAAATTGTTTTCATATGTAATTAAAATATAAAAAGATAGGGGAATTTATGTTAAAATGGAGAAAATTGTTTCACAACCTTTTGCCCAAGAAATTTTTATGTGACCTCAGGTGTATTAGGTATTTAAAATAGGCATACAAATCAAAAATTTACTGAAAACAAATCATAATTTCATGATCCCCATTCAGTTAGATGATCCCACGTGGGGTCATGACCCAGAGTTTAAAAAGCTTTGTATTAGATAGTAACACAGTTAGGTGCATGTCTACTTGAATATTTAGATTTAAAGAATAGTATATTAATCTCCTGTTGTCAACCTGAAGGAAGTTCTCTAATGGAATGTCCTTATACTTGTTATGTTTAATATTTTTTATCTAGATAAAAGTGTGGTAATACTAATAAATTTGAGCTTGACATGAAGCTAAGAGCTAGGAGAGTTTTAAAAATTTATGCAAAATAGTTAACTAACATACCTTATCTCATTTGAGTCTCACAATAACTTTGAAAGGTAAGAACTACAGGTATTATAACTATTATAGATGGAGAGAAAGCGAAACTAAATCAATGATCCATAGTTACATAGCTAGTAAATGTCAAAGGCAAGCTTCTAATCCTGGTTTCTCTAGCCTCAAATCTAGCTAACATGATAGATGACAGTATCAGAACTTAAAAGATTTTCTAAAAGATCTTGACAAACTAGCACATTGGGCCAAACCCAATAAAATGAAATTTAATGGGGATTAATGTAAAGTCTTTCACTTGAGTTTGAAAAGTCAGATAAAGATTGAAGGAAAGGGCTAGGTGGCATTTTGTCTGAAAGCATTCAGGGAATTTTAAGACTGCATTACTAAATATTTGAGTCAACAAAGGTATGAAAGCTAAAAAAAACTAATGCAATTTATGGGTTTATTAAGAGAGGCGTATTATCCAGAACAAGACAGATTATTATCCTGCAGAATTCTGTTTGGCTCAGAATGTATCTGACATATTGTACCCAGTCTATTTCTGGGTGCCTCAGTTTGGGAAAGACACTGATAAATTGGAGTGGTGGAAGGCACAAGTAACTGTGTGCTACCTCCTTCATTGGTCAAGCTTCCAAGCTGCAAATCCACCAAGGTGTCTCCATTTAGGGATAATCCTTTATTACACTCTATTCTTGTCTTCCAGTGCCATCCTGTCTCTGATTCTAGTTCACTGAGGGAGCTTTTCTGGAATTCACCATTGCAGGGGACACTTTCCTACTTCGGATTTGTAATTAGAATCTCCACAGCAATTTAATATATGAACTGCTCTGTATTTCATGCTTCCCCTGTCCTATAAACAACAAAAATATTCTTATTGCTCCCCTCCCCCAGTTTTTCTAATTCTTGTGATTTAGAGTCTAGAATAATCTCCTTCATCTACTACTATTCTTAATATAATACTCTTGTTTCTATTCAGTTCTATTCTATTCAGATTCTGAAGATTTTCTCTTGGAGGACTGAAAAAAAACCTCGGGTAACCTAAAACATCAACAATTTATCCAAATACATATGGGCTAGTGTGCTAACTTTTTGGATTGTTCATACAGTTTCCTTAATGTGGACAATTCCTGATCTCTTTTTTTTTTCTTGCACATAGACTGAACACTTTTGAAAAATTATGGGTCTCATTTATGAAGAAAGTATCATGCTAATTGCTTTTCAAACATTATCTTATTTAATTTTTATAAGTTTGGGAGGAAAGTGTTATTAAGATACTCATTTTACACTTGAGGAAACTAAGGCAGACTTGTCAAAGGCCACACAGTTAGTACGTGTCTAATCATATTTGAACACAAATTTTCCTGACTCATGCAAGCGCTACAGTGGACCAGGTTTGGATGACATCAACAAAATGCCTTTGGCAAATAGCACTTTGTGATATATATAGCAAATTCCTCTTTACTTTGAAATTTGTACTGAACTTTGCAACACCAGTGGCAAAGAATTTTTGTGAGCCTGAATCTCCTTCATTATGCTTTGCTTAATACTAATATTTAGAGGGCTGCCAATTAATAACAACTAACATTTATAGAGCACTTTCTATGTATTAGGCACTGTGATAAGTACTTTATGATTATTATCTTATTTGATTCTTGTGAAAATTCTAGGAAGGAGGTGCTATTTTCAACCCCACTTTACAGATAAAGAAACTGAGGCAGACAGAGATTAAGTGATTTGTCCAGGACCTGAGGCCAGCTTTAAACTCAGTTTTCCTGACTCCAAGCACAGTGCTATATTTATTATAATGCCTTCTTGTCAATTAAAATCATTCCTCTTGGTACATCCTTAAAAGAATCTTGTATATTTTTTACACATGTACAGGTGATTGTTTTCTTCAGCAGAAATTTAATATGTTTTGCTCTTCCAAGTTAATAATCACCAGAAGTAATGAGAGAGCTCTACAACTATCAATTTTATAGTACTTTAATGCTTCTAAGATACTTTTCAAATTTTATATTATTTAACCTTCACAATAGCTCTAGAAAGTAGCTGTTATATTTATTTTATGATTGAGGAAATTGAGAGAGAGAGAGAGAGAGAGAGAGATCATAAAATCACACAGCTACTGAATATCTGTGACTAGATTTGAATTCACTATCTTCCTGACACTGGGTTCTAGTACTTTGTCTACTATACCACCTAACTTCCTCTGTATTTTTATCATCATCTCCATCTCTATCTATATATCATTTGTATCAATATCTTTGCTTACTTAGCTATAGCAACTCTCAAGGAACATCTACTCAGACACGGAAGGGTTCTGATCCATATTAATGGAGACAATACCCCCACCAAACATAGCAAAGATCTTTTACATTATTCAGATAAGTTCAAATATGACATAGTCTGGTGGATCGACATATAACATATCCTTCTTTTGAGAGGTTACTATTAAGTGAATAATTGCTTAACTCTACACTGGCATAATTTAATTTATTTTTTTAAATTTAGAAAATCAATCTTCTATCTCTGTAGGCTGAAATTGGGCATGATGGGATAGTGCACAGACCTCTGGCCCCAAAATCAGATTATTTGAAATCAATTCTTGGTTCTGACACTAACTTCTTTTGTGACTTGGAGCATATCATTTATAGGTACATGGCAGTTCTCAGTGCCAAGTTTTAATACTTGGAAAATGTTGTCCATTCCCTGCTTATTTTTTGGGAATGCAGTGAGGATTTCTGAGTTTAGAGTATAATGCACTAAAGACCTAAAATAAGTGACAAATACATGTTCTATTCCATTTTATTTTTCTATCCATGTCTGATATAATTTATAGCAGACTCTTCTTTTAATAAATCACAAAAGGTTACTAGAGTTATTCTACCATCTATAAAAAAGCTCCATTCTTGACCTTCTCTAAGATTTTCTAGGGTCTTAATTGTGAAAGGGATGTGGAACCCTTATGTGGTCATAGATTGCCATAAGAAGAATTCTCTCAGAAGGCAAAGTATTAGAATATTCAATTTTCTAGCCCTCAGTCCAGTCTTCTGATTCCACAATTTGCATTATCAAACATTTCTATACTATCTCAGATTCTCAATTTTCAGAATTCCGGTAAGGGTATTGAAACTTCCCTAATCACCAAACTGATACAGTAGAAAACTTGAAAGGAGTGAGAGTGACTGAGTAACAAACAATGCATGATTGCTTCAGAAAGAGAAAGGAGGGGCCATTGGCATAGTAAACTTTGAGACTTAGGTCATTGTCCAACCCCCTCATTTTACAGACAAGTAAATTAAGGTCCAGAAAGATTAAATGATTTACTCGTAAGTACCTTTGTAGGAAGTATCAGAGGTAAAAATTCAAACTCAGTTCCTTGGACTCTTAAGTGCCTCACTCTAAATTCTTTCTTCTCTACATGTTGGAATGAGCAGAGACAATGAAAAGAACTAGCATTATTTCTGTTTATTTCTTTCCCTAGCTCTTCCTCTCTCTGTAGAATTTTCAAGGTGAGTTGAAATTAGGAACATATGACACTTGCAGAAAGAACTTCTTTATGGGGTACAGGGAAGCATTAAAAATTATTTCATATTCCCCTTTCTCTGAAGCCTTTTTTGGTGATTGGGTTAAATAATCATGTGTTCAACCTCAAACTTGGTATGCTTTATCTGACAAAGGAAATTCCTTTTGCAAAGCTTTCTCAAAAATGCCCTTCTTTTGTTGGAATTGGATTCATCATCTATATCAGGAGAATCCAAGAAGAGGGAAATGAAATCCCATTCTAACATCATTTGTTTTGAGCATGCAGTCACTGGCTTGACTATTTTTTCATAAGAGACAAATAGAGGGAAAAAGAATTAACACGAATCCTTTAATGTTGGTCTCTGTTCAAATTCTAAGCAAGAACAATAAACTCTCAGAGACTGCAGTAGAACAAGGGCCAAAAAAAAAAAAAAAAAAAAAAAAAAAAAGCTTTTAGCTATTTGTAAATTATTAATCATTCTGATCTATCCTTCTTGACATCAACAAAGCCAGATAAGTGATGGTTCAGAATCAATTTGTCACGGGCCAGTGTGTACTCAGTGACCTACTTGGTCTGGTATATAGGTCAGACTTGGATTTGATGCTCTGATAACGCTTGCGTATAGAAATATATGAAGAAGGTTGTTTTTCTCTTTTACCATCAGCCTGCATATTCTAAAGTCAGAGCCACAGACATGAGATGGTATAGATCTTGAGAGAACAGTAGCAGAAGAAATGCTTGAGAAACTCTCTGAGCATGGAGGATTGGACACATGGGCGGTGTCCCTTAATGGACTTTCACAGAGCGGGATGCTAGTTTGCAGAGGAAGGCAAGGGGAAGGCAGTCTGACTCTGCTCTGTCTGCTAATCTTGGGAGGAAGGAGATTTGTTCAAAGAAAATAGAAATGAAAGGACTGTGGACATGAAGCTAAATACATTAATCTATTTCCTAGCAATAAGGAAGCAACAATGGCAGTAATCTACTGGGAGAAAACCAGGGAAAAGAAAGCTAGATGGTACAGTAAATAGAGCACCGAGTTAGGACGATCTGAGTTCAGATTTAGCCTTAGACACTAGTTGTGTGATCCTGGGCAAGTTATTTCACCCATTTCTTCTTCAGTTTCCTCAACTATGAAATGGGGATAATAATAGCACTTACCTTTCAGGTTGTTGTGAAGATCAAATGGGAAGATATTTGCAAAATGTTTGGCATAGTGCCTGACATATAGTAGGCATTATATAAATATTATTATTATTATTACTATTATTATCATTAATACTTTTGAAGGGTTTTCAAGGAGGAACGATTTGGACTCTGGCCTTTTTTTTTTTTTTTGTCTTATCGGCATCAATCATGGCATTTTGTATTTAATGCATGGAAAGAGTAGTAGATGCTACTTCTTTCCAGTGTAATCCTATACTACTTACCTTCTTTGATGGTAAATCATAAAGTCAGCTAGCTGATGTACTATATGGAATACTGTATTTGGATTTAGGAAGATCTGTATTCAAATCTTGCTTCAGATACTAATTCCGACACCCTCATTTGTAAAAAAGCAACAGTAACAGCACCTCTTGTGACAATCAAATGAGATTAGATATTATAACACTGCAAATCTGAAGGTGCTATATAAGTGCTAGCTGTAATTCTTCCAGGTTTCCTTATTTGTAAAATAAGAGGACTTATGATTAAGATGCTTTGGAAATATTTGTTGAACAGGGAGTGAAATGAGTCCTTTCAGGATTATGAAGAAAAAAGAAAAGTAGCATAAATAAGCTCCACTGAATTTTCCTTTTGTGTCTTGGTTCTGGATCCATAAATGGAAACCCTTGATTGGAACGAAAGTAAGAGTTGGAATCTCTTCTCTCTTTTAGCAAAAGGACTTATAACAAACCCTGTCGATTGGAAATTCATAAGGCAGATAACCAAATCGAATCAGTGATTCTTGTGCTAGCCAGAGGTAGTGAGTGTCTATTTGTTTGTATGCCTCATGGGGTTCTGCTGGGCTAGTTACACTTCATAGCTCTGCTCAGTCACTGGTTCAAATGTGTAGCTACAGAGAGCCAGCCAAGCTATTTGGAAGCAGTTCAAATTGTGAAGCTTTGCCCAGCTTGCTGTTTTCCAGGCACTGGAGCTGCTGTTGCTGGTGTGTTCTATTTCACAATCCACTGATGGAATGTGTCCTTTGGTGTGCAGGGATTTATCTGAAATGGCAAGGACATGAGTAGGAGATCTGACCTTTAATCTAGGGAAAGAGGTAGTGGTGACTTACCTACCTTGGCAATCTACATGCACACCTTCTATAGGTCTTTCATACCTGTTTATTCTTCTTTTACTTAGATGACTCAGAAAATATAGTTATTTTCCACTTTGGAGTCATAAATGCTTAGATTTAGATGTAATACAAATTTCTTTATTTTTTTTTCAAATAATAAAACTGAAGCTCAGAGGTTTATACCAATTAGGTTAAAGTCACATAAATTTTAAGTGGCTGAGCCATTATTCAAACTTGAGTTCTCTAATCCTGAATAGAATACACTTCCCACTAAACCAAAATACCTACTACTTTCTTTGAAAATTTTTTTTGAAATTATTTTATATACTAATAAAAATCTAATTTCTCTTATTCTTAACTCCCTCTCTTCTTCTCACAAAAATAAAATAAAATAAAACCCTATCTTAAATATACATAATTAAGCAAAATAAATTCTCTTCATTGACCATGTCAAATAATCAATACTGCATTCTATATCTTGAGTCTATCACCTTTATCTCAGGAGGTAAATAGCATGTGTCATTATCAGTCCATTGGAATCAAGATTGGTCAATGTATTAATCAGCATTCTTCAGTATTTCTGAATTGTTTTTCTTTATGATGTTGTTATTGTAGAAGTGA
This sequence comes from Sarcophilus harrisii, assembly GCF_902635505.1. Classification (NCBI taxonomy): domain Eukaryota; kingdom Metazoa; phylum Chordata; class Mammalia; order Dasyuromorphia; family Dasyuridae; genus Sarcophilus; species Sarcophilus harrisii. The sequence continues at coordinate 216,371,054 of NC_045430.1, read as the reverse complement.
TTCTCTTAATTCTACTTATTTCACTCAACATGGATATTCTTTTATAACTTTAAGATGTTGATTAACTAATCATACCTATAGCCATCAAGACTTTTTTCCAACCCTTGCAAAAGAGAAATGTCTTTATATTTACCTCTAGTTTAGGTTTAAACTCCATCTTAAACCATCTATTTCACACTCAGAATAAGTAGGCTAGCACTTTCCACCAGCCTTCTGGTGTAAATGACAGCTCAGCTCCAGAAAGGAAGCTTTCTGATGATTCTCTTTCCAAGGGAAAATGACCTGCCAATCCCATCACCATGTGCTATGTGTTGAACAGAGCAAACCCAAAATATCTTCCAAAAAGCCATGGCATTAACAGTTAGTTGACATTCAAATAAAAGCTCTGGATGCCCGAGATTGAGAGATGACTTTTAAAAATAAAATTAAAAATACAAATAAAAATAGAATTAAAAATAGAAGCTCTGGATGCTCCTACTGTGTGCAGGGCACTCTACTATAGAGCATTATTTTTTCCCAATCACAGAGAGAAGGATACATATATAGTTTATTGTCCAATAGCAACATGTATATATGCTTGTCAACATTCAAGAAACAAGGGGGCAGTGGTGGCTACAAGTTCCAAAGACAGTTATACTTGGAAGATGCCCCCTGATCATTCTCCAGTTATACCCTCAGCAAGTTTCATATTGAATGACGTCTAGATCACAAGAAGGTAGAAGCTGGAACCTGCAAGTGACCCACCTAAAGAAGATAACTTCTAAACAAGGCTGAAGACAGAAACCAGGATTCTGTTGGCTTTACCATTATGAACACTTGATTTTATTTATTTATTTTTTTTTTGGGGGGGGGGGGAAGGAAGCAGAGTATAATACATTTAACAAACATAAATCATTCCAGAAAAAGCATAAGGTTTATAAGATATATGGATAGCATGTCTTATACCCATCTTTGGGCCAAAAAAAAAAAAAAGGAGAAAAAAGTTAGGAAACATTGATTAAGTTATATCTATTTGATATGTATAAAAGAATTCTACTTGCTGTCTAGGAGAGGGGGTAGAGGGGAAAGAAGGAAAAAATTTGGATTGCAAGGTTTTGCAAGGGTGAATGTTCAAAACTAATCTTTTCATACATTTTGAAAATAAAAAAGCTATTATTATTTTTTAAAAAGCTTTATCTGTTTGAGTTTCCTGAGTCCTGGTCTCATCCATGCAAAATGGATATATAATGCCAACCCCACTGATAATGGTGGATCTCAGTTTTTGTGCCTAATCAAATAGATTAACATCAATATTAACAGAGATCATGAAAATTACTCCACAATCGATTCAGCAGTGAATAAATAATTGAATCAAGAAATGTTTTTGTATATAGTAGATGGATTTGTTTGGGCTACATGCAGGCTCAGAAGTAGTAAGGTTTCTATAATTACCATATAATTTTCATACACCATGTAGGTAATATTTTTCAGCTTAGTATATGTTAACCCTGGGATACACATGGAAATCCTTATACAATACAGGCCCTTGGTGCTCAGATTTATAACAAAGCTAGAAAATACCGCAAAGGTCATTTAGGTCAAATGTTTGATTTGACAACAAGAATACTGAAGCCTAAAGGTTAAACAGCCCTTTTGTGTTAGACAGGTAGCAAGCAAGGGGCAGAGAGGGGATTTGAAGGCAGGTGTTCTCAGATAGACAAGTTATTTAACCACTTCCTACTCTAGGCAACTTTCTATGACTAAAATTGCAAAGAATTTGTTTACCTGCTTTGGTGGAGGAAGTTTCTTCTCAGAGTCCTACTTCAATGAAATTCGTCACAATACCAAATGTAGCCTCATAATACCACTTTAGTAGATAATGTTCCGGATCTCACAGACTGAGAATTAAGCTTGTAGCAAATTGGACAAATATTCCAGTAGGAATTAGGGAAGATTATTAAGAAGGAATTATGATTATTTTGTATAAAAATGGAAGCTTATGGAATAAACTTCCATTAATGCAGAGCAACATTGGGCAAGAAGTCATTCTATGAATAAGTGAAAATTCTAAGGCATAAAATATATTTCAAATAATAAAATTTTATTACCACGGAATGACATCTTGTGTGCCTGTTATGGAAATCCGATTCTGATGATTCATCTTGACCTAGAACTGACTTCACAAAGACCACAAGTTCTATCCATTTCTACTAAATTAGAAAATCTTTTAAGTATGAGTCTAGTGGCTGGCCCTGAAGACCTGCCTTGTTAAATCTGGAGAGGCTCATCATCAGATTGGCTTCTGGGTGATGAATTCTTCTCCATACCAATTAACTGTGAAAGACCATCTCCTAAACTGCAGAGAGGTTGCAGGCTTTGTGGTGGGTAGATCACCCATACTGGTGACATCACATAGCCTGAGAGTGTTCAAGAATTAAAATACCTTCACAGAGATGTCACCTCCTAGCAAAACATGTTCCCAGTGAAAGGGGCTTCCAAGTTTACTTTAATAATAAAGATGATAACAATTAGCATTTCAATGGTTGTTCCTTGTGTGGTTGTTTCTTAAGCCTTTGCAAACAGTTTATTTTCTTAAGTAGTTTAAATATACAGATTCAAAATCTTGCTTGCATGTTCCATTTGCTTAGCAAGACCCCACTACAGCCCAGCTTCTCTGGAATGCTCACAAAGTATGAATCAGTCATGAAGAATTAAGGAGGTTTCTCAGTATCTTCAACTCTGTGAAAAGCCTTCTTGGGTGGTTTCAATCTCCATTTAAGAAAAAAAATAAAAGGAATTATCTTAAAGAGAATAATGAGAAATTGAGGTTAGTTATAGAGAAGAATTTAATGACAATGGATTGTGGTTAAATACTGAAATACCAAAGGAGGGTGTGGACTTTTCCTTCCCTGGAAGTCTGAAAATGGGACCAATATGGTTCTAAGATAATTGATATATGTTTCCAACAGACAGTGAGGTGAACTATAGAAGATCTCTCAAAGTTGAATTCCACACTTGGGAGTCTACAATTTGATGACTTTTATCACTAACATTTTCTGAAAAGGGAAAAATAAATTATCTGCTTCGTGCATCTGGGTCTAGTGACACAGGATAGGGAAAAAGACTAGTTTGGTGACATGCAGGCAGATTCATATCTAAATTGAGTGATTTTAAAAAATAGAGAAAGTAGCTGCTTTTAAACTAAAGCTTCAGAAGAAAGAGAATTGGACTTTTTTTTAAGAAAGTAAAATGTACCCAAAGCTTCAAGCTCTGCCGATTATTATTACTTTTCCATTGGTATAAGCTTGGGTATAGTAGATATTTAGTAAATGGTTGTTGAATTGACTTGTTAAAGGTATGATTATACTGTGTTTCCATACTTTAAAAGAACATGTGTGAGATTCCCATCATGAATAACTTTCTTTAAATCAATGAATAAACATTTATTAAGGACCTTCTATGTGCCAAGAATATGAAGTAATCTGAAATATTTTCTTGTAAGACATTCTTGATTTCATTAAGTAAATGAAGGACTTGTTGATTTAAAAGATGCTTTATAATTTAATGTGTATATATACATGTGTCATACATATATGTATACGTATACATATGTAGATGCACACACATATGTGTATATACACAGAGAATATATCTATATCTGATATGGATCAATATAGATACCACTATAGATACAAACATATTGTTTATACTTATAATTCCAACAATTAGCAAAATGTCTGGCACATTTACTAATAAATGTTTGTTAACTTATTAGTCACTCATACAAACAAATCATTGTTCATTTAGTTTCAGTTATGTCCAATCTTGTGATCCCATTTGGTATTTTTCTGGCAAAGATTCAGGAGCGGTTTGCCATTTCTTTCTCCAACTAATTTTACAGATAAGGAAACTGAGGCAAACAGAGTTAAGTGGCTTGTCTAGAATCACACAACTAGTAAATGTCTGAGATCAGATTTGAACTCGGGAAGATGAGTCTTCTTTACTACAATCCTAGTACTTTACTTTATCCACTGTGCCACCTAGCTGGCCCCCCCATATATATGTATATATATATACATATATTTGCCAAATTAATGTTTTCTTTTTAAATGTTTATTATGTCCCATGTCCTACAGTAAGGTGGGGAAGGGGGAGACAATATCCAAAAGAGATGAAAAAGGGGATTCCACACAAAGGTTTGACAGCATCTGGACTCTTCCTCACAATGAAGGTTCAGGGAAGAACTCACTAGTAGGAGAAGGGAGTTCAGTGACAGAGGGAATAATTTCCCAATAACTCATCTACCATTGGGAGAACTTGCTTTGGAGAGAAAGAGTTAAGCAAAACAAAATAATGTTCTGCTCGTATCTGTCTGGCAGTACGGATAGCATTCCACATTTGTAGTCCCCCATGTCTCCAACCAGAGAAGAAAAATAGATTTTTATCTTTAGACTTTTGGAATAAAGATTGATCATTGCATTAAAATAAATTTTAATATTTTTAATATCATTCATTTTCATTGTGGTGAACATTATATTTTCCCAATTTTCTTTGCATCCCTCTTATTTCTCATTTGTTGTAGTGAAATAGTATCCTATTACATTTACAAGACATAGTTTCTTCAGCTATTTTAAAGAGGCAATCACTGTGGCAACAGCTGATTTGTTTTTTTTGTTTTGTTTTGTTTTGCTACCACAAAAAGTGCTACTATGAATATTTTGGCATATGTGAGACCTTTTTGTCCTTGACCAACATGAAAAAAATGCTTAACAAGTGTAATGCTGAGTCAAAGAATGTGAACATTTAAATAACTTTCTAGGATAATTCCAAATTATTTTCCATTTGAGTTAATTTATAGCTCTACCAACAATGCATTAGTGTGGTCCCATTAACATTTTAATATCTCTTCTCCATGAATTATGATTATACAGGATTTGTCCAAGTTATATTATTCCAGAAGTTAAACATTTGGCACAGGTAACTAGGATATATTATGGGATGGCAATGATTAACTGAATAAAGTAAAGCTCCATTTTATCTTTAACTTCCATGCCAGGTATTGCTTAATTCAGATAAACAGATACCTTAGGCAGTTGAAAAACAATATTAACTGAATTCTCATTTCTTTTCATTTTGTAAACCAGTAAAAGCAGGCTGGTGGTTCTCAATAAAGAAGTTGGTGGCAAATGATCATGTGATATATAAATATGATGAATTGCCTTCAAATAAGTATAGGTTCATGAAAATATGAATGTATTTAATCATTCAACTGTCTTCTTATTTTTTTTTTCTGTCAGGCAGAATGATATCATTTTTCAGCTGAAAAAATGGCCAGTTCACTAGGTTCTGTGTAAGTAGTTTGGGAACTGACTCCTTGGCCTTGATCTTACCTCACTCATCTTACTTATCTTACCTTTTTTATAGATACATGGCCCACTAATCTTTACTTATTCCACTTCTTCCCTTCATATTGAATGTAATCTCTTTTCCTGTCAATTTCTTCATAATACCTGTTTTTAGGCAAAGTTAAAAAATAGTGTTAAGCTTCAGAATTCTATCCACCATTCAGTTGCCATTTCAAAAGAATCTATTTTTTAGTTAATTACATAATGATCTTATTTTGACTGAATTACAAAAGGAAAAAAGGATATACTTCTTTCTCTTATGATAACATGAAATTATTAGATATTTCTAGTATGTCAATTAAAAATCTTTACAGAAAATGGGGTGAAGAAAAAACACAGGGGAAGGTGTTCATCGCAAATATGGTAAAAATTTACATATTTTTTCTTCACACCAGTCTTTGGCAAGTGCCTTCCCTTTACTCAATCTGCTTAGGTGAATGACCTCACATCCTAGAATTTCTTAGTTTTGGAAGTTCTTTCTTTCTTAGGTTATAGAAAATAGGGTAATTTTATTTCACACCTTGAGTGTCTCTGATCAAATTGTGTTTCATAATTCATTTTTTACTGTCTCAAAATAAATTTAGAACTAGGTACTAATTGGTGTGAATAATTCATTCTATAAAGTATGATATAAATTTGTTCTATAAAAATTGTTACTGTTTCTAACCCAATGGAAATATTTTAATATGTGATATAGAATATGGAAATGTATTATGTTTCAATTTTATACATTTATAAATTCATTAGATTATAATATTTATCTGAATTTGAACAATGTGACCCACTTCATGATTTTTATCAATGTAGACTGCTGTATTTCAAAATTCCATGTTGTATTACCATTACCATTGTGATACTATTTTGGTTGTTATCTTGCAATTTCAATAGCAATTACAATAAGAGTCACAAATGATAAGAGGAAGAATTGATGCACAGTAAGAGAGTAAGAGAGTTTACATGAAATCATAAGATTTGGATCTAGAATCAAGTTTAAAAATCCTTTTGTCTCATCCCCTCACTTTACATATTTTGTTTTAAAATATGAAACTGCATCCCAATGACTTGATTTAAATGCCTTGAAAGTCACCATGGTGATCTCAGCTTAGATGCTTCATAACTATGTGATGATGAGCAAGATATGACTTCTGAGTCCTGGTTTTCTCATCTGCAAAATGGAGACAATTATTTTTGCACTGCCTATCACAGAAGAATGTGGTGGATAAAGTACCTTTTACATTTTAAAGTTTTATAGAAATTGTAATTATAATTATATGTGCCAAAGGACATAGATAAGAACCAGAGCTAGGATTTGAACCCAGACTCTAATTTCTCTTTCTATTACACTATGTTTTTTTTTTCTGTCAAAGTAGAATCTTATCCTATTCAACAGGCATTTTTGTAATCAGTCCCTGTTGGTCAGCCAATAAACATTTATGAAGAGCTTACTAGATGCTAGGTACTGTGCTAAGTTCTGAGAACATAAAGATAAGTAAAACACAGTCCCTGTCCTCCTGGAACACACACACACACACACACACACACACACACACACACACACACACAAATTTACACACATATATGGCAATATACATATAACTAGATAATACAAAAATGGAGAATAGATGAATGCTAAGTTAAAGGGTGGGTCTAGGAGATTTGGAAGAGACTGGGAAAGTTCTTTTATAGAAAGTAGACTTTAAGCTATGTCCTGGAGGCAAAAAAACTAAGGGGTGGTAGTAGGGAAGATAAGGGAGCAAAGAGAGCACTGTAGGTATGGGGAACATCCAGGGCAAAGGCCAGAGATGGAAAATGTTTGGAAAACTTTTGATAGGCCAGAGAATTTGAGTTCCAAATTCTCTCCCTCCCTCCCTGAGAAGGCAAGCAATTTGATATTAATTATACATATTCAGTCATGCAAAGCTTATTTCCATATTAAAGAAAACAGAAAAAAACACAAATTTTTAAAAAAAGAAAAGTTTTTAAAAAGTATACTTTGATCTGTATTTAGACTCCCTAAGTTCTTTTTCTGAAGGTGAATAATATTTCTCAGTATGAGTCCTTAGAAATTGTCTTAGATCAGAGATTTGTTGAGATTAGCTAAGTTATTTGCAGTTGACCATCGTACAATATTGCTGTTACTATGAATAATGTTCTCCTGGTTCTGCTCACTTCACTTTGCCTTAGTTCATACAGGTCTTTCCAGGTTTTTCTGAAACCATTCTGTTTGCCATTTCTCATAGTACATTAGTATTCTATAACAATTGTACTACAACTGGTTCTGCCATTCCCTAATTGATGGACATCTTCAATTTATAATTTGTTGCTCCCACAAAAAAGACCTGCTAAAATATTTTTGATATAGGTTCATAGCCCTTTGGGCCTAGCTCCAAATTGTTTTCCAAAATGGTTGAATCAGTTCACAATTCCACCAATAATGCATTAGTATTCCAATATTCCCACATTCTCTCCAATATTTGTCAATTTTCTTTTCTGACATATTAGCCAATGTGACAGATGTAAGTAAGATGGTATTATAGAGTTGTTTTAATTTGCATTTTTCTAATCAACAGTGATTTAGATAATTTTATATGATCATAGATAGTTTTTTATTACTTTATATGAAAAATGCCTGTTCAAATCCTTTGACTATTTGTCAATTGGGGAACGACTTTTTTTTTTTTTTTTTTTTTTAATAAAATTCACTTGATTCTCTATATATTTGAGAAATGAGGCACTTATTAAAAACACTTGCTATAAATTTTTTCACTTGCCAAAGATTAGTATGAAGAAGAATATGTGATTATTGTATATTTCCCTTCATCCCATTTCCCCCCTATTTATCCTATTTTCTGTCTCTCTTTTTACCTTGTCCATCCTCAAAGGAATAAGAGAATGGCAGGTGGTGGGGAGAAGGGATTAATAAAAGTAGTGTGGACTGGGGAAGGCAGTAATCAGAAGCCCTTCTCTTATTCCTTTCCTCTCCTAACTTTTTGTAGGATAAGATAGATTACTATACCCAAATAACTCATATTATTTCCTCTTTGAACCAAATCCAATGAGAAAAAGTTCACTCTCCCTTCTAATGCCCTATCGTCACCTCCTTTGTAAAAAAAATTGTCAAATAATAAGTTCTTATCCTAGGTCTTTGGGTTTATCAAACATTAGATTACTATAGTAATTGATTATTGTGTCTTTTGAACCTAACCTATTCCAGTGATTGACTAGTCTATTTCTTAGCCAGTTTGAAATGGTTTTGATGACAACTGCTTTATAATATAGTTTTAGGTCTGACACAGCCAGGTCATCCTTATTTGCATCTTTATTAATTCCTTGATCTTTTGTTCTTCAAGATGGACTTTATTATTTTTTTTCCTAGCTCTGTAAAATAATTTTTTGGGAGTTTAATTTGTATGGCACTGAATCAATATACTAATTTATTTAAGTAGAGTCGGCATTTTTATTATGTTAGTTCAGTTTACTTGATATTTTCCTAATTGATTAGATCTGACTTTGTGTGGGAAGTGTTTTATAATTGTGCTCATTTAATTATTGACTTTGCCTTTGCAGGTAGAGTCCAAAATATTTTACATTATTTATAGTGTTTTTAAATGGAATTTCTCTCTGTATCTCTTGTTCTGGACTTTGTTGGTAAAATATAGAAATGTTGATGATTTATGTGGATTAATTTTGTGTCCTGCAACTTAGCTAAAGTTGTGAATTATTTCTAATATTTTTTTAGTTGATTCTCTGGGATTCTCTAAGTATATAATCATATCATTGGCAAAGAGTGATCATTTTTTTTTCATTATCTACTTTAATTCCTTTTATTTCTCTTATTGCTAAAGCTACTATTTCTAATAAATATTGAATAATATTGGTGATAGTGGGCAGACAGTTGTTTTTTCAATGAGATATTTCACATTTTATTCTATATTCACATTTTCTTTTATTTTCCATTCTTTTTGGTTATTTTATATTTTCTTTTTTGTTGTTGTTGTCTTATGTAGTAATTATCTTCCATTTGCCCAATTCTAACTTTTCAAGGAACTGTTTTTTTTTTTTTTTCCAGTGGGCTGTTATACCTCATTTTCCATTTGGCTAATTCTACTTTTTAAGGATTTTTTCTGCACATTTTCCCCATGTAGCCATCTCTGCTGTTTATGAAATTCTTCTCTTCAGTGAATTTTTGCACATTTTTTACCATTTGGCCTATTCTGTTTTTTAAGGTATAATTTTCTTTAGTATTTTTGGGATGCTTCTTTAAGATGTTTACTATATTTTTCATGATTTTCTTATAACATGCTCATTTCTTTTCCTAATTTTCCCCTCTACCTATTTGATTTTTAAGATCTTTTTTGAATTTTTCTAGGGATTCTTTTTTGGGCCTGTGACCAATTCACATTTTTCTTTGAGGATGTAGCAATTTGGGCTTTGTTTCCTTCTTCTGAGTTTGTGTTTTGATCTTCCCTGTCACCATAGTAAGTTAAGTTTCTTAACTATTAACTCTAGATTAAAGTAAGGATCTGCTCCTGAAGTAGAGAGCACTGTCTGAAACTTCAGGCCTTTCTTGGTGCTATCTTCAGAATTAATTCTGGCATCTGTAAGTTTTCAGTTCTTCTCAGGTGGTATGATGGAAGGACAAGTATGGTTATTACTTGCTCTTCTGTCCTGTGTTTCAGCCTCTAAACAATTACAAGCAGTCCTTTTCACTCTGGAACTCTGACCACGGACCTGCTCAAATTCTGGTGTACGTGTGCCTGGTGTCCTCCTTCTCATGGGATTGTGCTCTGGTTCTGCATATAAGCAATGCAAAATAGTCCTATACCCAGTCCCAGGAAAGGGACTCTTCTAATCTCCTTCTAACTAGTTATCTGATCTCCTTACCATCTTTGGAATGAGAGCTGCAGCAGTCACTGCCACTGAAATTTCAGTCACCTCCAACATCTGTTACTAGTTTGATGGAGCATACCCTACATCAGTGCAGGCTACATTGGACAGTGCTCTGCTTTCATTTTAGAGCAATAGATCTTTTCTGCCAACAGTCTAAATTGTCTTGGGGTGGAAACTTATTTCACCGCAATCTTTTGTTGTTTCTGCTACTCCAGAATTTGTTTTCCAGCATTGTTTAAAGTTGTTTGGAGAGAATTTGGAAGAGTTTGGGTTAGTCTCTGCCTGCATCCACCATCTTGATTTCACAACAGACCTACACTTTAGAAAAAAGACCTTAATAATTATAGTGAAGAATGGAACATAATAGGGCAAGATTTGAGACAGAGAGACCAGTTAGAAGGCTACTTCAATATTTCAGACAAGAGACAATGATGACCTTGAAAGGGATTGTGATTATATGAGAGGAGATGAAGGACAACACATAAGAGAAGCTGTGAAGTTTGAAACAATGATGTTTGGTAAAATATTATATATAAGGTAAGAGGGAGAGATGCTGATGTTGACCCTAAGGTTGTTAATCTGAATAAATAGGGACATCTTTCTGCTCTTTATAATAATGGGAATTCAAAAGCAGTGTTTGAGTTTTGGAGAAACAATTCTGTTTTAAGTATGTTGAGTCTGATATTCATAGGACATTAGGTAAGTTTCAGGAGAGAGAGAGGATCTAATTCACTTAAGATATGGAGTATGACTAGTCCCAGAAGATTAAACCAATCCTATAGACATTTATTAAACACCTACTATATCCCAGGTACTTTACAAAATGCTACAGATATAGATACAAAAATTTTAAAAAAAAGCAAGAACAAAAATATCCAATTAGTCTATGCTATTAAGGAGCTGTCAGTCTAAAAAGGAGACAACATTCAAACAACTATGTACAAGCAGCTATAACAGGACAAATTTACGGTTATCTCAGAGAGAAGGCACCAACATTAAGGGATCAGGAAAAACTCTTTTTTTGCACAAAATGATATTTTAGCTGGGATCTGAAGAAAGTCAGAAAAAGCCAGGAGGGAGAAAATTCCAGACATGGAAGGCAGTCAGTGAAAATGCCTGGAGTCAAGACGTGGAATTTATGTGAGGAAGGAGAACAAGGAGTTCAGTATCATTGGATTACAGAGTATGTGGAAGGGAGTAACATATAAGTCGGAAGGAACCAGGTATGAATGGCTTTAAAAGCCAAAGGGTTTTTTTTTTTTATTTTTATTTTAGAGGTAGTAGGGAGACACTGGAATTTATGAATGGGAGGGAGAGAATATACCATGATCATCCTTCTCTTTAGGATAACAACAACCCTAATATTTTTTTTTTCTATCACTTTCTAGCACCAAGCACTATGCCAAATGCTTCACAATTATTATCTCATTTGATCTGCACAAAAGCCTGGAATGGACGTGCTAGCATGATCCCCATTTTACAGATAACTGGGGAATGTAGAGGTTAAATGACTTGCCAGGTCACATAGTTAGTGAATATCTGAGACAAGATTTAAACTCCTATTTTCCCTCAGTCCAACAGTCTATCCACTGAGTCACTTAGTCTCCTAGGAAAGAAAGGACTACAATAGACAAAGACTGGGGTAAAAACAAATTATTCCAGGTGTGAGAATCAGCACAGGCAAGACATAGAGACAGAAGAATTCAGGACAACAGAGAGATAAGAAAGTATTTTAATTCACCTAGAACATAAAATATATGAAGCATAGTCAAAGAGAAAAATCAAATAGTTCCTGCCCTCAAGGAGGTTATATTCCAGCTAAATGGGATATCTTTTGTTGGGTGATTTTTCTCTTGTTTATGAAAATTCAATGTGGAACTGAACTATTCCAATATTTTCCACAACTGCTAATTTCGTAAATTATGGAAGTTTGGGATGGATCAAGGAGTGTGTGTGAATGGATGGAAAATTCCTCAAAAAGTCAGATTTTTTTCCATTTCTTAAATTCCTGGTGCCAGACAGGAGCTGGCATCCAAGAGGCCATGCTCTCTGGCCAGAATCTGTAGCACCTATAACAGTGCTACACAAAACGGCAAGAGTTGTGTGAAATGAGGGAGCATCTGGGAGGAAAAGATGTGGGATGGTAAGGAGGAAAACTGACTGCTATAAGTTTTGCTCCATTTCTTTTTTTTTTTTTTTCCTGGGGGATTTCCTGGGATTGTGGAATCTTTCAGCCATGTGTGGTACTTGGAAACCTTGGATAAAATGAATCATTTTCAGCAGAAAAGAAAATGGCTGACGCATGAGAACAGGAAAGAACAGCTCTTGGTAGAGGTTTTCAAAAGTTCCCAAAACAGTTTCACAATTTGACCAAAATGAATGTGTCCAGTTGTCACACTGACCAACTGGTATAAATATAAATGGTCATTTTAGTCTCTTTCCAAACCATTCATTCAGACCATCTTTGAAAAGTTGATCATATTAATAGTAAAACAAAATAAACTAAATAAAGAATCTGTAGATCATATTACAGGAGTAGGCTGAGGGGTGGGGATAAGAGGCATTACCCCAAAAGGAAATACCAGCTGCTTTAATTGGAGCTGACTTGGTATGATGGCTAGAGAGCTTAATGTGCTAAGTATTCAGACACAGCTCTAATCTCACCTCAGACATTTATTCTTTGTATGATCATGCACAAATTATTCAACCTAGGTCTGGACTGTATTTTCTGATCTGCAAAATGGGGATAATAATGTTTCATATAATTGTAGATTTGGAACTAGAAAAAACCTTAGAAGCCATCATATCTAATTGCTCTATTTTACAGATAAAGAAACCGAGGCATAGAGAAATTATGACTTGCCTTGGTCACACAGCGAGTGCTTGAGGCAGAATTTGAACCCTGTTCTTATTGACAGCAATTCCAAGTATCTCTACATTATCAGGAGAATAATACTTACCTTACAGAATTATAAAAATCTTCCTATTTAACTCTTCCCTTTTGTAGCTAAACTTGAGAAAGCCATTTATAATCAGTACCTCCTCTTTCTTTCCTTTCATTCTTTTCTTCATTCTCTGCGATCTGGCTTCTGACCTCACCTCAGTATTCAATTGTAAATTTTCTTTCTAAAATTAAAAATTAGACCTAGGCTTCCAAATAAAATATCCTTTTCTGAATCTTCATCCTTCTTGACTTTTTTGCAGCATTTATCTAAGATAATCACTTTCTTCTCTCTGGGTTTTTGTGACTCAGCTCTTTCCCGGTTTGTTTTTTACTCATCTAACGACTTCTTCTCATTCTCTTTTTCTGCCTCTTTATTCAAGTTATGGTTACTAAGTGTGGAAGTTCATCAAGAATTTGTCCTGGGGTTAGGCCTTTCATCCCCATTCCTCAGCCTTACACTGTAATATTATCTTCCCGTTCTTTATTTAGTTTTTTTTCCCCTTTTACTATGAATATGTCCAGATTTTCAAAGATGGCCCACCAATTCCTATGGATTGGTCCATCTTCTTAATTATTAATTAATCAATTAATTAATCCTAACTTCTCTCTCCATCTCTAGTCTTATATCTTCAACTTTCTTTTGCCCATATCAAACATGATATCTTTGAGAACTTAACAGATCAAAAATTGAGCTAATTATGTTCTCTCTAAGTCATTCCCACCTTTTAACTTCTCTCTTAATGTTAAGGGTATTATTAGTCTCCCAGAACCCAGGCTCTCAATTTAGTCATCATCTTCAATTCCTCATTCTCATCTGGCTCCTTTCCTCACCACCACATCTAATCTATTGTTAAGCTTTCTTCATTCTACCTTTATAATAGTCACTGAATATTATATTTCCTCTCTTTCCTCCTCTGACCCTACCCCTATCCTGGTGGGAGCAGACCCTCATGAGGTCATGCATGGATTATTGTACTAGCATCTTGTTGCTCTTCCTGCCTCAAGTCTCCCCCATTCTAAATCTACCCTCTACTAGTTGCTGGATTGATCTTTCTAAAGGATAAGACTAGCTGTGATTCCCAATTACCCCTGAGATCAAATCTAAAATTCTTTGTTTACCTTTTAAAAACCTTCCTATAAAAAAATAAAATAAAAAAATATCCCCCCCCCAAAAAAAAAATAAAACTCTTCCTACTTTTGAAGACTTATATATTGTGTTCCTTCACCATAGTACTGTGGTACTGGCCTCTTTGCTTTTCCTCAGATGAGACATTGCATCTCCTGACTAACCCAATTCCAGTACCTTTTGAATTCCTTTCCTTCAAAATGACTTATATGATACTAATTTGTGGTACAGTAGAAAAAGATAGAGGCTTTGAAGGTGGAAAAACAGGGTTTGAATTTTCTCTTTGAGATTTAGTACCTTCAGAGTTGGGCAAGTCACTCTTCCCTGGGCATAGCATCTTTGTTGGGTGAGAAGTAGCTGGTCAACAAGGTTTTTTAAAGCTCCTATTTTAAAATCCTCTGAGTCAATCCCACTTTCTATACCTGAAGTACATGTGATCTCTCACCTAAAATGCATTCTAACACTTTGCCTGGATATCCTTATTTTGCTATATATATATTTTTCTTATTAGGGTTCATATAGGATCATAACTGGAATTAGAAGAAACCTTAGAGAGCATCTAAAACATCCTCATTTTGTAGAATATCATAAAAGTTTAGGAGAGTAAGTTTCTTAACTAAGCTCTCATATAGAGCAAGAGATACAGTCAGGATTTGAATTCAAGCTCTGAGATTCTACTTTCAGTGACCTTTCCATAGGAGTACCTCTTGATTCTTCCTCCAGTAATTGGCAAGATCCTTGAGACCAAGGTCCATAGCTTATCTATCTTGTTTCTCTAGTGCCCAGAATAGAGCATAACAAAGTAAGTACTTGGAGAATACCTTGTTGAATTGAATTAACTTGTATGCCAGTTGCTCCATCCAAATAGAAGCTTCAGTGGTGAAAGGGCAGGTACCAGGTTAACCTTACAGTAGATAAGGAAAATTAAATTCTGCCTACTTAAATTTCCCTGTGATATCTGGGTTGTAGTTTATGACAAAACATCTCCTTTCTTCAAACTATCTAGTGGTAATTTTGAAATTAAAGTTGGAAATAAACTGAAATTGGAAATTTTTTTTTATTTCATTTAAAAGGTTTTTCCACCTATAAACACTGCTTTGAGAGTTCAGTAATAATTCAGAGGAAGATATACCATCTGCCATGGTATGGACTCATAGAATCACAAAAATACAATGTCAAAACAGTAGATCTTTAAGTTTATCTAGTCCCTAGCTTCTTAAACTATGGGTCACAAGCCAATATGGGGTCTTGCCTCTGACTATCAGTGTTGCAAGATTTATTTTCAAAAAATATTTGATTTATATAGCTATTTAAATACCTACATATCTAGTGACATGTAAAAATTTTTCAGGCATAAATGGGAAACAAGTGGAAAAAAAGTTAAGAAGCCCAAATCTAGTTTAACCTAGAGCTGAACAAGAATCCCTAAAAAGTGACTATTTTTTATTTGAACATCTACAGTTTAGTGGAGCAAAAGAGAGATTCTCTCACAAGGTAGACCATTCTACTTTGAGTTAGCTCTAATTGCTAGGAAATTTTTCCCATAATATGCCTAAATCTGTTTCTTTCCATTTTCCTAAGGATTTCTCTCATCCAAAGAGTCAAACATTATATACATTTTGTTGTTGTTCAGTTGCTTCAGTCATATCCAACTTTTTATGCCCCCTTTTGGAATTTTCTTGGCAAAGATACTGCAATGTTTTTTGCCATTTTTCTCCAACTCAGATGAAGAAACTGAGGCAAACAGGGTTGAATGGCATGCCCATGGTGACACAACTGGCAAGCATCAAGGAGATGAGTCTTCCTGACTTCAGGCCCACCAGTTTAATCACTGTGTCAACTAGATGCTTATTATATACATTGTAATTTATCAACATAGAGTCAACTTCTAGCATCCTTTGATTTACTATTTTGTTGACTTTATCATATTTATTTTTTCTATTCACCTAGAATAAGTTGCATTCCAGAAAAATTTGGGAAAATGATGTCTGTTAGGACTAACATGCTTAATTAAACTTATTCCAGAGAAAATATTAACCAAATCTTTAGTAAAGAGTGTATAACTTCTTAGGAAAAACTATGCTCTAATGATTTTTTTGACTACTTACTCCTGCCAAAGAGATATTTCTTTCTCTCTCTCTCTCTCTCTCTCTCTCTCTCTCTCTCTCTCTCTCTCTGTGTGTGTGTGTGTGTGTGAGAGAGAGAGAGACAGACAGACAGAGAGCGACAGAGAGACAGACAAGAGAGAAAGGGAGAGACAGAGACAGAGACAGAGAAACATACAAACAAACATACAGATAGAGACAAAGATGAGAAAGAGACAAAAATAGAAAGATAGAGTTAGAGACAGAGAGAAAGACAGAGATACAAAGAAAGAGAGGGAAAACAAGAGGGAAAGGAAAGGGAGAGGAAGAGGGAGAGGGAAAAGAAGGAGAGGGAAGAGAGAGAGAGAGAGAGAAAGAGAAGGAGAAGATGGAGAGCTTGTTATTAGTATGGAATCACTTTGTTCTTAATCTTGTACCCTACTTCTAAAGCTTGTACCCTAACCAAGCCCTTGCCGTATATATGATATATTCCATTTCTAATAACTGGCTTCTTGTTTTTTCTACTCTGGGCTTTACTCCCTGCTTTGGTTCTCCAACTGAAATCCCAGTTCTTCCATTACTGGAATTTTGCCTTGTAATATTCCTAATTTTTTTAAGGAATGAAGTTCTATCCAGGAGCCTCAAGCTTTATTCATGAGTTCTTGCCATCTTCTTCTGGAATGTCAGGTGATAATTACCTCTATTTGGATCTCCTCCATCAACATGCTACTTACAATTCTATCAATCATTACCCAAGTCCCTGTAGAATAATCAGGTCTCAAAGCTCTCTTACATAGGTCTGGTCTATCCCATTCTTGACTATGTGCTGATTATGACAATTATTCTCCATTAGTCCTAGAGATGATACTTTGGAAGAAGTAAACAAGTAATCACAATTTGGGAAACTCTTAACTGGCATCTTCAGCGTGACTAAGTCATTTATTAGCAGTTATTTGAATAAATGCTTTACCTGTATTAAAATTGAAAAAAATTAAAATTTATTCTAAATTCAAATATAAATTATTTTTTAAACTCTTAATTTTTTTGAAAATTCCATATCACTGCTTCCTGCTTATCAAGAAGGTTACCACACAGATCTGATGCAATCTGCTGGCTGCAGAATTATAAGCCACCTTCCATAAACAGATGTGCTGAAAATATTAATTGGGTCATAATGAAAGAACATGTCTTTCTCAGTAGTGCACAAAAATGTCTCTCTACAAGAATACCTAATCACAGTCATTCAATTGAAACCAATTTAATTATGACCTTAAGCTTAAGTAATATTTTAAAAAAATTGGGTATAATAGGTTTTCTCCATCTTTGTAAAGTATAGGAAAAGTTGAATATGTCACTTATTGTCTTGCCAATTCTTATAAAGTTGGAAAAATAAAGAGTTGCAAAAAAATCTATAAAATAAAAATTTAAACATAAAGTGGTTCATCATATTTCCTGACAGAAAAAAGTCAGTATTTAATATAGGACAAATTTATAACATAGCAGCATATTATTGGCATCAAAATTATTTTATACAATTAAAATCTATCCAGGGGATACAGAAAGGTTTAGCAAAATATTAGGCACCTGGCTTTCAAGGTGGGAGCTTCTTCTGGGAAATTTCAGAAAAGAGTCATTGTTGTTTTCCCATTTGTCTTTTATTTCAATTTAATTTAATCGAGCAAACTTATTAACCTCTCACTAAGGCACTAGTCAGAGATATAAAAATCAAAGCATAACATACACACAAAAAACATCTTAGTTTCTGTCCTCAAGTGACTTATAATTTAATAGGATGTTAAGCAATGTATACAAAACAAGTGTACCAGAAGGCAACAGCTAAAAAAGTTGTTTTGTTTTAATTTCTGACTTGTAATTCCTTCTTTCATTTTTAGTTTTAAATTTCCTTTCTCTAGCACCTTCTCCACTCATTGAAAAAGTAAGCAATATGATACCCATTATATAATATATAATAAACAATATATTCCATATTAGCCATTTGTTTAAAAAAAAAAAGCAAGAAAAATAAGGTGAAAAAATATGACTCAATCTTGACTTGGATTTCATCAATTCTCTTTCTGGAGGCAAATAGTATTTTTCATCCTAAGTTCTTTGGATCATTGTATGGAAACAGCATAGCTAAGACTTTAATAATTATCATTACAACTTTGCTGTCACTGTGTTCAATGTTCTCCTGGTTCTGATCACTTTACAACAGTTCATATAATTCTAAAACATTATTGTACCAATATGCAAGCAAATTTGGAAAACACAACAGTGACTACTGGATTGGAAAAGATAAGTTTCTGTCCCAAGGAGGACAGTGTCAAGAAATGTTCAAATTACCAAATAACTGCCATTAAAGTTATACTTAAGATTCTGCAAGATTCAGCAATATATGAACTGAAAATTACCAGAAGAGCGGGCTAGTTTTAAAAGAAGGAGAGAAATCAGAGGCCAAATTCTCAATGTTTGCTGAATTATGGAGGAAAGGAAGCTTTAGGAAAAAAAAATCTATTTCTGATTCATTGACCACACTAAAGCCTTTTGTTGTAAGGATCACTAAAAATGAAGCAAGTACTCAAAGAATTGGAAATGCCAGATCATTGTATTTTTTCTTCTCCATTTGTTCTTTTTCATTTTCTATGATCTTTTAGAAATAAGGGAAATGTTGTGGGATAGTTCCTAGATTTTAGTAAAAAAGTTGTCCCAAAAGTTTTGGACTGTTTAATAAAATGACATTTAATAGGAATAAATATAAAAAGTCTCATTATTGGGCACAAAAATAATTTTCATGTTGATTTTCAGGTTGATACATACAACTTCACAAGGAGGATGAAAGTTTAGATAATGCTGAGAAAGATCTGGGAATTTTAGGCAAATTCAACATATTTATAGTGTATTATGGCAGTCAAGTAGGCAAGGTGGTCTTAGACTGTGTTAAGTGAGCTATAGCTACCAGGAATGTGTAATGATGCTTCCACTATTCTCTGCCCTATTCAGACATCATCTGTAGTACTGAAACCAGGTCTGGGTTCCATGGTTTAAGAATAATGATACATTGGAAGATATCTAGGGGAGAATAACCAAGATGGGGAAGATACTCAAATAGAGGCTGTATTAAAATTGGTTAAAGGAACTAGACGTGTTAAGCATGAGCAAAAGAAAACTCAGGGTAGAGATGTTAACAATTTTCTAGGAGTAGGGAGGAGAGAGATTAAACCTGTTTGGTTTGGCTCTAGATGGCAAAACCATAAGCAATAAGGAAGTTACAAAGGGTAAATTCAGGAAGGACTGCAGGAAAAACTTTCTAATAATCAGAGTTGTCTATTAGTGGAATGTACTTCTTTGAGAGTTGGTAAGTTCTGATCCTTGGAGGTTTACAAGTATAGACTGGATAATTACATTTTTATATTTTAGTGGATATTCCTTTTATGGTACAGAGATGGTCACTGATACACCTTCCAACTTTCTTTCTTTGTTTCTTTTTTTTTTTTTTTTTTGAGACCAATTCAATAGTTTATTAAATGGAGAGATATACTGGGACCAAATAGATCTTGATCCCAGGGCCAGATGAGACTATCATCTCAGAGTCCAGCCCCGAGCATTGGGACAGCAAGCTTTTTTATAGGATAACAGGAACAATGACATAATGGGGGTGGTACCTAAGTGGGGATAATCTAATGGTGGAGGAGGCCCCTAGGATGACACAATAGAGGGAGGTTACTGATATTCCAATGACATCTAAAATGGATAAACCTTTATCCTGTCAAACATTAAGAAGGAATGTCTATAACCTAAAGATATAAAACCTTCATCTCATCAACCATTTAAGAGGGAATGATTATAGCCTGGGGTTTTGGGGCAGAGCAACTGAGGTAGACTTTTATCTCATCAAACATTAAGAGGGAAAGGTTATAACCTGAGGCAGAATAACTAAATAGGACAATTGGAGAAACTGGATCACAACATTAAAAGGAACTTTGGCACAACATTCTCCTCTTTTTTTCTTGTAACTATTCAAATCTTTGAATTACCTTCCTATAGAAGGTCTTAGCACCATGATTTTGAACAACCCTATGTGAAGTAAAGAGACCAAATAAAAATCAAAATAAAGCTAGACCAATGCAAGGACTTATGGCAAGGTCAAGTCTCTCCCTGATAACCCCAGAGTTAATCAGCAATACACAAAATTCCTTATTTCAATTATTTCTGACGATCAATTGTCAGATCCTCTGCAGTTGGGGAGCATATGGACAGCTGTGGTCATTTGTGCATGACTCAGCCTCTGCTTACAGAGCAGCAGGGCTCAAGGCAGTTGTGCTGCCCATTCAGAGGGGCAGCCTGCTCCAGGGGAGGAGAGTGAGACTTGGAGTAGCTCCACCTGTCCCGGCCAGAGGAACAAACAGGGCTGCAGAAAGGATTTGAGCAGATTATGCACAGTTAGACAAGGAAGGCAAACCCCAAACTTTTAGAGACCTGATATCAACTACAAGATCCTTTTAAGTATGCTGAAATACTAATTAAGGACCTGGGGTAACAGGAGTGGAGAAACAGATCAGAGAGACTGCCAGTTCCAAGACAGGTATCCAATTTCTGGTTGTTTCTAAAAAATAATCCCCAAAACTGAGTCTGCCAGGGCAATTCCAACAGAATAAGGGATTTCAAAGTTAAAGCACAACCAGCAAATCATAGTCTAGTAAATTTAAGCAAGAAGTAAAGGACTTCCAATTAAATCTAACTAGTAAG
Organism: Sarcophilus harrisii; assembly: GCF_902635505.1. Taxonomy (NCBI): domain Eukaryota; kingdom Metazoa; phylum Chordata; class Mammalia; order Dasyuromorphia; family Dasyuridae; genus Sarcophilus; species Sarcophilus harrisii. The sequence goes on along the minus strand of NC_045430.1, from coordinate 216,349,880 downwards.
ATACCTTCCAACTTTCAAATTCCATGACTTAACGATTTTGAAAACAGCAGGAAATCTAGATTCTTTTTCTTGTACCAATTTCCTATTTTTTTCTCTGGGAATTAATTCTAGGGTTTCAAGCATGCAACATTTAATAAAATCTAGCTTCTACAAAGTAAGGTACTAAGTAATCAGTGAGGCATAGGTAAGTATCTGGATGATACCCAAGAAATGGCAAGTTTCATCAAAACGTAGTACTCAGAAAGAAAAAGAAATGCTCTGATCTCTCCTTTTTAATCTCAGGAAGATGTGGCATTAGCCCATGATTAATCCAGCATCATGGTTGATCTATACTTCATCTGTACTTTTAAAATTAACATAAATTTGACATTCATGAAGGAAATAACCCTTTATTAAGTATCTAGCACATGAGGCACTTTGCAAGTATTATCTCATTTAATTCTCATAGCAATTCTATGTGGTTGATGTTCTCATTATCTCCATTTTAGAGTTGGGAAAACTGAGGCAGCAATGGTTAAGTGACTTATCCAGGGTCACACAAGGCAGTATGTGTCAAAGGTACGGTTTGAAGTCGAGGAGATGAATTTTCCTGACTCCAGTCTTAGTACTCTATCTAACTTACATTGCCCCGAAGCTCATTGATAGAAGGAACTCTCAGATGAGGACATCCCTTAATTAATGTCTGTATGCCTACTCTGCAAAGTATTGTTTCAGAAAGTTGCCTAGAGCAATTAGGTGACTTAATCAGGGTCATAAAAATAGGTAGAGTCAGAACTTCAATCCAGTCTTTCCTGACTTCCCAGGCCAGTTGTCTCTCCACTATGCCAGGATTGCCTCTATTCTAAGCCTAACAAGCAACAAACAAAATGAACATTTCCATGCCCGAATTAGAACATAAAAGAGAAAGTTGCATATGAAAGTGAAAGCCTCTATCGTGTAAACTTGCTTTTCCCTTTTTAATATATCATAAATTCAACATGTTACTTTCAAAGTCATCCTTCATGTCTGTGCCCCCTCTGGCATGCCTTCTTCGTTCACTTGTATTGATATGGGTTCACGACTACAATTCTGACATTTGAAGTAAACAAAGAGTATTTCCAAACCTTGTTTTATGAACATTTCTTTCACAGATACTTGACAATTTTTTTAAATCACACACACACACACACACACACACACACACATATTTAGTGCCATGGGCAGTATAAAATAGACATGTTTTAATTACAGAGGTTGACTTCTCTAGAATATAATGGAAACTGGCACCTTGTGGCTCTAAGGATTCATGCAAATGATTTCATCAGTGTGGTTTTGAAGAGGACTGGGAGAGTGATCTCTCAAATTTGTGAATCACTGCTCTCTGTAAGGTGCCTGATTTCAAGAAGAGCTTAAGATTTACTGAGATAACTTGCAAAAGCTGGCACCTGAAAGCTTCAGGGAAAACTTCTTTTAGGACCAAAACTGTAAGGTGAATTTTATTTCTTATTTTCAGGTCATATTCATATCTAAGATTTTAGTAACTATAGAAATTAGTCCAGCGCAAACTAAGTATCCAGTTTTTGATGAGCAGGAGGAAATGAATGCCACAGAAAATAGATTCCATGATCTGTTGTTGATTGGAGGAGAGTATTTCTATTTTCTATAAAAATCAAGCCAATGTTTCATGATCAGAAAATTATCACATCATCAAATCTGTGGATTTTGAATTAATTATTTCCACTAGGGCCAAGCCTGCCATTAGGAAGTAAACCACATAAATTAGGAATTTTTAGCTTGTCTTGGGACTCCATGGAGAGATTTCAGAGTAATAATTTAAATGGGAAAAAAATACATTTTTATTTTCACTAGCCTCTAAAGGAAATAAAGATTTCCTTCAAATATTTAAAAACCTAGATCTGTAGCCTTCAACATATGCCAACTGCCATGACACAAAAGAGTTAAAAACTCTGAAATAAACCCACTATTTATTCTTAGGGTGACTCTTTATTTTCCTTTTAGACCTGGAATTTCATCAGTTTGGGAAATTTATGGCATAGAAAGTCCCTCCACTTCTTCGGATCTAGAATGAAGCTATACCACATTCCTAGACAATTGCCTTGGTCCCTGAGAAATTAAATTATTAGAACACCATCATGCAACTGTTATATGTAAGAAGCAGAGTTGAAATCAGGTCTTTCTAACTCCCAGGCCACCTTTGTAACTATTATAACATATTGTTTCCCAAGATTAAGGTTCTTAAGATCACAGGATCATAAGGTTAAGCTTAATTTTAATGTCTTATCTTTGGGAACTGCTAATAGAGTCACATTCTCTGGAAAAGGCAGAAATATTCAAATCCCATAATGCCTTCTGCTATAGAAAGAGAACTGTGATTCAATCCAGTTGATAAAGTATGCCCTCAAACTAAGATAAGGGTCAGAGGTCTGTAGTAATCTCTTTAGTTGATGGTCCATTTAGACTCAACCCTTGAATCTTGAGGAGGACTCCATGGTGGCAGGTGTCTTTAATGACTGTCTATATTATGACCACAAATTGATGAAACATATTTAGGGTTCAACAGAATTCTTTGTTAGATTTAGGCATTGAAAAAGTTTCAGGGGAGATGCAGACATTCAAAGAGAGCTTGAGATTTAGGGTTCTGTTAGCTTATCACACTGCATTTGCAGAGACCATTTGTCACTCTATGTGCAGCCTATGCCAAAGATAGTGGCAGAATACAAAACAGAGAAATAAAAATTCTTCTTATCATAAGTAGTTAAACAAGAGCTTTGAGAATGAAATAGTTACTTTCTGTAAAGGAAAAATGTATTCCGGGAAAAAAAAAATCACATGATGTCCAACGGAGACAAAAACCTCATACAAGATTGTTTGGGTACATTTACAGCTCTAAGCAACTCATGCAAACTGGTGATGGAGAGAAAACATGCTGTACTCTATCACTGGCGTGATTTTTGAGGAAAACAGAACTATTCTCACCCATTTATTAGCTGCTCAAAATTTTCAAATACAAGAGGAGCTTTTAAAAAAACCTTTTTTAAAAACTCTTTTCAGAACTTATCCTCTACTCCTGCTAGAATGCATTTTTTCCTCTCTATTCTTAACTATCATTTTCTCTACTTCCCCATCTCTCTTTATTTTCCATACTTCCCTTTGTTTTGTGGGGACTGTCATCTAGACAATCCACTAATTTCCTTTTCCTGAGTGGTTTCTGTCTCTTTTCCTATACTTTACCCTTGACTCAGAAAACCACAGCTGCCACCACCACCACCATCACCACCCACCACCACCACATTAAAAACAACAACAAAGTTCTCTCATTTTCTATTTAAAAATTCCTTCTGAAAACTTTCTCTTTAATATCAATTGAAAACTCAAGAATATAAAAGCAGGAGAGGTTCCCAACATCCTACTTCTGAAATGTAACCTTACTCTAGTTAAGTACATTTTATATTTTAATTATATTCTGTTTCACTTAAACTTAATGCAAGCCCCCAGGGTAAACATTACCTTTGCATTTAATATGCAACTACAAATATTCTGTAAGCAAAATGAAAAACAAGTAATAAAAAATCTGTATTATGTCTCTTTATTCTCTTCCCTTAACCTCACCTTAAGAACTTCTGATAATAGAAAGGATGTAGGATATGCAAGAGTGCTGTAGTTTTCTTTGTATGGTGTCAGAAGTATAGCTGTTATAGGACAAAAATTCTTTCAAGATATAAGTGCTCTCTGCAGGTCTTTTTACCAAGTAGAAAAGGTAGGCAGGTAATAGACTACTGTAAGGGTGTCCTCCTGCTGATCCTGAGGCTTGTTTATCTGCTATCTTTTTCTGAACCAGGAATGAAAAGAGGCTAGTTCTGGACAATAGGATCCATCAAGATGAAGGGGTAACTTCATGAGACAAGAACGATTGTGAGAAATAAAGATATACAGGAGTAGACAGGAACAAGGCAGAAGTTATCTAATGACATTCATCTGTAGGATGTGAGGTGGTGGTAAAAGTAATGGGAAGGCAATCAAAGTCATTTCTCCTTTCTAACATCTTCCATTTTTCCTCCACCTTCTCTTGACTTTTCATTTTGTCTTTGTGTCCCCAGCATTTGGTTCAGGGAGATAGAAACTGGCTTTAGAATCCAGAAGAGCTGGGTTGAGGTCCTCTAAATCATAACCTCTTAGTGCTCTAAAAATGTCCCCAAGATAATATATTGTATAGAAAGTGAGGGAGGATTCTGAAAAACTGGCAAAGTAGGTCAGTAAATTTCAAGCTCTCCAGATGTCCCCCACAAACAGAACAAATTTGCACCTTAGGGCAAATATAGACTGGTGAAAAATCAAGAAGAATTGAGGCAGAATAGGAGTCCTCCTGATATAATTGAGAACATCTGAAGAAAGACCCTGAGCCAGGGATTAACCCATAGAAAGTATAAACATCTCAAAGTTAACTCCACAGAAATGTCAAGTAGGGAGCCTGGGCCTACCTAGGTGTGACTGGAGCCTCATCAGGAACCACAGGAACTCTCACCTGCAGGATTGCATGTGGAGTTGGGGTCTAAATCCAGGCAGACTGAGGGAATCTCAGCTGATTAGGAATGCCAGGCCCAGTTGTGCTGCTGAGACATGGCCAGAGGTGAGAAAGAACCAGCACCCAGTGAGTGCAGAGGCAGTGGAGCAGGGATACTGCTGGTTATAGGCACTTGGAGGAACAGGGAGTACTTGATTTGGAGTTCCTGGTCAGAGTGGAGAGCTGAGGCACCATCTCCCCACCCTACAATTAGAGGGGTTTCTACTAACACTTCTCATTAAAAAAAGTGAATTGGCAAAGAAGAACGATCCCAACCATACAAACTTACTGTGGGATTTGGGAAGAATGGAGATCATCTTTAAAGAAGGACACTGAAGTAAAAATGTTCCTTCTACCCCAAAGAGTAACATTAAATGGCTCTGTGCCCAGAGAGAATTTATAGAAGAACTCAAAAAAGAATTTAAAAATCAAATGACAGACACTGAGGAAAAAACTAAAAGATAAAAGCTAAAAACTAAAAACCATTCAAGAGAAAAAAGTTAATCAACTAGAAAAGGGAATATAGAAACTTAAAAGATGAAAATAACTTAAGAAATTAAATTGGGCATGGAGTCAGTCAAAGAGATAAAAATAAAGATAAGAGACAAAAAAATAACGAAACAGAATGTAAAGAATGAAAAAATAGAACAGAATATGAAACATCTTATAAAAGAAATATAGATAGCACCAGCCTTGAAGTCAGGACCTGAGTTTAAATCTGATTTCAAACACTTAACACTTTCTAGCTGTGTGACCCTGGGCAAGTCACTTAACCCCAACTGCCTCAGCAAAGAAAGAAAGAAAAAGAAAAAAGAAAGAAAAAAAAACTATAGATCTAGAGAACAGATCAAGAAGAGAAAATATGAGAATAATTGGACCACCTGAAAGCTATGACCAAAAAAAGAGCTATGACACAATAATGCATGAAATAATCCAAGAAAAAATGTTTTACTGAAGAAAACAACACCTTGAACTTTAGGAAAAACAACCTCATTCAAAGAAGAGATCTTTGAGCTACCAAAAAGATTAAGGACTACTGCCTTAGGTGCTCTTTTTAAATTAGTTTTACCTATGTAAAGTCCTTGGGAATGTGAGGAATAAAAATAAATAGTATTGGAAATCAAAGAAGAATTTTGAAAAGAATTGTTAGTAGATGTGCCCAGACCTTATCCCCTTGGCACATTCAGAATATTTTTTCTTTTTTAAAAAATAAATACATCCACTTTGTGTGATTTTCTTCAGTTATCTTTTTTATCTCTTTTTCCTTTTGATTAATTCTTCTTTTCAAGGTGATGTTTTTTCTAAGAGTCTTTTTTTTTTTTCATTTGGCCAATTGTATTTTTAAAGGAATTGACTTTTTTTTCCAGGCTGTGACTCTTTCTTGCTCATTTTCTTTCCTTCTCTTTTTGTATTTCATCTTTTGTGACTTTTGTGGTTGAGCTCTGCTCCTGGAGTAAAAAAGAGACTGTCCTAAGCTTCCTGTGCAACTCTGAGCCTTGGCTGTGAGCACAGGGGCCCCTTTGGTGTGTTTGTGTTCACACAGCAGAGGGCATATATATTTAGCTTCTTTTTCCAGGAAACAGCCTAGTTTTCCAGGATTTGCCTTCTGAACTGGCACTAGAGGCTGCCCCACTGGTCTGCTTAGCTACTGAGTCAGGACTGAGGTTCTCAGTGGCTGATATGCCATGGTTAAGACCCTTTCACTGGCTTTTCCAGAAAGTGACTGAGCTGGGCTGCACAATTTCATCCCAGTGAGACTGACCTTTCTTGAAATCCTTCTAATCTGTCTTGAGCTGGAGAGTGATTTCATTCTGTCAGACTTTGTTCAGAGGCTTAGTTTCATGTAGTTTTCAAGGGAAACTGGGAGAGCTCCAGCAGCTTCCTGGCTTCATTCGGCCATCTTGGCTGTGCCCCCGGTATTCAAATGCATCTACTTTGAATACCTTGTTTCATGGCATGTAGTCACAACTGTTTCAATGAAGGCTCAAAGCCTTTAATAGTAAAGATAATAGTAACTCACATTTGTATAGTTCTCTATGGTTTCCCAAGGGACTTTCCTTGCAAAAACCATGTGAGGTAAGTAGTACAAATGTTATTATGTCTATTTCATTGATGAGCTAATTGAATCACAAAAATATTAAATTTGTCTATTTTCACAGATAATAACAAGTGGAGTCTTTAATCTTTTATTTCCTGACTAAATCCCATAGCAGACAACCAAAACAGAAAGAGTCCAATTTTAGTTATGTGTGAGCATGCAAAATCTGAGATTTTATCTAGAACATGTGACCCATCCTGTCTTAGACTAGTTCAAGGAAGAATAAAATGTAAAATGAAAGGATGGGAGAGAAAAAACTATCATGTTTCAGGTACTGTGCTAAGTGCTTTATCAATTTTATCTGTTTTGATCTTCACAATAATCCTGTGAGTTATCTTTTATTATGATGTGCATTATGATGTACTGTTGAGGGAGGCTAAGGAAAATGATGTTCTCAGTAGCACAATTTCTTTGGCAAAATTTGAACTTGGGTCTTTCTGACTCTGTCAGCACTCGATCCTTTGGGCAACCTAGTTGCCTCTAGAAATACATAATAATCATTTACTATGTATGAGGCATTGCACTAAATGCTAGAGATACAAAGGGGAGAAAATGGACTTCTCTATAACTTTTCAGCTGTATTTTAGTGGCTCTGGTGAAAGGTTTGACAGTAGAAGTGGTTACAAAGGACTTAGCTTAGTCTCTGTAGATTTTACTTATCCTTCCTTATTCCCTTTTAGAGTCAATAGAGTGGAAATAACACTGAATTTGGTGTCAAAAGAATCCAGGTTTTGGATCCTGGCTCTGCTATTTACTACCTAGGTAACCTTGGGAAAAATAATTTAAGCTCTCCCGGCATCTGTAATTTGACAGGTCTCATGTAAATCAGGTTTTCATTACCTTAGGGGAGTATGCTTTAGGTCTGAAGGAAAGGGGCTGAAATAAAAAAAAAAAAAAAAAAAAAAAAACAGCTAAAGAAATTCTCAAGTCCCTCCTACTTTCACGGGTCTCTCAGGTGGGAGAATCGGCTCTTGTACAACTCAGGCTTCTATTTTGCTAACAAATTATGTGTTTTCATCTACTTTCAGTATTTATGGAGTGACAGAATACATGATAGCTGAGTCAAGTTATGATATTTATCTTTCAAAGCAAGGAGGGTGATAATTTATGATGTTATAAAGTTGGAAGTGAGTTATTGGTCTCTCTTCAGGAAAGAAGGAAGTTATAAAATAACAGCTCTTGAACCCTTTACATTCCAGTTATAGGAATGCCCTGCTTTCTCAATTGATCACAAAAGCTAAGCTTTTGGTGATTCCAAGTAGATCTTTCCATTTTAAGCTGCTATTTTAATATAGATAAAATGGATATATAAGGTTTACCTTAAGTCTATCATTCTAAAACGAACACAGAAAAAAATCCACTATCAAACGAGGAGATTAAGAAAACATGTTCCATCCAATGGCATTATCTGACCAGGTCTTAAAACAGTCCAGAAATGAATGTGGAATAATTAGGAAATGGTATATATAGAAGTGAGGACTGGTCTTCTGATTTCATTGATGCATGGAACTCCTATATGAGGAAACTCTCACACCAATGCAGGTGAGTACCATCTTTGTAAGTTATAGTCTGAAGAGAGCTGCCTAGAACACTGAGGGTTTATGTGAATTGCTCTGGATCACACACAATCTGTTTGGGTCAGATGTTTGGGTACAGAAGCAGATCCAAGTTCTGCTTGCTCTATGTTAATGGCCCAATGTTTCTATACACAAAGTCAAAATACATGGAACAGGACCTAGCAAAGCAATGTTAATTGGTCCTTTTGGTGTCATTGGTAGGCCTAAGGCATCAACAAGTAAGATGGGGGAAAAAAGGAAAGAAAAGGAATTAAATCAATCACAGACGTTTTCAATTACAAGAAAACTCAGATTGTTTAGTCTAAACTCCTCATTTTGTAGTTTGAGAAACTGAAAACCAGAGAAGTTAAATAATTCAAGATAAAATAACTAGTGACAATGTGATAATATAATTAGTGAGAGAATCTGGATTAGGCTTAAAGTCTTTTTATTCTACTTCATGACTGGTTCCATTACCATACCATTGAGAGAAAAATGAATATGATAATAGGAAATCAGAGAAAGAAGAAAGAAAATGTATCATCATCTTCATCATCATTATCATCAACATCTTCATCACAATCACAATCACCAAGGAAGTGGTGACAACAATTGTTTTAGAGGTCCTTCACTAAAGGTGATCATTCAATGTACTTGTCTGGTGAAGTCCTATTCAAAAGTTTTCTGACTCAGGAAGAAATGTGCCAGAGATGGAAAATATCATTTGGCTAGTTCCCTTAGAATATCTTTCTAATCACTGCTTCCTTCTTGTTCTAGCCACTTGCTTACATTTCCTTTAGGGTTTGTTAAAAAAAAAAAAAATTACCAAGTGCAAAAAACCCACAGTACTCCAAAGAACAGTCACTTGGTAGTACAATGGGTAAAGTACTGGGTTTGAAATCAAGAAGACTCATCTTCATGAGTTTAAATGTGGCCTCAGACATTCAGTAGTTGTATGACCCCAGGGAAGTTACTTAATCTTGTTTACCTTAGATCCCTCATCTATAAAATGAGATGGGGAAGGAAATGGCAAGCTGTTCTAGTATTTTTGCCAAGAAAACCTAAAATGGAGTCACAAAAAGTTGGATACAAATGAAAAGACTCAATAACAACTCCAAAGAACCAAAACATACCATCGATTTTTGTTTCTTCTTCATCCCGCTTCAATTTGACAAGCATTTATGAAAGGCTTACCATGGGTCAGAAACTATGCTAGGTTGTGGAGAAACAAAAACATAAGTAGAACAACACTTACTCTTAAGGAGTTTATGTTGTACTGAGGAGAGACAAGATGTATACAGATGTGTAAATATCAACAAAGTATTATTTTGGGGGGCGTGCTATTCTTTGGGGATGGAAGAATTTAGGAAATGTCTTGTATAAGAAGTACCCCTGGAACTGAGCATGGAAAGGGGTTAAGGGTTGCCAGAGGTAGAAATGAGGGGTGTGAGGCACATCAGACATGGAAGTGAACAATTCAAAGACATAAAGATGGGAGATTATACATTAATATTGACTTGGCAAGGTGGTGAGTCAGGCTGAAATGTCCAGAATATGAGGAGAACTATGGAGAAATAAATCCAGAAGAAAAATATTATGGTCCTATTGTGAAAGAGTTTCAGTGTCAAATAGAGGAGCTTGTATTTTATCCTAGAAGTAATATAAAGTCTCTAGAGTTGGGGTTTGATATTGTATTCTACAACATTTTCTAAATAGCTAGGTATTATAGTGAATAGAGTACTAGATTGAGTTGAGAACTGAGTGTTTTTTTTTTTTTTTTTTAATCTTGGGCAAGGCACTTATGCTGTCTGTACGTCAGTTTCCTCATTTATAAAATGGGGAAATAATTATTGCATATGCTTCAAGATTGTCACGAAGATCAAATGCCATAACATATGTAAAATGCTTTATAAATTTTAAATGCTAGCTATTATTATTGATATTTCAGCATTTTTTATTATGATAGTTGTTCTAGCCAATGGGTTTCAACAAGCATTTTTTACATAGTACTTTGGGTTGTTTATAGTATTTCACAAAATGGCTTACAAGCCAGAGCTTTCCCCTCAAAACCCAGATCATTTCATGCTTAGTGGGGAAGCACTATGAAGAAAGCCCCAACTGGGAAATGTGGCTTAAAAAAGTAAAAAAAAAAACTTTTTTCTTGAATTTCATCTGTAAAGTACAAAAAAGCCAGCTTAAAAACGTGCCTTTGTTCTCTCCAATGATAGCATGTACTCCCTCTACCTGATAAGACATAAACACAGTCATCCCCCTGTGTTGGGCACTTTCTGAAATTAACAATATTCTTGCTAAAGCACCTGAGGATGACTTCATTGCCACTGGAGGGAGTTTGTTCAGCACAGACCTGCCAAGCACCTGGGGAGTCCTCGTTGAGCTGGGTTAAACCTGACCCACAAGCATAAGAAAACAAGTCAGGGCATGGAGCAATCGAAACTTTTCTGCTGCCAAGAAAGATCAGCAGAAACTCAGAACAGGGAGCCCAGAGCTTCCAGGGAGGCTTTGCAGAAGGGTTCATTGTTTGAACAAAAATCCCCATGGACCTGGCAGTGGTGATTGAAGAAAGGATCTCCAAAGGATAAGGGAATGTGGATTTTGGATGAATATGCAAAAGACTATAGTCATGTTTAATGCAAATAAGTAAGCAAACGGTGGAAATAATTAGAAGCTGTTAAGGCATATGTCTCCTTGGCTGACACACGTTATTCAAAATAAGAGACTATATAGCCAGCACAGAAGATAGGAATCTTCCTTTGCCACAAAGTATTTTAGTGAGTAATAAAATATAATAATATTTTACATTCATTGGGTGCCTTTCATCAAACATAACGAAGTTGCCAAACTCCCATCTTTCTCCAGCGGGCAAGCATTTCACCTACAATAAGAACAAAAGTATCATTGGCCTCTAAGCAGTGGCTCTTCTTGCTGCCCCTTAGATTCTCATCTTAATCATGTATAAAGAGATTCCTTGATTTGTGATTACTGGACTCTTCCTCTTCACAACCCCACTTAGGTCCTGAAATATTTGACTTTGGTGTGAATTTAGGAGGAGGTTAAGAAATGGCTAGAGAAAAGAACTAGTTATTGTCTTGAGAATTCAAGATTTTAACTGCAGTTTAGTGCTAAGTAATTTTGGATTACTCAATGCTTTGGATTCTCCCTGAATCAATATCAGTGAAATACATGGGAGAGGGAGTTTTTTCTATTGTCAGGAAGATTTGGGTTCAAGTCCTGTATCTGCCATACTCTCTATGGGACCATAAGCAAATTGTTTAATGTTTCATTGCCCAAGGCAGTCCCAAATTGGTGCTGAATGGGTAGCTTGCCACATTGAAATCACAGATCCAGCTTCCTCCCTCCAAAAGTGTCCATATTTCTGCTCCTTTTTGCTTTTCCCCTAATATTGCAACATTTAATACATTTTAAAATCAGAACTTCTGATTTCCATACTCTTTCTCATTACCTCTGGTATCAAATATGAATACTTATATATGGTATTTAAAGTTTTTCATAGTAAGTTCCCTGCCTAACTCTAAACATTTTATGCATTTTAATTCTCTTCCAGGTACTTCACAATGAGACTAATGGCCTGCTTGCTGCTCCTCACGTACTAAGTAGACTCTCCTATCTCCAGGCCTTTTCACTTCCTATCCTACATTCCTGGAGTGCTCTTCCATCTCACCTCTCCTTCCTTGAATTCCTTCAACATTCAATTTAAACCCCACATTCTACAGAAAGACTTTCCTTTTGACCCCCTTCATCCCTTTAGGAGCTTTCTATTCAAGGTTACTTCATGTTTGTATCCTTATATTTATGTAGGTACATAAGATCATGAATCATGGGACATCAAAGCCCATTTAGTCTAACCTCCTCTTTTACAGACAAAGAAATTGGGGCTCAGAGGACTCAAATGACTTGACTCCAGTCATATAACTAATAACAAATCATTATTGGATTTGAATCCAGATCCTCTGACATGAAATCTTACTCTTTCCAGTGTATGACATTGCCTCTCAAGGACCATGAGGCTGTGTTGTTTGCCCTGTTGAAATGGAAGCTCTGGAGGGTTGGTAGTAAGCCACTTTTGTCTTTCTATTCTTAGTACTTAGCACAGGGCCTGGCACATAGTAGAAACTTAAATACTTGGTGATTAGTTGTTATTTATAGTATGCTCTTGCTGATATTGGAAATAGAGACCATCTAAGTTTATATTTATTTTTACATTTGTTTCCTGCATCACCTTGTGATTTTAAGTTTATTAACCCTGCTCTAATATGCCTTCTACAGGGATTCAGGTCCACTCACTTTAATTGTTACATATCTCTGTCCTAATAGTGGGGTAAGAACCTGTGTAAGATCACCATAGTCAAAGCAGAAATGAATGGTTCCTGTGTTAATGATATCTCTGATCTATTTTGTGGGTGTTATTTCCCCATCAGAAATGTTGACAGAACATACTGGAAGCTTTTGTTACCCATACTCTACTTCTTCCAGACCCTACTGTCTGGAAGAACAAATGTGTTGCTAGTTCAGGAAACCGATCTCTGGAGTAAGGAGTGATTTTATTCTTCCTTCCTCCCACTTCACTCACATATATCCTATGAAACTTAAACATAATCTCTAAGAAATTGTCAGTTCAGTGATTCCCTCCCTTCCCACTGTATCACTAGAAGCAGGAAACTGTTTGAGTTGCTTTCTATTAAAATAGTCTCAGAAAATTTAGGGATTTATCTGAAGATCTCTTATTTTCCTTTTAAGAAACACTGTAGAATTTTATCACCTAATAATTTTTCAAGAGGTAGTCAATGGGTTTGAAGACAAAAAGATATGGTTTCATATCATAGTATTACTATGACATAGTTTCATGTAATAGAAAAACACAACTCCTTAGCCTTGGCTTCCTCGTCAGTAAAATGGTGCTAATCACAAAAACATATAATGTTCTATTGTCATTATCTGCCTGTCATGAAGCTGTTGACATTTTCATCCAGCAAGCATTTATCAAGTGCTTACTATTTGTCAGATTCTATACTAAGCACTGGGGAGTAAAAATAAGGGGGAGGTAAAAACAACAAAACAAAACACAAAAGACTCTGCTTTCAAAGACATTTTACAGTCTAATCGAAAATATTATTTTAATCATCATAAGGCACTTTTTATTATCCTCATTTTGCAAATGAGAAAACTGAGTCATGTGTTTAAATGACTTGCCCATGGCCATGTGGCTAAGAACAGAAATCTTCTTGATTCTGAATCTAACACTCTCTTGAATTCAACATGGTCTGTTTATATGACCTCTCGCCAGGCAGAGATGAGTCATGGATGTCAGGACTACTAACCCGTGGGTGCAAGATACTCACCATACAAAGTTTAGTCCTGTTTTGTTTGAGGTCATTTTTAGAAGGACACTAGAGTAGGAGAGTTAAAAGAAACAGAAAATATAATCATTTTAATTTCTACATTATTCACCTTTCAAGAAACCTATTTTCTAATCAAATGGGACCATTAGCATTTCTCCTTCTCAATATAGCATCTCCCTATGTTTATGCCTTTCCCGCAGGTGGAAAGAGCTAAATGATGTAATGAACTGACCCTAAGGAGTTCAGCACATATAAGTTCAAAACTAGTCTCAGATACTGGTTTAGCGATCCTACTCTAGTCACTTAATGTTGGTTTGCCTTGTTTTCCTCACAAGTGAACTCGGGGTAATGATAGCACTCATTTCTCATTTATAAGGATAAAAGGAAGCAATAATTGTAGAGCACTTTGGAAATCTTTAAGAAGTATATAAAGAGTAGTTTTTGTTATTAGTCTCCATGCCTAGAACACACTCCCTTAACTCTTTAATTCATGTTTCCCCCTAGCTCGTTTCAGCTGAGGTTTCACTGTAGCTTTACCCAAGCATTCCCAGTAATAAATAATCTGTATCATCTCAAATATTCCCCAAATACTATGTTGACCTCTTCTTTGCCCTCATTTCTAACTATCTTATTATCAGCAAACTGTATTTGAATTTTATTATCTTTGTATTATATTTGTATTTATATCATATTTGTATATATTTACATTATAGCTTATTGTACTTAATTTTTTCATGTTTTACACTTCCCTCTCCCCTTTCCCCACTGGAATATAAACTGGTTGAGGGGAAAGGCTGTTTCATTTTTGTTTGGGGATCCTTAGCATCTAGTGTAGTGAATTGTACAAAGGGGAGTAAGGATTTCATTTTATTATTGAATTCAATAGATTTTTTGAAAAAGCAATCTTTTAAAACATGTTTGCTTTAAGTCAAAAATTTTCAGAATATATTTCCTACCTTTGTAGGCATTTCACTTATCTCACTTTGAGGAAATTGATTCCTTTTTACAGATAAGGAGGTCATTCAGATACTCTTGTTTGTAGATAATGATGTTGAATTCATTAAGGCCCAGAGTATCCCAGAACTTTCAAAATCAGATCCACAATCACTCAAGACTATTCAAAAAGGACAAAGAAACCCCAAAGGTAGATGAAAAATGTCTTTTGTTCAGGCAAAAGGATGGACAATCCAAAGAGTTCATCTATCAGTACATATATCTTATATGGATAGAAACTACAAATTGGAAGTGAATTTAGCCCACAACTGAACTGGAGAAGTATTACAGGCTAGATTTGACTTTTAGAGACACCATGCTTCTCCCCAAATCTTAGGCTTATCTTTTATTTTTTAAACAACAATAATGTATCTTCTGATGTTCTTGAAAAATGTCAAGTTATATAATGATCCAAAAAACTAAGGTTGCAGTTCTTTCAAAGAGCAATGGAAAGGCATATGGTAAATACAATAACCAGTAACAATGAACATTTCTGCTTAAGGAATGACATAAGTGACATCAGTAAGATTCATCTCGACCTAGAAAAAGAAGTGAATCTGACAGGTCCCAAGAGTGGGGAATCCCAGGCGAACAGTTCACATGTTCTATCATATAACTTAATGCTAAATGAGTTAGAAAAAGAGCCACAACATGTTGCCTAGGTCCCTATGGAAGATTTATGGGAAGACAAGGACAAAGGACAAGGACAAATCATAGTTTTAGATAAGTTGCCATGTGCTCTATTGAAAGGAATACTCAAATAGTTGAGATCAAATATCCACCAGAGTACCCAAAATCTTAATTACTTTACTAAGGTAATTGTGGTAATCAAAAAGAACAGTAAAAATATTATCTTCTTGCTTTTATTTGGATCAGAACTATTCTATCTTCCATGCTGATAAAAGAGGTATTTTGTGAAGTAACTAGGAAAAAGCAAAATAGTTTTGTCTACAGATGTATCTTTCCTTTCACTTCTTTTCTCCAACTTCTCACCCCATGAAGTAAAATCTTGTTTTGGTAGTTGGATGGCTATATGCCATCATAATTCATTACTGAAGTTTCGATGAGAATTTAACAGCTCATTTATAAAAGTAAAGATTATTAGACAGATCAGTCTAGCTTATCTAAGCTCATCTAGCACTCCCACTTTTATGGAACCCTTCCTAATAGCTCATAGTGGTTGTTCATAAACACTTAATGGAAAGGGCAGGAGAATGCAATATCTAATGTAAATGAAGAAATCCCGTATCTTGACAATGAAAAGGGTTAGATCAGAAAATATAGTCTAATAATCACTAAAATTGGAGTTCAGACACAGCACCATGAAAAGCATTATGAACTGGGGGTTTTTATTCTGGGGATTCCGAACAATTATATTTTCTTCTAGTTTTATAAGCCTTCCTAAGTCATAGATTTTACAACGAGAAGAAATCTTAATGCCACGTAGTCCAATCCTTATATATTGACTAAGGCCCTGTTGGAATTACATTATTTCACCTAGGTTATAGAGAGGAAATAATAAAGTCAGAATAAGAAACCAGATCCTCTGACTCCTTCTCTAGTGTCCTCTTTCCACTTGACTACAATGTCTTATATCACAGATGCTTGGATTATTGGAGTCTGTTGGAGTTTAGAGATGGCAGTGAGCACTAAATTCAATTAATTACTGAATCCTATGGAATTAGATCTTTTTCTGATTGGTTCTACTGAGTCAAACACTTTGGGGGTAGTCAGAAAAACAACAAGGACAGTGAAAGCTTCGATTCTTCAGACCTCTTGCTTGCGTTATTCTGCTGTGTGATTCTGAATATGTATCAAATCAAATTAAATTTTCAGGCAATTACTCCACATTCATTTTATTCATTTCCCTAAGTGACCAACCCCCCAGACCCCCAAATAACCCAAATCAAAACCAAAACAAATCAAAACACTAAAACCCTCCATTTTGCCTCCAAAACTACAGGATACATTAAAAAAAAACCATAATAAAATGTCACTCCTAATAAGATTTTTTAAAAATTAACGTGAAATTTCACTTAATTATGATTATAATTAAAATACCTGTGGGAAATCTACTTTTGAAGCTGAAATTACATTACCTAATATATAATCATTATTATCACTTTTAATTGTTGGCCAGATCCTTCTTGTACATAAACTACTTATTCCCAGGGAGCTGTGTTAACTTTTTCAATCTACTAGGGGACTATTCATTCCTCTGAAGTATGTAATTCACCAAATGGTCCCCTAATGTCTTAGTAATTAATAATGATGACAATGAGACTAGGTTATTTTTTTTCTAATTTTATCATTAGAAAAAAATTTTCCCTGGAAATACTTTATAATGCTGTCAGAACAATTTGGTTATAACTCACTTCAAAGACTACCAGCTTTCCTCACTTAAACTCCTCTCTCATCAAAAACATCCTTGGGGTTCAAAGGGTGATCCTGGATTCTTAAAGGCTACGGAGTAGGAAAATAAGCTCTGGTACACCCTACCAAGTGGAAAGGCTTTGCATATGGGAGTAGTGATGTATTATATAGCTACTATGAGAGGATTCAACTTATCAAATTCAGAGAAGCAGTTTATCACTAAAGGGTAGATTTATCTCCAAGGCAGCAATGTTAAATTACAGCAACTCATGAGGATCTTCAGCTAAGGTGAAGGAAAAGATGTCAAACTTTCATGGATCCTAGAATCACTGAAATGAAAAAAATGGGCAAATAAAAGTTGGTCATTTCTGTATAAGATACTATGAAAAATATGTTATATGTTTTCAAGGTAGTTACATGCGAAGGGTTACAACCTTAGCTGATGCAGAATAATTATTATTGTTTCCTTATTTTTCTCACATTTGCTAATGGAAGTAAGGGTGGAATAAGAACTACTTGTACCTTAGTTTTATTTTACCTATGAAAATGTCTTTGATGGACTGGAATTTAATGTGGTTGTTGAAGAAGTTGAAACATTCCTGCTGAATTCATTCATTGTTTACTTTCTCTTCTTGAAAAAAGCAAACATTTTAGATCCTTAAAGACTGGGCCTTTCTTAATTACTTTTCCATCTCTCTCAGTAAGAATTATAGTGCTTCACACATAGTAGGTCCTTAACATATCTTTGTTCAATAGATGGGTGAATTCCATTTAGAAAAACTTAGTAAACATTTATTAAGTCCCTACAAATATAATAAATATTCAGTTCTTTGCAAATACTAAGCAAACATTGATTAAATGCCTGCTCTATGAGAGGAAAAGCTAAAAATACTATATAAATGTAAGTTGTTGCTAATTATGTAGTTATATTCTAAGAGAAGATTGACAAAAATCAAAGGTGAAATAAGACATGTATCCAAAGAACTTACCTATTAAAAGATATAAGACAAATGAACAAAAACTATAACAAAATACAACATTATGGTAAGTTCAAATTAATATGAGAGAAAATGTTTGAAAGGCAACATGATATAATATATGAACAGACAACTCTGGAGTCAAGAAAATTTAAGTTTGTATCTCTTCTCTCATCTGTATTAGCTATATGAAAATGAACAAGTCACTTCATCATCTCAGTGTCCAAGTCAACTTTCTTAGAATTTGAATTGCTGATTATAAGATTTTAAATCATGGAATTGTAGAATTCACTATAATGATGAAATCACAAGCCAGAAGTCTTTAACTTCCCTTCCTCCCAAAAGATGAAAAGGTGGAGAATAGGGAGAGAGATGTCACTATTGGCAGAGGCAACGAGGTGCTCTTCTGTCTTGAAGGACGAGGTAGGTACGCTTGAATAGGATCTAGAAGGAAGGGAAGGATTATAATAAATAAAGTTGTGATACCCAAACAATTACTTTTAAACACAAGTTTTAAACTGAAAAGTCTTTGGACTTAGATAATATAGCATAGTAATTGTGTTTGGATAGACCAAAGAAACTTGGTCACACTGAATTATTCAAGCTAGCTTACTTAGTATGGATCATGTAGATGGTGAAGTGAAGAGAGTGATGGGCTTGGAGTCTGGAAGACTCATCTTCCTGAGTTCAAATCAAGCCTCTGGCACTTAGTGGCTGTGTGTCCCCTGGCAAATTATGTAACCTCGTTTGCCTCAGTTTCCTTACCTGTAAAATGATCTGGAGAAGGAAATAATAGCAAACCACTCTAGTATCTTTGCCAAGAAAATCTCAGATGGGATCACAAAAAGTCAGACCAGATTGAAAAATGACTAAAAACCAGCTTAGTATCAGAGGTATTCAAGAAATTTAGAATAAGAAGGATGTTCCTGTAACCCGCCTGAGGAGGAACTGCCAGGATAGAAAGGAGAAGCCTTCATTAGATCTCCTTCTTGTCCCCTGTAATCACACTTTTTTTTTTCCTATACCAGAAGAAGACTTTGCAAGTGATAAAGGATTCAGTGTTGTACTTGCAATTTTCCAATCAGTGTCCAAGCAGGATCCCAGATCAGCTGATGACTATGTCTATGTGGGAAACCAAGGAAAACGTGGATATTGATTGTTGACTGTAGAAAGGAATCCAGCAAAAAACTTACACTATGCTTAAGGAGAACTTTTCCTAAAAATAGGAGAAAAAAAAAAAACCTATTAGCCAGAAACTTTGAGTACTTCTTTTGAAGTTTGAACCTACTGGACTTTGTATGTACTTATGGGAAAGTATCATAGCCTTTTTTTTGGGGGGGGGTTGTTTTTTCCAGCTGTGCTAAGTGAACCACTTTGGTAAATACCCCCTTTCTAAAACCTCCTTAAGGTAGGCTAACCTAATTGATTTTCAAATTCTGTCAAAGGAGGAAACAGTGATAAGGGCTCAAGCCCAGGTTTTAGAGATCATCCTGATAGCTCAGTCTTACCCCTAGAATCCTGAGAAGAGAGATATAGTTTTGCTCTGAGACCCAAGACTCATCTGTGAGAGTAACAGTTAAGATAAGCTTCCTCCTAGCTTAGATGAATTATCCAAGAGGGAAGGGGTGATGAGCAATTTAAACTATGTACCTGTTGGAAAATTTTCAAATCTCAGTCATGGAAAAAGTTCCAAAAATTACAATTACAGTGACGGCTAGGTAAGGAATTTTTTTTTTTAACCAAAAATGGTGGCTGAAGAAACTTTTTATCCTCCTAAATGAAAGCACATTGACCTTTGGACAATTCTGGTCCTTTCACATTTACTGTTTCCACTGTCAAAAACATGTTTTGTTTTGTTTTTCCTATTCCCTATTGCATAATGGAACCTGGCTCTTTGACATTAATATCCCATCTTCTCAACTACCCTAAATATATGTACCTACTGAACACATAGAATACTGAATGGCAAAGAAGCTTAACATTTTCAGATGATACAGACAGTTTGCCTCATCCCTATTAAAAAGAGAAAAGATGCAGAGAGGACCTTGTAATATTTTAATAGACACAGATTGTCTCTTTTGTCATTAAATTGTAATGTTCTCTGCTTGATTCAATTAGTAGCTTTATTTACATCGTTGTAAAAGTGCTAGAACTTTAACTTAACTCTGACATATAGAAGAAGACATTACTCTTGGCTTGCCCTCTATACAATAGTTCTATTAAAGAGAGAGAACAAAGCGTGTTTTTAATGTATTCTAATTCATTTCTTCCTTCCAGAAGTGCAATTCATTTCCATGGAATCATATGCTTTCTCGGTAAACTCCTTTCTCCCTGTTCCTCTATTTATAGCTTTCAAATATTGCCAAGCATGGGTCAAGAACTATGTCAAATATTCAAACAATGTTAGCAGTGTTGAATTCCTCAGCCCAGATCACTTTTCTCCTTTGGTTTCTGAAATGTTGGGGCCTTATGAATAGTGGTTTTACCTGCTTATATTTAAAAAAAAAAAAAAAAACAAACCTGTTAGACTTATTAGCATTCACATTAGCTTGCCCTACATAGCTGGAGCTGTTTCCCTCTTTAGGTGTGAGAGCAACAGCTGCTGAAAATATTCAAATTATACTAGTGACCTTGTTAACAAGGAACATGTGAGCACATTTACCTAGCCTGGCACTGTAATCTATAAAAATATAATTTGGCTGCCGATTGCTAGTAAAATGGGTTAACAATTATTTTTATTGTCTGGGGTGTTTTGTTGTTTCTTACTGGAGCCAGCACCATATTTGTTATTCAAATTGCAATAATAAGAACAATGCATTTTACACTTCTCATTACAGGCCATATAATGCCTCCTCTAAGCAGCGATTTAAAAGAATTACAGTGCAAGATGTGGTAATGGTAACAAGTTCTTTTGATGGGTAAAGCAAAAGGGAGGGTTAGCAAGAGTCTTATAACACTTCTATTTATGGGATAATGACTGGCTACAGAAGGGACGAGCCTGAGGTTAAATGTAAGATGTAATGTGATTTATCTGCTTTTCAGAAGACTAACGAGAACTCAGAAAATTACTGACTGTGTTAAAGGCATCATTGTTTTTTAATATGAACTTAGTGGTTGTGTTTTGTTTTTATTTAATTGAACTGAATGCATCAAATTTAGCTGAAAAGACTAGGAAAAAAATCCTTTGAAATAACCATTCCCTCCTCTGGGCTTCTTCCTGGAACTCTTACTGACTTTTATACTCATTTGAGCTGTTCTTTACTCAACAATAAATTTTTTTGTTTTGTTTTGTTTTGTTTTGGCTGAGGCAATTGGGGTTAAGTGACTTGCCTAGGGTGACATAGCTAGGAAGTGTTAAGCATCTGACTTCAAATTTGAACCACCTAGCTGCCCCAACAATACATTTTTGTATATCTTTTCACATCCATTTGATTTGGTTCAACATTTATTGGGTACTACTAGTAGTAGTAATAATAATAACTAACATTTCTATAGTATTTAATAGATACCAGGTACTTTACAATGATTATCTCATTTGATTCTTTTGACAACCCTGAGAAATAGATGTTATCATTATCTCTATTTTACAATTGAGGTAGATTAAATAACTTGTTCAGAGTCACACAGTTAGTAAATCCTACCCTCAGAAAGTTTACAAATTAGTCAAAGAGAAAAGATAAAAATTCATTTCTGCAAACTTTGTATGACAAATGATTGAAAAGCACTAAAAAAAATTACCTGAGGTTTCAAAGGTGGAAGAGATAATACCTGTTGGAGGTGGGAGAGGAAGTCTTCATAG
Source organism: Sarcophilus harrisii (assembly GCF_902635505.1). Taxonomy (NCBI): domain Eukaryota; kingdom Metazoa; phylum Chordata; class Mammalia; order Dasyuromorphia; family Dasyuridae; genus Sarcophilus; species Sarcophilus harrisii. The sequence continues at coordinate 216,328,145 of NC_045430.1, read as the reverse complement.
TGGGGTTGAGTTAGGGCCTCAGGTGGGTAGACTTTTGGCTGAGAGATATGAGAGGGAAGATGGGCACATCAATGGACAATATTCCTTGCAGAAGGAACAACAGAAGCACAAATTTCTAAGATGGAAAAATATAGAGCCTACTTGAATAAATCAAGTAATTCTGTTTGACTGTAACATAAATTTAGTTTAGGTAAGTGGAGGCTAAGTTTGGGGAGAACAAATAAAATGATTAGGACTATTTTATGAAACATTTTGATTTCAGACAGTAGAGTGTGAACTATTCAATAGGCAATGGGAATCACTGAATATTTTTGAATGGATGAATGACATTACTGAGATTCTCCTTTAGTAAACTAGGATAGGATGGATTCAATTCAATAAACAGTAAGTCTCTACAATCATTGTGCCGGAGGCTGGATTGGAAGGAGAGCCTGAAGGCAAGGAGATCAGGGAGACTATTACAGCAGTCCCACAAAGAGATAATGAAAGGTAATGAACCAAAATTTGTTATAGTCTCTGAAATCTTTATGCTTCTTAGTATGCTGCTCAGTTTAGGATAGTATTTTACATATATGAAAGTGTTCCATAAATATTTATTGATTCCACTTAATTTTCCCTACATGGAAGAAGAAAAAGACTATAGCATTACTAAGAATAATAACTTGCTAAAAATGGCATAAAAGGTATCATCTAGGAAATCTATTATGGATTTAGGAAAAGAGAAAGTAAAGGATAATAAATGGGCAGCCCAAAGCCTGAGCTGCTCTCCTTTGAATTTTATAATAATATTTAACATTTATATAGTGCTTACTATATGTTAGGCACTGGCCTAGGGCTTTATAAATATTATCTTATTTGATCTTTACAACAACCTTGGGAGGTAGATGCTATTATTATCTTCATCTTACTGATGAAGAGACTTAGGCAAATGGAAATTAAGTGACTTGCCCAGAGTCATAGAACTAGAAAATATCTGAATCTGGATTTGAACTCAGGGCCTTTTTGACTTCTGGTGCAGTGATCTATGCACTGAGCCATCTACTATGCTTCATGTTATAAGATCTTTGGCAGGAGTTTCTCACCTTTTTTGGAGTATCATATTGCACAAAATGTGGCCATTTGGTGAAACCTATGGACCCCTTCTCAGAACAACGTTTTTAAATGTGCAAAATAAAATGCATAAAAATAAAAACAATGGTATTGAAATAGAATGGTCAAAATTTATTTAAAAAGCACATGAAGCCTCAGATTTCAAGAACCTTTGACCTAGAGGGAAACCTCCAGTGCATTTGGGCAAATTCTCTATTAGGATTTATAGGTGGAACATGGAAGGAAAGCTTTTAGAGATGATCCAATCTATGCCTAAAGGGTATAGTCTCAGCCTGTAGTAATGAGAAGGCATGACTGAGTTATGGTCTGGAGGCAACATAGCAGAGTAGTTACAGTACCAGATGGAATTAAGACAAACATCCTGCTCTTCATATTTAGTAGCTTTGTGGTTTGGGGAAAGGCATTTAATCTCCAAGGGATTCCACTTCCTCATGTATAAAATGGGAATAACAATGCCTGGGATGATTAAATTACAGGATTGAGATGAAGATAAAATGAGACAATATATGTGAAAGGAATATCTCCATAAAACCTTGATGTTCCCACAATGGTTGGAGGTCAAAGGAGAGCTTCCCCCATTCGGAGATTGGTTCCCCAGATTATATCCCACAGAAGTGTGTGCATGGGTTCCACAGTGTGAGGGTACCTACCCAGCCCTGACTCTGTTTAGTCATACTTCCAAAATGTCCAATTTAAAAATAAGAAAGCTTCCTTCCAACAGGCCCTGGTTGCACTGAGAGTGAAGGGGAACTAATTAGGCAGCACAACTAACGCTATTATGATGAGTTTAAATTGGCTGTGTTGGAGACACAGATTTGACTTAACTTTTCCCTTGGTGGTGTGGGAGGTAGCTATTTAGGTATGGGTGATATGTATACTCATTGTTTCATTGGATTCTTTGATAATACCTTTATTCTGTTTCACTAAAAGCTTCTGCTTCCCTTTTTGGTTTTGTTTGCTAAAAAAGAAACATCCATAGTGGTCTTTGATCTATGGCTATGGATAGGTACTGAGCATCTTGAGAAAGGATGTAGCTTTCAGATTCCTCTATCCATTTAGTAATATTCATTTTTGTAATTAGGCAAATTATAGAAAATTACTTGCTAATCTTTTTCCAAAAGTGTTTTTCAACCCCTTTACTTTTGTTCTTAGAAAATTTGAGTTCTGGCCATGTAAGGAGTTGAAAATGACCAATAAAAAAGAGGGAAATGTACAAGAATCCCATGACTATTTCCTTCCATGCTTGAAAAATTATCTCAACTTAATTTAGTTCAATTTTACAAATATTTGTTAAATGTATATTGGGTATTATGTGAAGTGGTGGGTATATGAAAATAGTTCCAATTATCCAATGTCTTTCAGACTATTTAGTTGGAGGTGCAGGGGTCACAAAGGAAATTAGGTACGAATTATTTGAAAGCTATAGCCAAAGAAGTTTAGTGATGAGGAAGATAGACTGATAACTGGGATTATTAGATATGGTGTCTTGTAGATGTTATTAAAGCTGAGCCTTGAAGGGAGCTAGGTACTCTGGGAGGTTGTAATAAAGAGGGAGAGCATTCCAGGCTTGGGGGTGGGGGGTGGGGGACACTGAGACCTATGTAAAAGATCTGGGGCAAGCAATGTCCAATTTGTATATTTGCCAAACATTTCAGTTGCATCTTCTGCTGGAATCCACAACATCTGCTGGATAGCTTTCTGTGTAGTGGAACTCAAATGTAAACAACATGTAAACCTATGTCTTTGTTACAGATAAATTGCTATTTAATTTAGGAAAGTAGTCCTACTCATTTTAAAGAATTAGGGAATCATAAAATTATAATTGCCATTGTTATTCAAGTGCATTAGAAACTAATGAAGTGATGGGCAATATAATTCCTCTATTCTAAGATTTTATAGGGGATTAAAATTGAATATGAGAATTTATGCTAAAATCAACACAATTTATAGATGAGGTTTCCTATAAGAATTGTTGACACAGAGTGATAAATCAAGGACGGTTCATTTCAAGTAGTAACACTTATTCAACTAAATTAGAGCTCTAGTATTCCAGCTCAACAATACAGAGCCATTATTATTCAAGGCCATCCTTACCTGGTCTTAATAACACCTTGTAGCGAAATTAATTTACTTTTAAAATTCTAGTTGCCATAACAACTTGGTGCAGCTGTTCATGTGATTTAATGAGATTCCAAAAGAAGAACTGCCTGTCTCATGAAGGAAAGATAGAATGAAAAGAGATCAGCAGAGTCTTTCGATTATTTTATTTAAACATCAGCAGTGACCTGAGGAAAGTGCTTACTGCAGTAGCATAAGCAGAGACAGAGCTTTGGAGGTTGTTTTTATTTTCCATGTATTTAATCCTATGTGAATAAGTAGTTTCTCCCCCATACCTTCTTGTTTTCTTTTGAAGACAGAAGGGGGAGCTACTTCTGGAAGTAGTGAAATGACAATTCTTTGATAATGGAGAAATGAAGTGGGTTAATTTGTCATCAAAAATGTTTTCATTTCATTTTGTGCTGCCTTCCTGTGTGATCTATCAGAGCACACAACATGAAGATGGAAATATATCCAGGGTAAACTTTATTCATGTCATTGCTTTATTTTTCTCCTTTGAGTACAGTACGATGTACTAAAGATGAATCAGGTAATGATGGCCTGAGAACAAGTCAAGGGTGTATTGAATCACCCAAACTTTATAAATTCCTTGAAAAGTCAAAACTCAATTTTTCTACAAAGCACACTAGTAAGAATACTGGACTGATTTCTTGATCATATTTTATTCTTTCAAATCTTTTCTTATCGTAAGTTATAAAATGCTGGTCTGTATTAATGAAGGGACTTTGCCTACTAGGAGTTCCTTACGCTAATGAAATCATAGGAGTAATCTGTATATGTGTGTGTGTGTGTGTTTGTGTGCGCATACACTTGTGCGTGGAGAGAAGGGGGGCATTTGAATCTTTTTACATGTATGCCTATGTGTATATATGATTTATTTATAGTGGATATGTAATTCATATAGTATATTAAGATGTACAAATTATTATACATGTTATATTAACATATATATACACATGTGTATATATATACACATTTATATTTTGTGCTATGCATTTGTCTATTCTCTTTAAAATCATGGACTATTAACTATACCTCTTAGTATGCTAGGAAAATTTAACTCCCCCCCCATTTTAGTATGAATTTAATATTCCCATTTACAAAAATAAAAGAATGTAAAAGAGGATTACATATGAAACTGGACACTTCTGTTACATTGTTTTAAAATGTATATTAATTCTAACACAATCGTAACAAAATTATCCTGCCTGTCTATGGTTTCTTCTTAACGTTCCGCTCTTTTTTATTTTATTGATGTTTTATTGACATCCTTTTCTTTTTCTTTTTTTATTTTTTGCATCAGTATCAACCATCAACTTCCTCTTAACAACCCCCCTTTTCAGGAGCCCTCTTTTAAAATAAACAAATATAGTCATGCAAAATAGATTCACACATTGTCTGTGTGAAAATGTATGTCTCATTCTACACCTCTAGTCTATCACCTCTCTGTGAAGAGGTGGGAAGATTGCTTCATCATCAGTCTTCTGAAATCATGATTAGTCATTGAATTGATATGAGTATTTAAATCTTTCAAAGTTGTTTTCCTTTATATTACTGAAGTAGTTTTATGATTTGGTCTCCTGGTTCTGCTCACTTCATTCTGTATCATTCATAGAAATCTTCCTAAATTTCTCTGAGTCTATTAATTTTCATTCTTTCCTGCAGTGATGTGATATTCATTACATCCAGTTATCATTTTACACTTTCTCCCTTTCTCTCTCATCCTTAAAAACTGTTGTTAGACCCTAAACTCCCCTCAAGATATCCTATAGCTCTCCTTCCTTTCTCTGTCAAATTCCTTGAGAAAGTTGTCTACAATTTCTGTCTTCACATCCTCTAATTTCACTTACTTCTTAACACTTTGTAATTCATATTCCAACTTCATTAGTCAAATGAGAATGTTCTTTGTAAAGCTACTAGTAACCTGTTAATTGCCAGTGTGGTCTTTTATCAGTCCTCCTGCTGCATTTGATAGTGTGCATCATTAGGTCCTGGACACTCTTTCTCCTCTGGGTTTTTATGTCACCTTATTCTTCTCCTTCTTATCCCACCATTCCTCAATTTCCTTTCCTAGATCATCATCATAATATGTGCCTATTGTGAATGTCCCCCAAGTTTCTGTCCTCAGTCCTCTTATCTGTTCCTCTATATTCTTACTCATTAATCTTATCAGCTCTCATGAATTTCTCAGTACTGCTCATTTATATTATTGCAATAGCCTCCTAATTGGTCTCCCTGCCTCAAATCTCTCATAATTCTAATACATCCTAGTTATCTTTATAAAAGTAATGTAAATACATTAAAATTTTAAATAAAAAAATTAAAATAAAAATGGATATGGATTTGACCACATAACTTTTCTATAACTCCAGTGACTTCCTATTGCTTCAGGGGTCAAATAAAAATTCCTTTGATATTTAAAGCACTCCAAAATCTGGCTCTATCCATCTTTTTTTTTTTTTTTTTTTTTTTTTTTTTGCCTGCCTTCTCCTGCAAACATATGACTTTCTCAACAAACCTGTATCTGGAATGGGGGTTCCTACTACTTGAGTCTTTTTTCTATTGGTGTGAGGCCTTGTAATATTTCAAGATGCAGGAGGCATTCCCTCCTATTCCTGAACACCTGAATATTGAGATATGAGGAGAGAGAGACAGAGAGAGGGATAGAGAGAAGCCATTGGCATGAAGAGTCCACTTGGAATTGATTTGGCTATCATCAATGGAAGTGAAATGCAAAATGAGCATCTCTATTGCAAATGTCCCACAAGGTTTTTGTATTAGGCTATCAATTTATTATTCCATGATCCTTTTTCATTTGATGTTACCTTTTTCTCAAGGACAAATCTGTCTATTCTTTATCCAATTCATGTTCATACTCTAAGTGCCTTTTAAAAATGTCCTCCTTCCTTATTGAAAACGATTTAGGAAGATTCTTAATCAAATCAAAAATAGAGTTGTTCCTTAGGAATCTAAAATGGGGTGGAATTAGTGCACTAGGGAAACTAGTTCCCCTAAGTTCTGATCATACCAAGGCAAACTTGAAGAACTGATAAAGATAGAAATCAGCAAAGATCATTGACCTCTAGGGCTTCAGCATAGTGGCACCTAACCAGCTAAACTTATATGTCAACCACTGAATTATCCCCATCTTCACTTTTTCCAGCTATTATAAAAGACTGAAGAGTTTCTTCTAGTTCCTTTAACAGTTTCTGAAGAGTAATAGTGAAGGTGAGCAAGGAAGAAACAGGACAGGATTTTGGATTGATTCCTATCCATTGACTACTACTTAGATCAACTTCCCAGGGCAAGAGTCTTAACCTAGGAGTTGGAAAGACACATTTAACTCCAACACACTGTTTTTCTATAGTATACTTGGCAGACATCTGCTCTCTGAATTTCTCTGTCAAGTTCTTAAGTGACCATAGCTACTCCATTTGGAAAGCTTGAGAAAGACGATTCTTCTTTTTATTGGGCTGAAATCTATAACCTTGCAGACTCCATCTAGTCATCTTAGTTCTATGTAATACGGTATAGTTTGTAAGTGTAAGACAGGATCAGTCCAAACTGGAATTTTTATATAAATAAATTCTGGTCTATCCATACACCATATTGATTGATTCCTTGAAATAGAGGAGATGATACATACACTAGGTTGGAATTGGGTCTAAGATAATAATACTATGTATTAGGAATACACTTAATGCTCATCATCAGACTATCATCATCAAATATTCATTAAGACCCTCTTTGGCATGGCATTATGGTAGGCAGAGTAATAGAATCTGTTCTTGGCCTGGTACCTTATCTGTTACTGTTCACATTGCAGTCCTATTATTTATCTAAATGAGGCTTAATTCCAAGAAAAAGATTGTGACCTTCAAAGCCTGTAGGTTCTTTAGACATGCAGTCCTAGGTACCATTTCTTTTTTACTCAGTTGTAATAAGCTCTGATGTACTCTACTATCAAACCAGTATTTATAGGAATGGAAATTATTCTATTTTCTAACACATTTAGAAATGTCTTTTTCTCTACTTTAGACTTATTCCATGCCTTATTGTGAGTTGGAGTTGATTCTGGATTTCTCAAAACCACTCAATGGACCATAAGCTCTGGTAGGTTCTACCACAGACCTAAAATAAGAATCTTTTGATGATCAATTAATCTTTTGGTCATCTGAGGACCCCTTATTTGTTCAGAAAGGCTTCTCATGAAATTAGTTAAATATTGGCTATTTCAGCCACAGCTACTCTCAAGGTTAACCCATTGTGTTCTAGAAGATCTATAATTTATATCTGTGTATAGACTGTCATCTCACTAGGATATCTGGTAGACCTTAAACTCAATATGTGCAAAATGGAACTTATGGTTTCCCTTCCTAAACCCTCTCCAACTTCTGCCTTTTTTCTTATTATAGAGGATAACATCATGCTCCAAGTTCTTAGATTTGCAACCCAGGAGTCATCCCAGATCCTCCACTATCTCTCACCTACCATATTATGATGTCAAGGCTTATTAATTTAATCTTTGCAGCATCTCTCAAATATACCCTATTCTCTCTTCTGACACTGCCAGCACTTTGGTACAGACCCTCATCATTTCATCCTGGACTATTACAATATCTTTCTGTATAATCTGTCTGCCTCTCTTTACTCTGATCAATCTTTCAGTCAGTCACTAAAGCAATTTTCCTCAAGTTCAGGTTACCTCTCCTCTCCACTCAATAAACTCCAATGGTTAGCCTTTGCCTCTAGGATCAAATATCAAATCTTGCATTTGGCTTTGAAAAGCCTTGATATCCTACTTGCCTTCTCCTTTTCCACTCTTTTTACATTTTACTTGCCATCATGTACTATTTGATCCAGTGATGCTGGCTTCTGGCTATTCCATGAAGAAGACACTTTATATCTTAGCTTTGGGAATTTTTTTTGGGGGGGAAGTTGCTCCCCTGTTTAGAACACTTTTCTTTTGCTCCAACTATAGACCTTTAAGCCCCAACTAAAATCATGCCTTCTACAGGAAGCTTTGTCCAACCCTTCTTAGCTCGTGCCTCCTCCATTAATCCCTTATGCAGCTTGTTACACACACACACACACACACACACACACACACGCACACACATATTTCTCCCCATTAGTTTGTAACTTTATTGAAAGCACAATCTGCTTTTTTTTCATAGTAGATACTTAATAAATGTTGGCTAATTGATTGATTTGAAGTAATTATTACTTTGATTACAAAAATCCTATGAAGTTCTAGAGTTTAATGCAGTTAACACAATGTCATTCACACACAGGAGCATATGGGAGATCTCACCTTTAAGAAATCTGTATTCCATTTCTATTGTACATAGGCTGTCCTTCATGACTGTGGTAAACACCTTTGGCAAGCAAATGTCTTCCTTCTTTTTAACATCCCAATGCTGAATTTATTGAGGAATTTTACATGATGTTAACATATGTTAAGATTTTCTTCAATAAGGGTTTCAGAATGAAATTAGACTTTGAACTGCTGTTGCCTGAGCTGTTATTTCGCTTTGCTTTACAAGAAGATCAAGTGTTTGCTGACTGAGTGGTTTCTAGACTCTTTCAACTTCCTTACTGAAGTAACTGGAAATTTCTCTAAAACATGGTAACAGAATCAATGTCTATAAATTTGTCCATTTTACCATTTGCTTTTGTTTTTGATTTGACTATATAAAATAGGCTCTTGAGTAACTGCACATAAATTCTTCTTCTCATATTTGTTTCTTTGTTCTAATTTCTTATTGGTTTGGACCAATTCTAACTTGTTGATTATCTGACCTAAACTGATAAGCCAATTTAGAAATAAATTCTGTCTTGATAACCAACCACTTTCTCTCTGAAAAAAAGTCATCCTCATTTTTGGATATGTTGTTTAGTGTTTGCCATATGTACCACCTTCAAACTTTCATTTTGATAAAAAAAAAAAATCATGGTATATAAGAATGAGGCTTCTGAGTGGTAGACCAGCTTTGTACATTAACTTCCTTCCTTTCTCCCCCTCCTCCCTCCCTTCCCTTCTCTTCTTCTCCTCCCCCTCTCCCTCCTTCCCTTTTTTCCTTTCCTCCCTCTTTCCCTTCCTCCCTCCCTTTCTTTCTCATGTTTTTTGATAACCTGGTAGCTCATTTATCCTGTGAGTTCACCATACTGATAGCAAACTTAATGTGAAGACCCGATCAGTATTAGCCCAATTCAACTCAGGAATGCTGAGCTCAAGACCTAGCATTTTCAATCTCCTTGATAAGAGGGATTACAACGGGCACTGCTTTAGTAGGTGATGAATTAAGCTTTAAAAGTTTTATTTGTGTCCTAAGTATCCACATATGTGGTTTCATCAGTATAGGGAACTTCTCATGTGGAATCCTACCATCAATGTAGATCCATAACTCCTTAGAGAATTATTTAACAGTCTAACAGTTGCCTAGACCTCTGGGATTTTATTCATTGCTACTGTCACATAGCTAATGGGTGTCTGAGGTCCAATTTAAAGCTAAGATTTCCCTAACCTAAGCCTAGAACTCTATTCAATGTTGTAAGTTTTCTATCATAATTGACAATGATCAACATTTTCTTTTTTTATTCACTACCACAATCTACTATCTTCAGATATTTCATATTTGTCATAACATCTGTGTATGACGTATAGTAGACAGAAAGAAGAGTTGTGAGGATCTGGGTTCAAGAACTGCCTTTTATATATACTGTCTGTACAAACCTAGATAGTCAGTGGACATCTCAATGCTTGAGGTCAGAGGAGTCAAACTCCTAAATTCTTACCTAATCTGATCAAACTGTAATTGGGAAATGCTTAATGATAAACATTTAAAAATAATAGACTTTCTAAGTCATTATGCCACCTGAAGGGATCATTTCTATTTTGGTCAGATTTTGCTACCTGAGGTAACTTTCTTGGACTAAAGGCTGCAGAGATGATATAAATATACACTAGCAGAAAGAGTTTCTTAACCCAGGGCTTCCTTATGAAATCACAAGTCCTTAATTCTTATACGGTTTATATGTTCTATCTAAATTCCTGATAGGAAATGCATGGATCTTAACAAATGGCTCATTTTTTAGGATTATATATTTTTCTTTTTCTCACAGAAGTGTTCAATGTTTGCGATTCAACAAGATAAATTATAATTTATTTATAATTTGTTATTTATAACTTATTTAATATAATAAATTATAATTCTATAGAAACACATTTTCTTTGTATTACTTACCTCTTTAGCTCTCTCCTTCAATTTCCACCTTTCAGCTGCTTCAATTTACTTTTGTGTTAATTGTTGGTCTCTCTGCCTACTTACAATAATAAACACTACTCTCTTTCTTTCTCTTTCTCCTTCTCACTTTCCCTTATTCCCTCAATATTATTCCGAATAGAGCTCTGTGGGAGTTGCAATTCCTGCAATTTCGAATACAAAAGGTGGATATTAGGAATTTGTTAAAAATATGTGTGATGTATGTTTAACCTATATTAAATTGCTTGCTGTCTAGAGAAAGGGGAGGGAGAGAGTGGGAGAAAAATTTGGAACACAAGGTTTTCAAAGGTGAATGTTGAAAACTATCTTAGCATATATTTGGAAAAAATACTATTTAATTTTTTTTTAAAGAAAGAAAAATGTGTGAGTATACATTTTCATAAAATTTTGGATTATGTCTATTTAAGAATTGAAGATGGAGTAATAATTTCCATTATTTACTGGATGGAAGTAATGTAATCTCCTTGAAGGCAGGACTGTCTATTTTGCTTTTCCATAAACTCTTGCACAGACCCTTCAATATAATAAGAACTTAATAAATGGTTCTTGAATTTAAAAAAAAAAAAGACTCATTATCACTTTGTTTTAAATTATTTAGTTCTAGAGGCATTTCAGAATATTTAGAACAAAAGTAAATAATGAACATTACATGTTTGCACAATAACATTTGATGGTCTAAATTTTCAAAGACATTCTGATTAATGAGGAAATTATGGTCTAGTTAATTAGTAGTTCCAAAGTCTTCTAAAAGAGCCCTGGTCCTTAAGGCAATTAACACATTGTCACCTACAAACACTATGGGCCAGAGCACCATCAATCATTCTTCCAATTGTGTGTTATTCCCAGGATATCCCCTGTGACTGGCAAATGCTTCCCAGCATTTGCCACAGGATCTAGATTCAAATCCTGTGTCTCATATAGATAGATAGAGATATACATATCCATGCATATGTTTGTGTATGTATATATGTATATATTTTCTAGTACCTCTGCCTGTGACTTTGGGCCTCTCAGGCCCCTTCCAGATTAAGATTTATAACACTGTCATCCTAGGGATGAGGAACAGAAGATACCAAATCTTTTAAGACAAAGACCTGAAATCCTATCCGGTTTTCTTTACTAATATGAGCATGAGAAAACTATATATGTCTTCTCTAAATTCTAGCCTCCTCATTTTAAAAATTAGGAAAATGATTTCTGAGCTATCCAATGAGTTGGTTCTTAAGAAAGTATTTATAAACCTTCAATCTGATCTACATGTGATAGTGATATCAGTAGGTGTTTATGAGTCATTTCCACAACAAAATTAGGAGGTCATCAAAATCTGTCATTAACATCTCTGGTTTGCCTCTTCTCTTTTTTTCCCTTCCCCAACCCTCCCATCACTCTCCAACATCTAATATTCTCATAAATTTCCCTTCTCTATCTCCTTATCCATTAATGCTTTCTTTTAGATCCCTCTTTCATATAAAGATATATATATATATATATATCTTCAAATATAACTCTTCTAGGGGTGTTTGTGTGGAATAGAACATTATATGCAAAGCACTTAGCGCAGTGCTTAGCACACGGTAGGCTCAGTAAGCATCCCCTCCATAACTCTCTGATCAAATTCAAATGCACATAATCATTTTCCCCGTCTTAAATTTCACATCACCAACACTAAATTTGACACAATTCTAACTATCCTGTATGAAAAGTTGAGGTTAAGAGATGCACACATTCCCCCTAATATTTTTTAGTGGATTATTATGATATTTTCCAATAATGATGTTGACAAATATTCCATTCATAATTTTTCAACATCTTTGGAAAAGAAAGTCTTCTGAAATAAGTTGTGCACAGCTCCCTCCATTTGACAATTGCTAGTAGGCTTCATGGGAAATCAAATTGCTACGTTTCTAACTTAGATTTTGGCACCTTTGAAAAATGACTGCACTGGGTAGAGAAATCCTGGGCTTCTGGATGAACTTCTGTGGAATCTTCAAATAGTTACTCAAGCTGCCCTTCAATTCTCCTCTAATAAAGTATACCTCTGAGTCAGAGGGAAGTAAATTTGAGTTGTGAGGATGTGTTAAGTTTCATGTCATTCAAATCCTGCCTTTTTTCTGATATACAGACTTCTACTCCCATCACCCTGTTCTCAGACTAGTCAGTTCATTCAATAACATTTATCGAATGCCTACTAAATACAAGATAATTAGGGGCTGAGGATAGAAAGCCAAAAAAAAATTTAATCCCAGACCTCAAAGACTTTGTAGTTTACCATGAGGCAGTTAGCTGATACAATGGTTAGAACTGTAGGCTAGGATCAAAACTGAATTCAAATCTGTCCTTAGCTTCTACTTGTGTGACAGTCACTTAACCTCTGTTTGCCTCATTTCCCTCATCTGTTAAATAGGGATAATAACAGCATAAGCTTCCCAAGGTTATGGGAAGGATAGAATGAGATAATAATTGTAAAGCGCATTTTGTGTCACATAGTAAGCACTATAGAAAAGTTAGCTCTTACTATTTGGGAGTTGCAACAGCTACACAGATAAGTATAGTATATAAAAAAAAAATAAAGATAATGGTTCTTACATTGAGCCTTGAAAGAAAATGAGAATTTTTTTTTTCCTGAGGCAATTGGGGTTAAGTGACTTACCCAAGGTCACACAGCTAGGAGGTGTTAAGTGTCTGAGGTCATATTTGAACTCAGATCCTCCTGACTTCAGGGCTAGTGCTCTATCCACTGCACCACTAGCTGCTCCTAAAATGAGGATTTTGAGATGCTTTTATGAATTTTAGTAAATGCCTTGCAAGAATGCATGAGCAAGTAGGGAAATGGAAAGCTGAAAAACAAAAACAGACAAGTAATCCAATTAGGTTGGAATATGGAAGTTATTAACAGGAAGAATAATATAAGATAAGGCTAAATTAGTGGGATTCAATTTGGGGAAGGCCTTAAATGCCAGCCTGAACAGTTTGTATTTCATTCTAGAAGTATCAGGGAAAAACAGAAGGTTTGTAAGCATAATAAGGACAACATGGTCCGGCTGTTTTGGCTGAGGTATGAAGGAAATCTGAGAGGAGAGATGCCAAAAGTAAGAGGACCAATTAGTAGGTTATTCCAGCAGACCAAGTGAGAAGAGATGAGAACATGAACTGTGGTCGTATCCATTTTAATGGATACCACCCTGGTTCACAATGGGGAATATTAGAAACAACACAGGCACAAAGTAAAGCAGGCACAGCTTACACTTTGTTAACTTTACCAATGTAGTGTTTTGTCATCCGCTCAGTCGGCACTCAGCAAATGATTCAGAAGGTGATTTTCACATCAAGAATGTCATCTCATTTTACATTGATCACACCACAACTGTGATATGCCCTATCTTTGGGCCTTTGTTAACCTTCAATGGATTGAAACAGGAATCCCTAAAATAGAAAGAAAGTATGGGAGCTAAATCAAATGGAAAACCATTTTACTGTTCAGTCTCAAACTATCCTCAGTGAAAAACTGTCTTAGTAAGAGGAATTGTCGAATAACCTGTTGTCATGGTAACGAATGAACTAAATTCACATAGGAGAAGATAGTAGGAAAATAAAAGGTTTGGAATTTAACATTTTTATGATTAAAAATATTTTTTCTTAACTTGTTATTAGAGATTTCCTTTTTCTTTTTTTCCTCTCAACAAGACCTTCCTCAGAAGAAACAAAAATTAAATTTAATCAGTTTAAAAAAAGTCAAAAAAGCCATCCAAATACCATTTATCCTACAATTGTGATTTATGTAGCTTTTTAATTTCCAATGGCGCTCTTGGTAATCTAGTTTTCTGGGAATTTATTGTGCTTTTATCTTTGGCCTCTAACCCATCCAAATTATTACTCTAATTCCATTCATATTGGCAAGCCATGGACTCTGACTTTGCATTTTCTATTTTATGTCTTTTTATTCTAACTTTTATTAATCTTCTGTTTGTCTCTGATGTTTTCCCCTACCACAACAGTCTGAAAATTAAATGAGCCCTCATGACTTAAAAAGAGGCATTGAAGACATGCCAACTGCTATGCTTCCCAAAAAAGCTTTTAGTTGGTTTTGTTATCTTCAATTTAAGTAATATATTTTATTTATTCTTTACATTCAGAGTCAACTACCTAAATATAACACAAATGTGGAATTGAACTGGGGTTTTTCATTCACTGGGCCAGGGTTTAATACAACAAAACTGCAAGCAAAAATATTAAACCAAAGTGATTGTTTCCTGTTTTTCTTGTACCTTTACTAGTAGCTACATAGACACCATTTTCTTCACCAAGAGTCATAAATTTGAAGGAGAAAATTCATGCAAGAAATATTTCTAAAGTTAGATATGGCAGCAATTTTTGGAGGTGGGGGATAAAATTTGACTTGTTATTTCACTGATGTAATGAACTATCTTATTATTGGAGAAGGAAAAAGTAAAACCACTCCAGTATTTCTGCAAAGATCCCAAATGGGATAACAAAAAGTCAAACATGATTGAAAAGCAATTAAAAAACATGGAACTAACAGTGAAGAAGCTTAATTTATCAATACATATTAATAAGTGATCTGCATCTCCTTGTCTTAAAGAGTTGCTTAGGATAAAGAGTAAGAGATGAAGTGACATGCCCAGCATCACACAGTTAATGTGGGACATTGGAGGGACTTAAACCCTAGGCTTCTTGGTACTAAAAGCATCTCTTTATCTCCTATATAATTCTATAAACTTAATATAAGCCATTCTAGAAAGACAATGAACCTTCTTTATTTCTACTTTAATAATTTTGGAGTGGATACATTGCATCTCTTCCAATACATTGATTAATTTTTTCTTCTTCTCCCTCTTCTCCTCCTCCCTCCTTTTCCTCCTCCTTTTTTTTTCTGCTCCTGCTCCTCTCCTCTTCTTCCTCCTCCTTCTTTCAGTGATAATTCTAGGATTTTTATGAAACTCTCGGGACAAAGAGGTCTCTTGGGAGTTTGTTGGGGAATCCCTGATTCTTATTCAGCTAGGGCTAAGACTTTGTAGACTGCTGCCCATCACTTGGAGAAAAGGATAGTAACTGTCAATCATAATTGTTAGTTAAGTACCAATATCATTACTTTCCATGAAGAGCCAGCATGATATGGTAAAAAGAGATTTGTCCTCAGAGTCAGGTACTCCTGTCAAAGATCCATCTTAAATCACTGTCTTTCTTTTTAATAGAATGGAAGCTTCTCTAAGGCAGGAACTGTTTGGGATTTTGTCTTTCTATCCTCAGCCCCTAGGAAAATGTTTTGCAAGTAGACAAAATAGTTAACAAATTTGTTGACTTCATTGATTTGAATTGCAGGGATACTATATAGCTAAGAGTCTCAGGATACCAGCCTATGGAAAATTAAAGTTGAAGGTTACCGAAAGGGCAGTAGAAAGGTCTCGGTGGGTAAGAGTAATCTGTAATACATTACAATTGCAATATTGTGCAAGGAGAAGCTATGTAAAGGATGTCTCCTCATTCTACCAGAGGTAAAAGGACGTTTTTTAATATTCTGGGCAAAGATGTGAACTTGGCCCTGTGTGTCCTGGCCAAGAAATTTCCAGGATGTGATCATTCTTCTTCTATGAACAGTTTGATATTGTAGTTCCCCTGATTCAGAGAGATGTTCATGAATGAAATAAGCAACACTATTTTGACATAATGCCTAAGGAGACACCACATTTACCAGGGCCTGAATGAATAAATATTCTATTAAACCAGTGTTCCTTTGTTTCCTATTTTCAAGAGACCTAAGGCACATTTTAGGAAGTGTTCCAAGAAAAGTTCTAACCTCCCCATTTCCCTGGGCTAAAGTCACTTATAAATAGAGATATTTTCAAAATGAAGTAATGTGGTTTCATATCAAGTGATAATCCCTTTTTTATTTCCAGATTTCCATTTCTCCTTTTTCCTTCCTTTATCTTCCTACTGTTTCTCCATTACCTTTCATGACTGATTATGTTTCTCCAGCTGAGACTAAAAGTTACTAAATATTTAGAGAAAGTCTGGATAATATAGTTAATTTAGAATTTGCCTCCATTTGGGTATTTTTTTCTTTCCCATTGTATTGCTTTGCTTTGTCTTCTCTCTATCAGACTAATTAGCTAAGTGTCATATGATGATTTCTTCTTCTTCTTCTTCTTCTTCTTCTTCTTCTTCTTCTTCTTCTTCTTCTTCTTCTTCTTCTTCTTCTTCTTCTTCTTCTTCTTCTTCTTCTTTATTTTCTTCTTCTTCTCCTCCTCCTCCTGCTCCTCTTTCTCCTCCTCCTTCCTCTCCTTCTTCTACTCCTCCTCCTTCCTGTGTGTGTGTGTGTGTGTGTGTGTGTGTATGCACATATCCTCACTCATTTCCTTCTTTTGCTCTTTCAACCAAATTCTTTTTAATATTTAATTTTAGTTGCCTTTCCCCTAAACTCTTGCTCTCTCCTCACATATTCCTCAGTCTTTACCTTTTGACAGAGAAAAAGGAAATTTTGACAGAAAGGAAGTAAAATATCTTTAGTTATTTTTCAGTTACAAATATGCTTAATTAGCCCAGCTAGTTACTTAACTTGTTTCACTTTTCTCACTTGTAGAATTCCTGTTGAGTTGTCTGCAGCCACTTTCTCCTCCATTCTTACATGTTTACCATTCTTTAAAGGCCAACCCAAATGTCCCTTTCTCCAAGAAGCTTTAAAAAATTCTATTCTGTTCTACTTCTAAGTTGGCAATAGCCTTTTCCCATTTGGAGCATTTAAGCCATTTCTTTTGTGGACAAGTATTATTTCATATCAAACTTATTTGCATATATAATATCACCCTATTAAAATATTAGACTTCATGAAAACAAGAACTATCTTATCCAAATTTTGTACCTACCCCAATGCCAAGGGATATGTTCTGCATACAGTAGGTACTTAATATCTAATGAATTAAATCTTATACATAATTAACACTTTATTATATATGACCTTAAATTACACTATTTCCCCATTATTTCATAGATATTAATATTGTTTCATCAACTAGACTATAAAGTCCTCAAAGATATGAATGTTGTTTTGTTCTTATACTTCTGTATCCTTCTACAGGGTCTCAAATAATGTTGAACACTAATTAATTGAAACAAAAGATGTGAACATATTTCCAAAAGTGTAATTGCTATCCAAATGTTATTATTTGTATTACCTTGGCAAAATAGTTCAAAGCAGAAAATCTCAGAAATCAATTATCCATAGAGTTACAGCCTGCTATTTAAAGGAATACAGATTTCCAATTATACACACAAAGGTTGTCCAAGTTGAAAGGGACCTCAGAGATTTTATCATCTAAGGTCTACTTTTACAAGGATTTCCCTTTATAACTACCTTAATAAGTAATCTCCTGATCTTATGAAGATCTCAAGTGAGGGGGAACTCACCAACCTATTCAACTTTTAGATAAATTAAGATGTTCAGCATTTTTCCTTACATTCGACATCAGTCTGTCTCTTTTCAACAGCTTCTAATGGCTCCTAGTTCCTCCCCAAGGACTTATGGGGACAATCCAGTAATTGATATCCCTTCTTGGTAAGGGATGTGGTCATATGAGTTTACAGAATTAATAGACAATAAATCCTCTACTTTCCCCATCATGACTTGATAATTAAAGTTAGTTTCATATGACAAGGATTAGAGATTTTTGCTTTCTTTCTTGTAAAGTGTCAATGTCAAGTGTGGTAATAAGGTGACAGTGGCTAGAGTGCTAGATCTGGAGTCAGGAAAAACTGTGTTTAAATCTTGCCCTCACTTATTGGCTGTGTAACCCTGGGAAAGTCACTTAACCTACGTTTTCCTTAGTTTTCTCATGGAGGATAATAAAAGCACCTACCTTCTAGGGTTGTTTTAAGGGTGAAATGAGACAATAGTTGTTAAGTGCTTTGCAAACCTTAAACTGCTATAAAATTTTAGGTCTTATTAAGTTCTCAACCAGGTTATATTCTTAGTCATAAGGCTTCCTACCTCCCAGTGTTGTAGTGAGGTTTAAAATCAAATGAGATAATAATTTAAAACAATTAGAATGGTGTCTGGTACATAATAAGTGCCATGTAAATGTTAATTATTATTACTATTATTGCAGTAATAGGATCATCGCTTGAGAGGCCATTTAGCTGAGTGGCTCAGGGTCCATTTAGTACAATCTTTGATTTTACACATGAGGAAACTGAGGTCCAGAAAGGTTAAGTTCCTTATTCAGAGCCTTATAGATGATTAGCATCAGAGGCAGAATTTGAACTCAGAAATTTTGGTTTTAGAGACAATACTCTTTTCATTGTGCTATATATACAGTGCTAAAAGCATGGAATTATTAATACCTTTTGGCTATTTGCTATTACTGGAGGAAATAAATGTCATTTTAACATTTCTCTTTATAGTTCCATTTCATGTGAGGCAGAGGGAGTATTAGGTTTTGAATTAGTCAGAGGTAGGAAGGAAGAATTTTAAAATATGTTCCTATGCACACTGTCTTGTAGACACATCATTATGTCATATTCACTCCTTGGTGCCCTTGTTGGCTGTATAGCGTGGATTTATTGTATTTCTATCACCATCATAATCCTATTTTCTAAATGAAACAGAAGCATCTTGTGCTTCCAAATATGTCCATTTAATCATGCATTGCCCAAAGGCAGATCTTATCAGGTTAGTGGATTGAAGTCTGTAGCAGTTATCCCTCAGTGTTTGCTGTGGTTTAGGCATTGCTTGGCATGAAGGCTCAATGTTTCATTTCCCTAATAGAAAACAATTACAGAATTGGCCTCCATTGCATTGTGAATCGAGGGACATGTGAATGTTTAACTTTTTGACATCTGAAGCAAAGTATAATTTATGAGTGGCACATTACCAGGTTTGATAACGAATTCTATTAAAAGTGTCATTAATTGTTTGAGTTGATAATGTGTTTCTTTGGTAAACATTCTAGTCATGTACAAAGAAGGGTATCAAGTTGATTCAACTGGAATGCTTTAATAATACCAAGGAACATTGCACACTGACATCCCATTTTCCCCCAAAAGGCAAATTAGTCATATAAGCTGGCAGAATCCCTTTACTGTCCAGGGAAGGCATTGCATGGCTGGTATCCTTCCAGCAAAGGGCATGAGGTATGATTACAAGTAATCAAGAGAAGATGAAGCAATGCTTATGTCCCTTCTGTCAAATAGCATCTCCCTTCTCCAGTGCCTAGAATGGCAACTCAGAGAATATTCTTAGATGAGAGACACAATAGAATACATTTTTCTTTATTTCTTTAGAGAAAATATTGACTTAAGCAGAGTCAAAAAATGGGGCAAGTTGGGAAAGTGTTCAATCAGTCACTGGAATTCCATGTTTCCATGTAAGCATTTATTTTTTTCTTTGTTTTTTTTTTTAATTAATTTAAAAACATATGCACGGATATGCAAAACCTTGTGTTCCAATTCCCCCCCCCTTCCCTTAACCCCTCCCCTAGATGACAAGTAATCTAATATATGTAAAACATGGTGAAAATATATGTTAAATCCAATATATGCATACATATTTATACAATTATCTTGCTGCATAAGAAAGATCCTATCAAAAAGAAAAAAAAAAAAGAAGAAACTAAAATGGTAGCAAACAACAACAAAAAGAGTAAAAATGTTGTGTTGTGGTCCATACTCAGTTCCCACAGTCTTCTCCTTAGGTGTAGAAGGCTCACTTCATCACAAGATCATTGGAACTGGTCTGAATCATCTCATTGTTGAAAAGAATCAAGTCCATCAGAATTGATCATCTTATAATCTTTTTGTTGTCATGTACAATAATCTCCTAGTTCTACTCATTTCATTTATTATCAGCTCATACAAGTCTCTCCAGGCCTCTCTGAAATCATCCTGCTGATCATTTCTTATGGAACAATTATGGAATGTTATTCCATAACATTCATATACCATAACTTTTTCAGCCATTCCACTCAGTTTCCAGCCACTACAAAAAGGACTTTCACAAACATTTTTGCACTCCATGTAAGAATTTAAAAGCAACAATATTATAATATGTTTTCAAAGCACCATTCTCACAACAAACACATGAGGTATATAGTTTAGTTTACAGTGGTAGAAATGAAAGTTGTTATAATTTACTGGAAGTTATGCTTAAAGTTCTAGAAGAACTTTAATTTGAAATATGCGAGCAAATAGAGGCATCAAATCCTATCTGATCCAACCTTCTCCCTTTGAAGATGAGGAAATTTAAAACAACATGTGGCATTTACCTCATGTTTTAAAGTTAGCAAAGTGATTTACCTACATTATTAGTCTTATGATGCAAGTACCATAGCCATTACTATCTTTGAGAGTTAGAAAATTGAAATTCTGAGAAATCTTAACAAGGACAGTTAAGTGTCAGAGGCAGGACCTTCAAATTTCAAGTCCAGAACTTTCTCTGACAATGCAAGCAGATATTTGCCCAGGATAATTATTGGCAGAAGCAATATAGCCAAGATAATCTAGAACCCTCTCTTCTGACTTCCATCTTCATGTTTTCCCCATTCTATCATATACCAATAGCCAAAAGTAAATATGAAGCCAAACAGCTAAATATAAAATTCTGATGATCTGACATTTTGGATTTATTCTCCCTTACCATCCATTAATGTAGACAATTGAAAGCAAACTACCATATTCCTGGGAAGAAAAGAAGAATAACCTCAGTGATGACAGGTCAATTTATACATTGAATTTAACTCAACATACACTGAGTAATACAATCCTTTTATGAGGATTTTTGGTTTGTTTAACTCCAACCTATGTGTGGGGAACCATGGGTATGGAAACTCCCTCCATGTGGAAGAATAACAATTCATTAACAACATGCTAGTGAAATGGCTTTAGGTATTGAGAGGCTAGATGAGTGACATGGTCCCATAGCTAACAATGTGTTAGAGATAAAACTTCAACCCAGATTTTCCTGACTTTCAACTATTGCCATATTTACTATTGTATTTCTTTAGAAAAATTAGTATCACTGTTTGATGATTTTTCAGTAAACATAATTTAAGAATAGCCATAATTGCTTATGAACATACCTGATTAAAAAAAAAAAAGAATGAGAACTGATGATAGTGAAATTTAGATATACCTAAGTGAAGCCATCTATAAGTAAGGTCCCTCATTAGTAAGTAGTTATATATAATGTTTTGCATTCACAACATAAAATTTTTGCATAGTGAGTAGATGAGGAAGATGAAAGGATACTCTATTTGGCAAGGCCTGAATTGTTGACTAAGAATCTACTCAAATTGCTATCACGATTAACATTCCCATGAAAGGGAACTTTACTCAGAAAGAGATAAAATAGGCTGGGTATAATGGTATATGCCCATGATCCCTGCCCTTATGGAAGGCTAACAATGTTAGTAAACAAAGTGACTTGTCTTAAAGGAAGCAAGCCCTTAATATGTCTACAGAAGTGTGAGAATGGAGTTTTACTCCAGAAAAGACACATTTTAGAATCCATAAGAAATGTGATTTTAAAATCGTTATTCACACAATCATTGAATCTCAGAGTTTCCAGGAGCTTGAGGTCATCTATTTTGACTCACATGCCCCCCAAATAGTCATCCATTTTCCTCTTCAAGAACTGACTGTAGTGTGGAAAATTCATTACTTTCCAAGGCTTCCCTTGGTTTGGACAGATCTAACTTTTAAGAAATTTTACCTTACATCAAGCCAAGATCTATCTGTAACTCATAATTCTGTCCCCAGGGTCTAAGCAAAACATGTGTAATCCATCTTCAACACAATAGCCTTCAAGTGCTTGAAGATAGCTATCGTGTTCTCCTAAGTATTTTCTTCCTTAGAATAAACAAGGATAAACACCACTGATTCCTTCACTTGATCATCCCATGAGATAATTTTTAGTGTCCTAGCAGCATAAAATGTGATGTCCAAAACTGAACATGATACAGCAGACATCTTAAGATACCCATGACAAAATATATTAGTATCCAACTTCCTGTTCTGTTTATTGTGCTTCTAGTAACAAGGTCTAAATTTAAATTAGCTTTGATTTGCTATGTTCAGATTGTTGATCTACAACAAGCCTGGTATATAGTAGCTGCTTAATAAATGTTTATTGATTTGACTTGTAATCCCCTAAAATCTCAGGTTTTTATTTCTCAGAAATTACTTAGCAATTTTATACTTATGCAATTGTGCTTATTTTTTAATAAAATTATTATTTATTACAAAAAAATTAAGACAGTTTTGAGTTCCAAATTTTATCGCTCCCTTCCTTCAGCATCAAGGAAGAATGAACTTGGCCAGTTTAGAAATAGAGGTAGTCAAAGATTCTGAAGGCTCAAACCGGTGAGCCTCCCTTCCCTTTTTCCTCCCTTTTTTCTTCCCTCCCTGACTGGCAAGCAATCAGACATAGGTTGGTTATGCAATGCAATTATGCAAAACATTTCCATATTAGTCATTTTGGACAAGAAGACCCAAATAAAAGGGAAAAAAGGAAAATGAAATATATCCTGCTCATGGTTTATTCAATCAATATCAGTTCTTTTTTTCTGTGAGAAGATAGTATATTTGATCAATAGTCTTCGGGATTTTTGGATCATTGTGTTGTTGAGAGTAGCTAAATCATTCACAGTTCTTCATCAAGCAATCCTGGTTCTGTTCACTTTACTACACATCAGTTCATGGAAGTCTTTCCAAGTTTTTATGAACTTATCCTGCTTGTTATTTCTTATAGCCCAATAATACTCCAATACAATCATATACAAAAGCTTATTTAACCATTACCCAATTGATGGGCATCTCTTTGATTCCAAAGTTTTAGCCACCATAAAAAAAGAGTTGCTATAAATTTATTTTTGTACAAATAGATCATTCTTTTCCACCTATATCTTTGGGATACAGATTTAGCACCTGTATTTCTGGATCAAAAGTTATATATAGTTTTATAGTCTTTTAGACATAGTTCCAAATTTCTCTTCAGAATGGTTGGATCAGTTCACAACTCCACCAACAATGCATTAGTGTCCCAATTTTTCCACATCCTTCTAACACCCAACATTTTTTTTGTCATATATATCTTTTGTCACCTCTGATAGGTGTAAGATGGTACCTCAGAGTTGCCTTAATTTGTATTTTTTTGATCAATATGACTATATGTAATATGACTATAGATAGTTTTGTTTTTGGCTTAAAACTGCTTGTTTATATTTTTAATCATTTATCAATTGGAGAATGACTTGTATTTTTATGAATTTGACAGCGTTCTCTATATATTTGACAATGAGATCTTTATCTGAGATAGCTTTTGCAAAATTTCTCCTCAGTTTTATTTTTTGAGTTTACGTATGAGAATTTATTTTGTCTATAATTAATTTCAACTTGTTAGACTTAGTCCACAATGCTGGCAAACATGTTTAGTGGACAACTGAATATCATGGTTAATGTTCTGAATATAGTGTAAAGAGGAGGGATTCTCTATCACACTGGTAAAGTTCCTAAGCTGTTCTTGTTTCCAGATGACATCATATTTTGATTGGAAGGCTACTTAGAACATTTTAGGACTTAGTGAGATTCATGGTAATTTTAAAAAATTAATTTTTCAATTGAACATAATAGTAAGATATTTGATAAACTCAACAGCTATTCTCCTTTACCTTCCCTTTCAAAAGAAATTAATGGGGGAACTGGATAGCTTCTTAGCAGAAACTGGTAGCAGTTATACAAAATGAACATCTTGTGGTACATACCACAATAAATTCAAATTTTTTAAATGATGTAAATATAAAAAGTCAATTAAAAAATGAATTGTGTATTTTACACCTATGGCTAGGGGAAATATTTATCAAATGAACAGGAAACACGCTTTAGAGAGTTATTTTGGGTATCAGGAAATTAAATGAGCCTCCCAGAATCACACAGACAGAGAAGAAAAAAATACACTTTTAATTACATGAAATTAAAAAAAAAACCTTTTTCATCAATAAAAATGATAAATCTAGAATGAAAAGGGGAACAACTAACTAGAAACAAATTATTGTAGCACATTTATAGGAAAAAGGCTTTTTGGTTATGATACATTAGGAATTGAGTGGATACAATCTATGTATGGAAGGAGAAACCCCACCATTAATCATTCACAAGCATTTGCTAAGTGATTACTATGTTCTAGGCACTGGAGAAGCAAACAAAAAATGAAACATTCTCTGCCCTCAAGGTGCTTACAATACACTCAGAGGACACAATATGTAGATAAGTAGTAAAAATAAAGCAAGAGATATAGTGAGAGAGTAAAGTCATTAGCACATAGAGGTATATTAGAAGATGCAATGTTTCATGTAGAAAATGGCAATTGATGTGAGGCTTGAAGGAAACCAGGGATTCTGAAGTGAGAATGCTTTCCCGGCAACAAAGAAACTCAGCTCAAAAGCAAAAAGGCAAGAGAGGAGAATGCTATGTAGGAGGAATCAATAAACCCAATTTGCCTGGATTGTAGTTTATGTGAAGAGAAATAATAAAAACTCCTGGAATGGTAGGATGGAGACAGATTGTGAAAGGCTTTAAATATCAACTAGGGGAATTTTTATTTGATTATTCAAAATATCTGAGTTAATCAAGATTGTTCTAGAGTGATATTTCATTCCCAGTTCTATTGCATGTACTATTCACATTTCCTATCACAGCCTTTATTTCCTACCATGATGCATACATTCTTTCATCCAAAGTTTTCACATATGCATTCAATCATCAAATGTTGCTTTCAGACAGGTATCCATGTTTTCCAGACAGGCTAACCAAAGTATAAATGACTTAACTAAGCAGGTTCCCCCATGTCACAGAATGAGTCAATGGAAGTACAAGGAATAGAATCAAAGCATTTTGGTTCCTCTTGGCTTGTGGTTTGGACTAAAAGCAAGAGATGAGAGTATAGACATGCTTTCATTTACACAATAGATGTCATCAAAGGAAGTAGTGTGTTAATTAGAATTATGTAAATTGAATTTCATTTTAAATTCACAAGGGCAGTTTATAATGAAAAGGAATTCTCTCATAAAGCAAATAACCACACACATGTCACACCTGTATGTACATATATAATCATATACACATATAGTACATAAATATATATACACAAACATACATATCTATAGCTATTAACCTATGCCACATACACATGTCCATGTGTTTTAAGGGTAGAATTTTCTCCCCCTCCCTTTTTTTTTTTAAGGTTAAAATGTTCAAATTAGTTCTTATGGAAGTAGGACCTACCTACATATGATGTGGGACCTTTTCTGCTTTATCATTTGACTTATTAGATGGGAAAATATGGAAAAGACTAAGCCACAAATCAAAAGAGGGCTTGAAAAAGCAGTATGGAAAAAGATGATATGAAAAATCATAAACCTGAATTTTGATTCCAGGCCAAGCTGTATGCCCTTGACTTTGTGTCAGTTATTTGGCTTCCCTGCGCCTCAATTCTTCATCTGTAAAAGAAAGGGATTGAATTCAGTGGTCTTTGAATCCTCCTCTGGCTTTATAATTTTCCTTGTTTGAACCTCCTATTTTCTCTACATCCTGTATATCTCTCCAAAAAGTCATGGCTTGCTGTCTTTCTCTTACCATCTAGCCAGGTGTTTGATGGTGTCTCTCAGTATATTAAAGTGTTCAAACACACATGTTAGCATAAAAAAGAAAACAATTCATAAAACTACTACATCAATTCCCCCCAAAGGAGACTTCCCACCATAGAGGGATGAAGTCACAATTGTAATCCTGTAGCTATAGTAGGGTTTACATTTAAGCTGCTGTCTGTGTCTAAGTCTGTGACTAAATTGCCCTCTAACAATATGTCATATCAGTCAAAATGATTTTTAAAAGGAGGAAAAAAAAGTCAACTAAACCTGTTTTGTCTAGAATCCTGCAGGGTAAAGAACTGGTTGATTGACTGAAATAGTTTTTTTTTTTTGTGTGGTTTTTTCTTTTTTTTTTTTTCAACTGGTTGCTTACTTTGATGGCATCAAGTTTGCCACTTTGTAATTTTTATGGTCCCTTAAGACTGGAATGAATTTTAGAGGCCATCAAAACCAAATCCCTCATTTTACAGATGAAGAAGCTAAGTTACAAAGAAATTAAATCTTTCTAAGGATCATCTGGTTAATAAATGTCTGAGATAGCATTGAACTGCAGTCTTCCTGACATCAAGACCAGCACTTAATCCATTGTGGTAGAGTTTTTCTCTGGCTGCAAAAAAATGCAGGACTAATAGACTCCAAGCAATTAAAATTGAAAGTCTTTCAAAAGGCAATGAGAAGCCATGGTAGACGTGTGTAAACTACAAGGTATAGTACCTAAAGAAATATGAAGAACAGAAGAAAACAGGAGAAATACATGATTTAAAAAGACTCGTTTTATGTCGAAACAAAGGGACAACTGATGCACTTCTGTTCTCTCATAATATTTTGTTAGGCAAAAAAAGAAGAGCTTTCTATATGTTGGTGTAACCCCCTGGAGTTGTACAGGTGAAAATAAAAGGACTATGATTGACATCTTTGGAAGGAGCATTCACATTGATGAGATCACAGACTTTTCTGAGGATATGAATATGAATTTTTTCACATCATCAAAGTATTTGAGTGATGAGAACCTAAGTTTGTTGAGAAAACTAAAATGCTTAGCTTTGGAAGGACCAAGGCTCTTGAAATACAGCTAAGGAAAGGATAAGATCTCAAACAATGATTTTTAAAAAATGTGTGGGGATATGCCAGACTGGAATCTTTGTGAAGAAATGACTCAAAATGAATGTTTGTGAACTTGTATTCTGTCATTCCCAGTCTCTGTCCATCCAGTGTTGTAAATGTTCACTCTGGAGGTGATGTAAAACTGCTGCTACCAGCAGCCTTGGTCACTAAGGGTACACTGGAGTAGGCACTTAATATATAATTGATCTCTGTATGAGTACTCTGTAGTGGAGAAGAAGGTCTGAATGTACTAAAATGATTATCTAATGGTTCTTTATTTCATACAGAAATTATTGGAATTTGGGGCATCTGATAACATTGAATTTGTTCTTATCTTGTCAAGGACATTTCTCAGTCTTTAAAGAACCTAAAAATAGTTATTCTACTATATACAGACACTTCCTCCAAAGTACAAACTATTCCAAACAGGATCAATGACTTATTACATGTCATGCATTGTATTAGGCAGTGGGATTCATCCCATATATGCAATCAATCAACATTTATTAAACCACCTACTATATTCCAGGAACTATACTAAATACAAATACAGGGAGTTTACAATCTAATGAATGAATACAACAAATAAAAGGAAGTTGAAAAGTGTGTGTGTGTGTGTGTGTGTGTGTGTGTGTGTAAGGAAAGCTAAGGTCACTTGAGATCATGGTAGAGAAGTCAATCTGAGAAATTCAAAAGTACTGTAATCAGGTGTGAAGTGACAGTCTATGATGAGGTCTTAAATGGAGAAAGCAAGAAGATGATGGGACTTGGGATGCAGGTGTCAACATTCATCCATAAATGAACAAATCTTGTCAATTAGACAAAAGTGGAATATTAAATATCTCTTATTATGACTCCTAGAAGAAACATTCATGCCAGAGGGATATTAATAGAACTCTTTCCATTCCATCTAAGCTTTCTCAGCAATTAATTTCAGTGAAACATAAGCTAAAGAAGAACAAAATATGGGAAATGGAAAGTAGAGTTTGATTTGGATCTTTATTTATTAAATCTTGTTACATTTCAGGAATGGAACAAAGTAGCATGTTGTAGAAATGCTACTACATGTAATACCTAATAAAAAGCACTTTCAAGCAGATAAGATCTCGGTGAAATTCTAACAGCTGTAGGCAGTTATTCTACAAACTATTTTTGAAACATCTTTGAAAGACCCACGTCCACAATTGTTTTCTCTATTAAAAAGGGTGGTCTTGGACCAAAAGGGTGATAAAATTACCAGGGTCATCACTCCACATCTTTAATTTTGGAATTGACTTGACTTGATTTTAGTACTGCTTAGGTAAGATTTCATTTGTCCAAACCGTTCCTGACTTATGAACGTTCCCTATTTATAAACAGTTATCATAGCCAAGGATTCAATCTCTCACAAAACTGTCAAAATTCCCCTCTTTTCCACACCCCTTCAGGGGACACCTGGTATTCCCCTCACCTTCCAATTTACCAGTGGGGAAACCCAGGACACTCCTTTCTCCATCTCCTTGCTATTTGCCCCTAGAGCTTCTTAACTCTCTATTCTGCTATAGAGATCAACTATGGGAAACGAAAAGGGGAAGTCTCTGCCCTGCACTGATGGTTTTAGAGGAGGAAGAAAGATAAGAAAAAGAGAAGAGATGTATGTACTCTTGCTACCCCAGTTTGGAAATCAGAATGAATTTTTATGTAGAAATTGTCAATGATGGGTTTACACAATAATGTTATTGAAGTCAAACCCTGCTATGTAGAGATACATATACATTATGGAGACATAATAGATGATGTTCATTAACATTCATTAAAAGAATTTTCATGAGAATCAAGTTGTTTTCTTCTAGTGAAATTCTTTAGTATTTTTTCTACAAATTGAACCAATTTCATATTGAAATGGCATTAATAGTTAGAGATAATGTAGCATTTATGGTTATTGCTCTGAGTTCTATTTAGAGAGTAGTTACCTCCATGCTTTTTTGGTAAAAACAAAACAAAACAAAAGAAAAAACATTACACACACACACACACACGCACACACACACACACACACACACAAAACAAAGGTGAAGTCTAGATTATAGCCTTTTCCTTTTTTGGTATCTATTAAAATCCTCAAGCGTTTTTGAGTAATGATTGAGTTTTTGTGCGTGACTTTGGCTTCTATCTCAAAGAAGCTGCCATTTCCCCTATGCCTTCACGTGATCCTGCAGATATAAAGCTTAGTGTTTTATTATGATCTAAGATTCCTGGGTTCATAAAGACAAAGGGTTTTCCTGGTAAACAATTTACCATCCCTGTCAACAATCAGAACTTCAATATCTAGTTTCAGGTCTACTCCTTTTGCTTCCTTAACAACTGAATAACCCTCCTTTAACTTTTTGGTATTTCCAACTATTATCAGACCCAAATTGGCTCCCAATGACTTGTCCCATCATGTGACCCATTTTCTTCATGTGGTGGAGACAGTTTCAGCATCAATTTAGCAAGAATATTCTATATCATTTTCAAAAGTCTACCAGTATTTTCAGTTTATTCTTGAAAAAAAGCTAGTGTTTTCCTCATGATAAAGAATGTAGCAGAATTTATAGATCTGCAGCAACACTGCAAGCTATTTACATACTTTTCTCTGTAGTGTGAGGCTTCCCAAAAGTAGATTGAGGTCTGGTTGTTGAAGCTTTAGATTGTAAATTTTCAGACTGTTTAATGCCTTCAATCTTCACCATCTGGTAGGATGGTCTTCTTATCAGAGAAAAGAGAACTTCCTTTCCCTAGCTCCAAAACTAATCACAGATTTAATGACAATTCCTCACCTTGTATTTATCTTTCTCCCTACATGAATTATTGTCAAGGCTTCTACTAGTCCCTCACAACAATGCCCAAATTGGGTAATCTGAAAGCTTTGGGAAAAGAAAAGTATTGGCCTCTGACAAAAACACAGAGAAGCTTATATTCTATGTATTTTTCTAAAACAACAAAATAAAAAAAGATATCTCACCCCCCCAATCAGAAGTAGAAAGAGAGGGAACATTTAGGAAAATACAATCTCTCATATAAATATTGGGATCCTCAAAGCCTATTTTCAGTGTTCCATGACCTCTAAACTAAGTAAACTTTCAATAATACAAATAGAAAATTGATAAAAATAACATTATCAAAGAAAAAGCTGTATGTCACAAATCATTCTACCTATAATATTTTTTTTTAATGAGCTGTGGACCCAAAACCTTAGATAGCTTATAGCCCTGCCCAATACAAAAGGCTTCCAGCAACATTCAATATGGTGAAATATATACACACATACACACATACATACATATCTATACAGAGAGAAATAGAGAGAGAGAGAGAGAGAGAGAGAGAGAGAGAGAGAGAGAGAGAGAGAAGGGAGGGAGAACAATTTTATAATATTAGACCCCTAAACTTTGACTGACTGTTTGTTTTCCTTTCTTTGAAAAATGAGCTAGTTTACAATAAACATTAACCCATGGGTTCTGGCTTTTCCTCATTTTTATCCATCTCTTTCAAGTAATCCGTCTTATAGTGAGAAAGAAGATGATGCACTTATTAAAACTATTGATAATAATCAATTGTCCCTTCTGTCTCAATAGTTCAATTGCCTTCCTCTATCATTGTGGTAACCTAGTCAAACCACCTCATTTTTTATATGCAGAAATTGGATAAATGAATGATGAAAGAGATGTTAAGTTCATTTTAGAAGTGTCCCAAGTCTTTAGTGGCAGTATTGTACAGGCATATGATAGAATCTATTCTAACTTCCTGGGAGGGTGATTGTTAATTTTCAGTGTGAACATTTGCCCTTCAGAAATAAGCAATAATACAAATCAGGAATTGATTTATTATTTTATTGATTATCTAGACTTCAGAAAATGTTAATAATGCAGATTAAATTTAAAAATGTGTGTGTGCATAAATTCCTCCCTCCTCCCCCCAGCCCTGCTGTTACATATTTTCTAGCACACTCCTGGCACCAGGACCAGGAGTGGAGAAGATAGTTACAACTGAATTAGTATAATATGTAGGAAAAAGAATAGAGTCTAACAGATGATCTAAATTGTGTTGCCTTTATAAGCATGAAAAGAAGCATATTACACTGAAATTCAAAGAGAGTTATTCTCCTCACCAGTAGTAATGAAATTGCTTGTAAAAGTGAAAACTTTGGGAAAATTATATTATTTGATAGATCCAGGGAAGCTTTAAGTATAAAGAAAGCATACATTATTTGATATCATTGGGACATATGTGGGTGTTTCTCTAGGTATTTACTGGTAAGCAAATCTGTGGGAGGTTAGTCAGAGAATTGGCCTTTTGAAGCTCTCTTTTGTCTCTTTATTATTTGCTCTTGTTTCACTGACACCTCCGTGGAGGCGGCAGTTTCAACTTTCCATCTTAAGAGAATTTTTAATGATAAATCCTTTTGGAGATAGCTTGGGTAATATTGTAATATTGCAACTATATGAAATTCCACTCCATTGACCTCTGGGTATTTGGAAAACTCTGAATTTAAAAATAGTCTACCACCACTGAGACCATTGTCCTATTGTCTCACTGCGAGGCATAAGTTATATTATTGGCAGGTTTCATGAGCAGCTATAAACATTGCAGGCAGTGCCTATGAGATCAATATCTGAACAAGATTCATCTCAATTTCTTCATCTGTAAAATGAACTAGAGAAGAAAATTGCAGACCATTCTAATATCTTTGCCAAGAAAACCCTAAATGGGATCACGAGGTGTTGGACATGACTGAAACAACTGAACAACAAAACAATAAGAAGACCTTACCAGAGTAATAAATCTTTCCACCAACTGGACAAGAAAAGCTCAGATAAGGGAGATAAGAAAGCAAAAAAGCACTGAACCAATGGAATTGGGAAGAAGTAGAGAATTGTGGACTTCTGTGATATAGCAGTAGAAGAATTATGATTTTTACTTTATGCTATGGTTTACTTTACCATTGGCTTTGAGAGCATAGATGAAAATTATCCATTTAGTGACATCTCTATTAAGGCCTGGAGGAATGAAGGCAACTAGGAATTTCTGCCTAGGACAATTGAAAAACAAAATACAACTTGGAGAGACAGAGGCAAATCTATTTCCTTGACTACCTTTGATTTTGGACCATAGCAGAGGCAAAAAAAAAAAAAAATCACTTTATATACACACACACACACACACACATGTATATATAAACACTTAATGCTTTTAAAATATTATATATGTTTTATTATATATTTTTTATATTTTATATTTATATATTTTTTATTTTATATATATATAAAATCGTTATCAAATTGCTTTCCACCTTCGAGATGAGGAAGTGAAGAGTAAGAAGGGAGGGAGAAAATTTGAAAATAAAAATGTTATAAATATAATACTAAAATTATATATCTTTTCATGTAATTGGGAAAAAATAAACTGCATCAAAAAAGAAACAAACATTTAGAATCAACATTCTAAGGCACTGAATAATTTACCTTAATAATACTTCTTGCATTCATCAAGTTCTCTCTATTCACAAACACACTCTGCTCTATGTGAGGACCTTATTGTAAGGGGACAGAACTCTAGAGAAGTGTACTTGAAAGAAGGATTCATATAATTCAATGGAATTAAGATAATGATTCTCTATTTTACATGTAATTAGTACTTAATATAGTTCTACAAGATTGACACCCATTCTACAAGACTGACACCTACAATGATGTAAGATAATAGAGTATATAAGAGCCAACAAGGACTGTACAAGAGACAGTCCATCTTTGAGTAGGTTCCTGGTGGCTCTCCTTCATTTTTCCACTTAGAATAAGGCCTGTCTGAATGCCTCCAGAAAGCTAGCCCAATCCCCAAGCAAGGAGACAGACTGTGAAGGAGATAATAAAGACTTTTGGACTTTATCCCTGGCTATTCTCGTGATGATTACTCAGCTGAAATGAAGGCTCGTCCCAAGACCTCCAAAAAGCTAACCAGAACATGACATTTTGGCGCCCAAACATGGACCTGAGGATTTATACTCAGCAGTCCAGACTGACACAATCCTGAGTTCAGTAAAAAAGTCTCTGTGACCCAGAAATTAGGGTGAATGCAAAAGCAGACAAGTAGGAAACTTTGTTAAGGGCTAAATTAGTGTTTCTGCTGAAATGGGACAAATGCTTAGAAAGGAACCTTTTCCACCCCAAGAAAAGTACATGAAGAATTAGACAAGAAAGGAGTTAAGTTCAATGCTTATGAAATTAAGGAGTGTGGTACATCACAGCAGGAGCCATTAGGGCATTCCCCATCCCCTGACCTACCCCCCCTCAATTAATCCTTTGTGGGTGGAGGGAGAAAGAGGAGGGAGAGGGGCAGTGACATAATCAGCACCACCCATGAAGCAGTTGTGTCCACCCGCTATGACAAGATTACAAAAGCACTAGTTAAAGCTAAAAAAGAAGGACAGGATATATCTGTTTTAAGAATGGAAGCATACCCTGTTATTCAAGAGTTTGACTCTTCAGGTCAAGAAAGGAGAAGATACACTCCTTTGATCTGGAAATTATCAAAGATCTGAAAAAGGGTTGCACTCTTTATGGGGCTACATCATCTTATGTTAAGATGGTATTAAAGAATTTGGATTATGAAATTTTAATCCTTAATGATTGGAAATCTACAGCTAGGACACGTTTAGAACCTGGACAAAACTTGTGGCTTTCAGAGTATAGTGAACTATGTAGAATACAAGACCAATGAAATAAGCAAACTGGAGCTAATATACAAATCACCTTTGACCAACTAGCAGGTAAAGGTCAGTATGCAGACGTTTTAGCACAGATTAATTACCCTTTGATAGAATATGAACAAATTGCTTCTGCTGCTATCAAAGCATGGGGCTCCCTCCCAGGAAGACAAGATAGAGGGGAAGCCTTCATGAAAATTGAGTAAGGTCCAAATGAACCCTTTGCTGATTTCATGGGATGTCTACAGACAGCTGTCATACGAACTATTGGTGAAAATGCAACAACAGCAATAATGCTAAAACTATTTGCTAGAGAAAATGCTAATGAGATTTGTAGAAGAATTATACTAGCACTACACAAAGATCCTCCTTTAGAGGAGATCATAAGATGCTGTGCCACAGTGGGCACAGATGCCTTTTATACCCAGGCTATGATGCAGAACGTGGGTCCCTTCTTGGCAAGGGACTTCCAGAGAGACTCATCAATGCTTTCAGTGTGGTAAAGTAGGGCATCTGAAAGCTCAATGTTGGCATAGAGATAGAGTGAGAGGACAGGGTGGGACAACAAGACCTAAAAGCCTATGTCCAAAATGCAACAGAGGCTTCCACTGGGCATCAAAATGTAGATTGACTCAGGTAAATGAGAGATGGGGCCCAGCTCCAGGGTCCCAAGTAAAAAACAGGTGGGGCATGATGGCAGCCAATATTACACAGAGAGTCTTTAGAAGTTCAGTACTATGATATGATCAATCAGCAGATTCAATCAGATGGGAAAAAGGGATTACAATTGGGGAGCATACAGGTTTTATTATCTGACAGAAGGGCAGTATTCAGTACGAGCAGCTCCAATATAATCTCCAGGTGATGTGGAGAGAGGCAGAAAGTGGTGAATGGAAGAGACTAAATAGGTTAATTCCTTGGGGGAGAGGGTTTGTTTGTATCTCTACAGATGGGGAAGGAATCAGATGGGTGCCAATGAGCTATATTTGCCTTGTCCATCAGAGAGGGACAGAAAAAGAGAAAAACCTTGAAACAAAGGAGAAGACCTAAGAAATATCTGACACTGAAAGAGCATGGTTGATAGTGAGACTGTCATAGAACTTCAAAACCAGCAGGAATCATTGGATTTCCTAAGATAAAAACTTGTTGATAAGACTGTTGCAGAACTTCAAAACCATCAAGAAATTGGATTCTCAGAGACATGATAAGACTGATACAGGACTTCAAAACTTGCAGGAATCATTGGATTCCTGACACATGAAGTAATGAACAATAGCTTGGTTTTGGATTATTTCTAGGACTTATGGACATGTATAATTACATGTTGATTTGTGTTCTTTGTGTCATCATTATCAACCTGTGCTATATTGTTATGTGCTTGTATAATACTTCCTATGTTGATGGATTTATGTATACCCGTTTCAAATGATACCTTTCAGAAACCCGTTAATCTGGTTTGACTCCCCATTTCCATTTGACGTTTTCATTTTCCTTCATGAGATGTCAGGGAGGGTGTGATCACCTCCTTTTGGGGGTTCTTACCTTCCTGAAAAGTCAGGGAGGGCATGACCACCTATGTTATAAAACAAAAGAAAGCAGGAGATGTAATGGGCCAGAATTCTGTAATGTACTTGAAATAAGGATTCTTACAAGATGTTAATTCAGTAGAATTAAGGTAATGATTCTCTAGTTTATATGTATTTAGTACTTAATATAGTTCTACAATATTAACACCTATTCTACAAGATTGACACCTACGATAATGTAATTATAATAGAGTATATAAGACCAACAAGAACTGGATGAGAGACTTTCCATCTCTGATTAGGCTCCAGGTGGTTCTCCTTCATTTCTCCACTGAGACTAAAGCCTGTTTGAGGCCTTCAGAAAGGTAGCCTGGGCCCCAGGCAAAGAGACAAACTGTGAAGGAGACGTAAAGACTTTTGGATTTTATCTCTGGCTATTCTTATGGTGATTACTCAGCTGAAACAAAGGCTGGTCCCAAGACCTCCAGAAAGCTAACCAGAACATTATATCTTATCACTTCCTACCTAGATTATTTCAGCAATCTCCCAATTATTCCTTTAATTTCCAATCTCTTCCCTCTCTCCAATCTATTCTTGAAAGGATGAATGTTTCTAAAACACACATCTGATCATCACATAATTCACTCAAAAAATTGTTAATGACTTCCTCTCACCTCTAAGATAAAATATAAAATTCCTAGCCTGGTATTCACACACATAGTGGCTCCAACTGACATTTTCAGTCTTATTTTGTCATACTATTATATATTTCATACTACTTTTTCATTTGTTCATCACAAACCCTTCATTTCAGTAATTCTAAGTTGACAGTTATGACCTTCCCTCTGGGCCCTTGCAGAAATAGTCCTCCATGTTTGTCAGGCACTTCCCTTCTGATCCCTGTTTCATAAAATCCCTGGTTTTTATCCCCTCACAGATGATTAAAACCTTCTCCAAAATACAGTTATTCCTTCTATATCATGACTTTCCCCATCTTGGTTTTGCTATATTGCCAATTAGCATAAGAAATTAAATGGTAATTTTTTGGGGGAATTTTGTCGAAGCCACAGACAGCAATGGCTAGCAGATAACACAGAAAAAGCTGAGAAACTTAGAAATGTAATACACACACATACACACACACACACACACACACACATACACGGACTTTTAATGTATATTACTATATAATATCAATATATTTTATCTTTTGTTCCCATGATAATTCAGATTTCCTTTCTGATATGAAAGGAATTTACCAAATTGACATATATTTTCCAGATTGCAAGAATCTGCACCCCTTACTCCTTGTTGTGGAGGAGATAATTTTAAAGATACTTGTCTTTATATTGCAGGCATGTAGTATAGTACCCTTCACATAGTAGGTGGCTTGATAAAGATTTGACAAAATAAATCAAATCTCCAGGATCAGTTTTACTATCACCTGGGTGGTATTTTTGATCTTTGATCTCGAGCAATACAGACTCCCTATTGAATGAAACTCATCCTGTTTAGTGAATTTCTTAAGCAAAAAACTACCTAGACTGGTCCAGGTTGCCCTGAAAAGTTTTACTTTGGCTAAAGTCATCTCCCTTAACGGGAATAAGAAAGGAATTTTTAAAAAGTCTTGAACCAGGAATAGATTGACCAGTGGAATCCAAATCATGATTATGATTAGACTTTTATATTTTTATATAACCTTCCCCCATCTTATATACATCTTGCATACAAATGTTTGTCTTACATGAGAAATATAGCCCTCTTAAAAATAAACAACAAAACTTAATTACATTTTATAATATTTAGATTTTATAAATTAATTTTCTTACAACACTGTAAGCTAGATTGTGTGTGTGTGTGTGTGTGTGTGTGTGTATTCCACATACACAGATAGAGAGACAGTTATAATTCTATAGCTATGGAAATTATTCTATTGATCTCAATTGGTATTTCTATGTGTCCTGAGAGACGCATTGGTCGCCCTGAGTTGACTAACAAAGCCTGAATGAGATCACCATTCATAACTGCAATTCATTTTTGTGGATCTCAGCTATTTTGGTCAGAGTTTAGCAAACTTAGACCTAAATCAAGTTAGATTTCCGAGAACATATAGTCTACTCAGAATCAGAACAGTAGATGAATGGAAAACAGTCTTTTGGCCAGAGCTCATAATTAGCCACAGCTACTGAAAACCTGCAGAAGAGAAATTCTTGCCACTGATGTCTTTACTACAGTTAAATGGTTAAAAATCAGAAAGTGATATGGTTTTAATATGGTGTTAAAGAAGATGCATCACTATCTGATTCACTATTGTACCCTAAGAATCAAGGAGCTTTTACATCTTTCTTTGTTGCTAAAACCTTTATATTTAGTCTCTCCCTAGTTAAATGTAAACTCCTCAGAGAGAATGTGTTGCTTTTGTATTTAAATACTCACAGCTTTGTAGACAGTATGAGCTTAATAAATATGCTTCCATTGCTTTAACCATTATGATTATTTGATTCTGTCTTTCTCTTCTCAACTACCCTTACTGAGCTCTTGCAATGTGCAAAACATTGTGCTTGGTGCTTAGGATAAAAAGACCAAAAAAAAAAAAAAAAAAAAGGAACAATCCTCCCGTTTGGCTAATAGAACTATGACCCTCCAACAAGTAATTAATTAAGTTTTGGCAGATCCTCCTGATTCCTTTAGGGGGAAAAAACAAATCCAACAGATTTGATAAATATTTACATAGTTGCTTTGCTATGATTAAGTAGACTGTATTACTTCTGAGAATATTTCTTAAGGGATCATCTTATTATATTTGTAGCCTAATGACTTTGCCTAGAATATTGTAGGGGCTTAAGAAATGCATATTGATTGATTGATGAATTAACCAATTAACAGATGATGTGTCTTATAAGATCTAGAAATATAGCTTACATCAGATTTAGATGAAATTCTTGGGATTTGTGATGGGATTAAAAGGACAAACATATATACAAGTCATACATCCATAGAAACATGACTAGCACAAGTTAAGGTGTTGCAATGTTTCTAAGGAATGATAAATTATTTTAGAGACAGTTTATTCTAGAGTATTCAAGGCAGATGGATCCTACAATTGTGGAGAAAGTAGATATGAGGCAAGTGATGTGTTGGTCAAGAGGATGCCTTCCCAATGTCAAGAAGAGTCTTGTGGCTAGTATAATTGATATAACATTTAAATATTTAAAGGTATTTAGGACAACCATGAATCAAATTGGATCAGAAAAAAAGTTCCATCATAGTCTAAGACTTTGTACTTCATAGTTGTAAATTTTTCCATCAGTTGATTTTAACAGGGATTAATTATGTGATAATAGATTAGGAATTGATTATTAGAGAAATAGTGGCATAACTTTGAGGGAATTAAATAGCCAGTTAGAACATTAGGGAACAATAGAAACTAAATCTATTTCAGAGGTCAGGATAGGAATAGTTTTTCTTTTTATCTTTGTTTTGCTGACCAGGTGATTCATGTGATACTGCTGCTGCACCATCATGAATGTTAGAATTTGAAGAGGAAGAAGACTGGAAAGTGCCCATGTTTACTGAAAATCACTCAAAAAACCTTAAAAAGTGTTTGTGACATGCTAGCCAATGTGCTAAGCACCCGGAACATAAAGAAAGGCAAAAAGAAAGTTTCTACTTTCAAGGATCTTATAGTCCAACTGGGGAGATGTTTTGAAAATTCTAAACAAACAGATTATATAATTGATAAATTAAAAATAATCAACAGAAGAAAGGTATTAGAATTACAGGAAATCATAAAAGACTTCTTGTGAAGTTTTAGCTGGGCCTTGAAGGATCTTAGAGGTCACCCAGTCCAACTCCCTCATTTTATGGAGAAGGAAACTGAGACTTAGAGATATTCAATAATTTAATCAAGGTCAGAGACAGTAAATAATAGAGCCAGGGTTTAAACTTAGGTCTAACAACTAAAAACCCATGTTTCCTCCATTGCAAAATACTGTTTTTATCAGTGACAAGGAAGTTGGAATAATCTTAACTGTGATTCATGCAGGAATGGATCATAGTGTATTATGTCATCCTGTTAGCCAAACTTTTGAGGGAGATAAGATTCTAAAACTAATCCAAAGGCATTAATGGTGTCTGGACTGAGCTGGGAATAAAGGGATTTATATCTAATTTAATGAGTTGTGTTATTACATGAAAAGATTATAGCAGAAGAATGGTGATATTACCTTGAAAAGATCCTACAAAAAACATAGCGCTACCTCCTTGATTATAATGTCAGGTAGGGTTTGAGTTTATAATTGATTTATTATTTTCATACTTGTATTACAACCTTCATGGCATTATATTCTCTCTCTCTCTCTCTCTCTCTCTCTCTCTCTCTCTCTCCTTCTCTGTCTTCCTTTTCCCCTTCCTTCCTTCCTTTATTTTTTCTTCCTTTCTCTTTCTTTTTCTCTTCCTCTACCCCCCTCCATCACTCCTTCCTTCCTTCCTTCCTTCCTTTTTACTTCCCGCCTTTTCTCCCTCCCTCCTTTTCTCCCTTTCTTTCTCCCTCTCTCCCTTCCTCTTTCCCTCCCTCCCTTCCTTTTTCCCTTTCTCTCTCCCACTTTCCCTCCTTCCTTCCTTCCTTCCTTCCTTCCTTCCTTCCTTCCTTCCTTCCTTCCTTCCTTCCTTCTTTCCTCCTTTCCTTTCTTCTTCATTCTTTCTTTCTTCCCTCCTTCTTTCTTTCCTCCCTCCCTCCCTCCCTTTCTTTTTCCTTCCTTCCTTCCTTTTCTAAATTGGAACCCGAGTTTTGACTTTCTCTATGTCTTAGTTGGACCAATGTGCTTCTCCTTAGGCAGTCTGGTGCTATTCTCCTCAATCCTCTAACTCCCTGGATCTTATCATATTGGTGCCAGATTTAGTGCAGTTACCAGATTGACTTTAGCCCTGTTGCAGTTCAGAATTTCTGAGTTCACACAATATACCAATGTCATCTTTTCCTAATAGTGAGGATTACAGGCCTACACTATCATACTCGCCTACAATAGATCATTTCTCAAGAATGTGCTATTTGATCCCATGTTCCAGGCTACTGTTCACCCCCCAGACAGTATGGTATTTTCTAAAGGTCATTTTCTTCCATAGACTTCCTGTACAGATTGTCTTGGATAGAGGGTCACACTTTATAGCCAAGTTCTGTAAAGGCCTTTGAATAAAGATTAGAGGTCCAGTTATGATTTATGATAGCTTACCGTTCAGAGGCCAGTGGACCCATAGAACATACAGAACTGGGTATTATATAGTTTTTGTTCAGTTATATCACAAACTTGCATCAGGGTTGACTTCTATTCCTATCAAGGGTAGAATCTTCCAAGAAAAAGTGATGTATGACATACGTGAAAGCTCACTCTTTAATGTGTCTGGTTGATGTGCCAGAGACTTGAAAAATGTCAGATTTCATGACCCGGGGACAAAATCTGCAGGAATTCAGAACACTCAGCAAACATTAAGGCAATTATAGGAACAGGAAGACAACAGGGTGATAGATAGATAACAAGAGCTCTGTAACTGAGAGCCAGAGACCATATCTCTGGCCGTTTCATTTCACACACATTTCCTACATTCAGATTCTCCTGAGCTTTAAAGAATATATTTATATGGGTCCATTCACTATTACTTAAAAATTAATCTGGTAATTTATAAGCAGGACTACAATAAACTTGGATGACTAGCCTATGTTCAATACCTCAAATTGATCTCTCCTCTTATATTCTTACAACAATATCAGGAGGATTGATTTGTCCTAATAAGGTGAGACTGAGAAACAAGTATGACTGGAAGAAGTGTGGTCTAGAAGACCAAACATGAGAGTTAATCAAAGATGTCCCTGTATCCTCAGTGATTAGAGACTTGAATGAGAAGCACCTAGGGCAGATCCTGTCACTTTCTTGGAGGAGAAAGAAAAAGGATTCTAGGAAGAGAATGCTGTCAGTACCCTGTCTTGGCATAGTGCTGGGGCTAGCAGTCACTAACTTGGTCAGAATTACAGCTAAGCTAAGTAACATAGCTGGTCACAACTAGATTGTGTTATTTGTCATGGACATTAAGAGATCATATAGAGAAAATGGTTTTAGGAAGAGAGTACAGCTCTTGGTCATAGTAGATATTTAGGGTAACCATAATTGTGTAGCCCTTTGACAGATTTGTCTATATTTGGGAGAAACTGAGATCCAGGTAAACCTCAGAAATGTGAGAAAAGAATGGCTACATTGGGATTCTGGGAGACTTTCTTATTTGTAGTACAACAGTATAATTTTATAGGGAATCCTACAGATCCTGACTCTAGTACTTTTGTTGCTTAATAGTCATGGGCTTCAGCTTTTTCATTTTTACTTATTTTTGGTATACTATTAAAGCAGTTGTTATGAGGAAATTTATTTATTTAAATCCCTTAATGAAAAAGAGAAAAAACAAATCAATAAATTAAAAATACTAAAATTAATACATTTTATAATGCTAATTAAATATCAAAATAAAATTCCTGAAAATTAAAGAAATTAACAAAATAAACAACAACAACAACAACAACAAAAACTGAATTGAAAAGTAAAATTAGAAACTTAAAAAAGTAAACCATCAGCCTACTTGACCAAAGTGAAAGAGGAAAACCAAATTTCTAGGATCAAAAGGGAAAAAAAATCATAATTTGCAACAAATGAAAAAAAAAGAGTAATATTAGAAACCATTTTACCCAACTGTAAGAGAACATTTGGTTAAATAAATCAATATAATGTTCAAATTCTTTATTTCATGTTCTGTTCATTTGAAATTTGATTTTCTTCTCCCTCTTTAATCATATATATATATGTAAATATAAAAACTACATAAAAATATAAACATTTGTATAATTATTATATATTACATAAATATATGTTATTTTATAATATAACCATATTATGTTAATATAGTCTTATATTGTATGTTATAACATGTCATTTAGTTTGGGGGAGAGAAAATTGGGGTTAAATAACTTACCCAGGGTCATACAGTTAGTAAATTCAGGCCCTCTTGACTCTAGGCCCAGTACTCTATCCACTGTGCCAACTAGCTGTCCCAGTACACATCCCCATACTCCTCATCTCATACCCCCAAATCCCCTCGCACACATACTCCCTGTACTATTGATACAAACATACATATACTTATACTGGTATGTGTATGTATTTATGTATGCATATACATTTAGCAGTATTTTATTTTTTCAATTCACATGTAAAGATAGTATCCAAAATTCTTTTTCATAAAATAAGATTTTGAGTTCCAATTTTTCTCTCCCTCTTTCCCTCTTGTCATCCCTCCCGACGACTGCAAGTAATTTGATATAGGTTATATGTGTGCAATCATGTAAATTTTCATATTAGTCATGTTGCGAAAGAAAAATCAGAACAAAAGGGAAAAGCCACAAAAACCAAAAAAAAAAAAAAAAAGTGAAAATACTATGCTTTGATCTGTATTCAGACTCCACAGTTCTCTCTTTGGATGTAGATAGCAGTTTCCATCATGAGTGCTTTGGAATTGTCTTGGATCATTGTACTGCTGAGCAGAGATAAGATGATCATAGTTGATCACACAATGTGGCTGTTACTATGAACAATGCTTTCTTGGTTCTACTCATTTGACTCATCATTTAGCTTATATAGTCTTTCCAGGTTTTTCTGCTCATCATTTCTTGATGATGAACACATCTAGGATGAACACAATAGCATTCAATTATATTCATATTACACAATTTGTTCAGCCATTCCTCAATTGATGGACATTCAGTTTCCAATTCTTTGCTGCTATAAATATTTTGTATATGTGGGTCTTTACCCTTTTTTATGATCTCTTTGGGATACAGATGTAGTAGTGGTATTATTGCATCAAAAGATATATACAATTTTATTGTCTTTTAAGCATAGTTCCAAATTGCTCCACAACTCTATCAACAATACATTAGTGTCCTTCTTTTCCCAAATCTTCTCCAACATTTATCATTTTCCTTTTCTGTCATCTTAGCCTGTCTGATAGCTGTGAGACAGTACTTTAAGATGGTTTTAATTTTCATTTCTCTAATCAAATGTGATTATTTTTCTTATGTCTATAAATAACTTTGATTTCTTTATCTGAAAACTACCTGTTCATATCCTTTGAACATTTATCAACTGGGGAATTCTTATAAATTTGGCTCAGTTCTCTATATGTTTGAGAACTGAGGCCTCTATCAGAAACACTAGCTATAAAAATTGTTTCCTATTTTCTGCTTTTCTTCTAATCTTGATTGCACTGCTTTTCTTTGTGGAAAGACTTTAATTCAACAAAATCAAAATTATTTAGTATTTCATAATGTTCTCTATTTCTTATTTTGTTTTAAATTTTTTTCCTTTCCATAGCTCTGACAGGTAAACTATTCCTTGTTCTCCTAATTTGCT
Source organism: Sarcophilus harrisii (assembly GCF_902635505.1). Lineage (NCBI taxonomy): Eukaryota > Metazoa > Chordata > Mammalia > Dasyuromorphia > Dasyuridae > Sarcophilus > Sarcophilus harrisii. Next base: position 216,284,177 of record NC_045430.1, on the reverse strand, counting down.
TATGGTATCACCCTTTCTGTTTAAATCATCTTACCAATTTATTTGTATCTTGTTGTGAGATGTTGGTCTATGCCTGGTTTCTGCCATACTACTTTCCAGGTTTCTCAGCAGTTTTCAAATAATGGGTTCTTATCCCAGAAACTGACTTTTATGAGTTTTATTAACAGTAGATCACTGTAGTCATTGACTCTTGTGTCTTATGTACTTGATATATTCCACTGATCCACTACTCTATTTCTTAGCCAGTACCAAATAGTTTTGATGATTGCTATTTTATAATATAGTTTAGTATAACTAGACTAACTTTCTTTGCATTTTTTCATTAATTCACTTGATATTCTTGGACTTTTGTTCTTCCAGATAAAATTTGTCATTATTCCTTTTAGTTCATAAAATATTTTTGGCAGTTTGGTGGGCATGGCACAGAATAATTAATTTAGACAGAATTGTCATCTTTATTATATTAACTCAATCTATCAATGGGCAACTGATATTTTTCTAGTTGTTTAGATCACATTTTATTTGTGTGAAAAATGTTTTACAATTGTGTTTTTATATGTCTTCTGCCTTGGCAAATAGACTCTCAAATATTTTATATTGTCTACAATAATCTTATATTATTATTATTATTATTATTATTTTGCTGAGGCAATTGGGGTTAAGTGATTTGCCTAGTATTAAGTGTCTCAGATCACATTTGAACTCAGGTCCTACTGATTTCAGGGCTGGTGTGCTATCTACTGCTCAACCTAGCTGCCCCACGCCATCCCCTACAATAATTTTAAATGGAATTTTTCTATCTATTTCTTGTTGTTGAACCTTGTTGTTAATATATAGAAATGTTGGTGATTTCTGTGGGTTTATTTTATGTCCTATAACGTCGCTAAACTTGTTATTATTTAAAGTAGTTTTTAGCTTATTATTTGTGATTTTCTTCAATGAGTGATAGTTTTGTTTCCTCATTATCTATTCTTGTTCCTTTGATTTCTTTTTCTTTTCTAATATTTCTAGTACCATTTGAATAATAGTGGTGATAATGGGCATCCTTTTTTCACTTCTGATCTTATTGTGAAGACTTCTAGTTTATCCCCATTACAAGTAATGGTTGCCAATGGTTTTAGATAAAAACTATCATTTTAAGGAAAGCTCAGCTTATTCTTATACTCTCTAGTGCTTTTTTATATTAGTACATTTATTTTGTCAAAAGCTTTTTCTATTGAGAGTTATTGAGATAGTCATCTATTGAGATAATCATAAGATTTATGTTAGTTTTGTTATTCATATGGTCAATTTTATTAATAGTTTTCCTAATATTGAAGCAGCACTGCATTCTTGGTAAAAATCCCACTTGGTCATAGTGTGTTATCCACATAGTAAATTTCTGTAATCTCTTTGCTAATATTTTACTTCAAAAACTGTATCAAATTTTTTTAGGGAAATTGGTCTACAATTTCATTCTCTGCTTTTACTCTTCCTAGTTTAGATATCAGCACCATATTCGAGTCATAAAAGGAACTTAGTAGAACTCCTTTGCCTATTTTTCCAAATAGTTTATATAGTATTGGAATTAATTTTTCTTTAAATATTTGGTAGAATTCACTTGTATATTCATCTGGCACCAGAGACTTTTTCTTAGGGAGTTCATTGATGACTTGTTCAATTTCTTTTTTTCTAAAATGGGGCTATATAAGTCTTTTATTTCCTCTTCTATTTGCTGAATATTCACTTCGTTTATTTCTTTTTTCTCTTATTTTATTCGTGTAATCATTTCAGAGATATACAGTTTCCCCCAAAGTAATGATGTGTCTGATTCCCACAAATTTTGGTATGTTGTCTTATTATTGCTATTCTATTTGATAAAATTATGGATTATTTTTATGATTTCTTATTTGGCCCACTCATTTAGAGGATTAAAGTATTTAATCACCAATTAATTTTAAATATATATTTCCAAGGCCCTTTATTACATTTAATTTTTATTGCATCATTATCTGAAAAGGATACATTTAAAAGTTTTGCTTTTCTGAATTTTATTGTGAAGTTTTCATGCTCTAATACATGGTCAGTTTTTGTGTAGATGCCATGCACTGCTTAGAAAAAGGCATATTCCCTTCTATTCCTATTCAGTTTTTTTCCATAGATCTACCTTATATAACATTTATAAAATTTTATTCATTTCCTTAACTTTTTTTCTTGTTTATTTTGTTAGATTTATTTAGTTTCTGAGAGGAACTGAGAGTGGAGATCCCCCATTAGTATAATTTTGCTGTCATTTCTTCCTGTAACTCACTTAACTTAGGATTGCTACCCTTGCTTTTTTCTCCCCTTCAGCTAAAACATAATATATTCTGCTCCAGGCTATTATCTTTATTCTGTGTATGTCTCTTTGCTTCAAATGTGTTTCTTGAACTAATGCATTATAGGAGTCTGTTTTTTTTTTTTTTAATCCACTTTAGTTTGATGGGACAATTCATCTCATTCCCATTCACAGTTATGATCATTAACTGTATATTTCCATCCATCTTATTTTCCCCTTTTGTATGCTTTTTTTTTCTGTTTCTCTTTTTACCCTGTCCCATCTCACCAATATTGGCTTCTGACTCCCTCTCCCTCAATCTTCCCTCCTGTCAACCCCTCTTCTCTTCTTTTCTCCTTCCCCTACTACTTAGATATAGGGTAAGATGAATTTCTTTGTGCATGTTGTTCCCTCTTTCAGCCAAATCCAATGAGAATAAAGTTCAAACAGTGCTCACTCCTTCCCTTCTTTCCCTCCTTCTTTCATGCTTCTTCATGTGATACAATTTCCTCAATTTTCCCCCACCTTTCCTCTTCTCCCAAAACAATTCTTTTTATCATATCTTAATTAATTTTTATCTTCACATAAAAGCTGATACCCACAAGCACTAACTATATTCTTAATGGCCTTAATATAGATACATTTCTTAAGAATTGTAAGTATCACCTTCCCATGTAGGCATGTAAACTGTTTAACCTTATTGAATACCAATTTTTTTCCTTACTATTTACCTTTTTATGCTTCTTTTGAATCTTGTATTTGAAGACCAAAGACCAAAAACTCTGTTCAGCTCTGGTGTTTTTATCAGGAAAGTTTGAAAGTCCCCTATTTCATTGAATGTTCATCTTTGCCTGGAAAGATTATGCTCAATATTTCTGGGTAATTGATTCTTGCTTGTAATCCAAGCTCCTTTATCTTTCAGAAAATTTTGTTCCAAGATCTCTGATTCTTTAGTGTAAAAGTTGCAAAATCCTGTATAATCCTGACTATGGCTTCTTGATACTTGAATTGTTTCCTTTTGGCTGCTTGCAATATTTTTTCCTTGACCTCATAATTCTGGCATTTGATTACAATATTTCTTGGGGTTTTTATTTTGAAATCTCTTTCAGATGGTTATCACTGGATTTGTTCAATGATTATTTTGCTCTCTGGTTCTAAGATATCAGGATAGTTTTTGTTGATTTCTTGGAAGGTGCTGTATATCTTTCTCTCCTAGTTTTTTTTTCCAGGTCAGTTGTTTTTCCAATGAGGTATTTTACATTTTCTTCTATTTTTTATTCTTTTGGTTTTGTTTGATTGATTCTATATGTCTCATTGGATCATTAGCTTCTATTTTCCCAATTCTAATTTTTGAGGAATTTTTTTTTCAGTTAGCTTTTGTATCTATTTTCTATTTGGCCAATTCTACCTTCAAATGGGTTTTTTCTCTAGGGGATTTTTTTTTCTTTCAATTTGGTCAATTCTGTTTTTAAGAAGTTGGTTTCTTCAGTTAATTTTTGTGCTTCTTTTTCCAAGTTGCTGATTCTTCCCCCCCCCCAATAATTCTCTTGCATAACTTATTTTTATCCCCAATTTTTCTTCTACCTCTCTTATATGACATTTTTGAACTTTTCCAAGAGGACTTTGGGAGTTTGAAATCAATTCATATTCCCTTTTGAAGCTTCATATGTAAGCATTTTGCCAGTGTTATTCTCTTTTGAATTTGTGTTTAGATCTTCCCTGGCACCACAGTAGTGTTCAATGGGCAGAACGCTTTTCTGTTTTTTGGTTCATTTTTTTAAAAGATGAGCTCTACTCCTGGGATACAGAGGGCACTGTCCCAAGGTTCTTGCACTGGCATACAGGTGTCTTATCACTTGCTTTCTGCCTAGGGGCCTCTGGGACTTACAGCTTGCCCACTGCACTAAAGTTGCCTAGCCTAGTTGTTACCTATTGTGCCCTGAGTTCCGGGACTGGCAGTTTTCCTGCTGGAAGATGCAGGCTTCACAGCTAGCATTCTGGGTCACTGGTCTGCTGGGCCAGGACTGCAGGGTTTGGGTTGTTGATTTGTGCTGTGGCAAAAATACTTCCACTGGCTTGTCTGGATACTATTTGTGCTGGACTCTGCTCCCTCTTTATCCAAGAACTTTCTTAGAGTCCTTCTAAGTTATCTTGGAAAATTGTTTTGATCCATTTCTTTTTGTGGATTTTTGTCACTCCAGAATTCTTTTAGAGGCCCAATTTAATATCATTTCTTGGGGAAACTGTGAGAGCTCAGTAAATCTTCTGGCTTTTCTCTACCATTTTGGCTCTATCTCCATTATGTTTAAAAGGAAGGAATTGGACTAGATGACCTCTGAAGTTCCTTCTAATTCCTAAATAGGGGATCCTATGATTCTTTAATATTGGCCTGTCTTATATGTGTGGCATTTAAAACCCATATGTTTTTGGAGAAATCTTACCTTAATTTATCAGCAAATGCCTTAATTATAAATTAACAGAGCATAGGAATTAATTCAGTTTAGAACAAGAGTAGGGTATAAGAGGATCTTCCTTAGAAGCAACATGGAAAGAGGTTCTTCTAAGAAAAAAGACATTAAAGATAAACTTTATCATTGTACAATTTTGCTTGGATCTGACTGATTGAATCAAAGTCATCTCAAATGCCACTTTTTCCATGCTGGTCAATGTTTGCAGAGCCCTAATGTCAATTGTAGAAGTAAAGACAATTCCCTGAGGTTTCCTCTCTCCTTTTTATGCCTAGCTCACCAGTCTTAAGTGTTTTTTTATCTTAGAAATGTCTCGTTTCTATAGCAATGAAGACTATTTAGAATGCAAAAAAGACAGTTCTTAAGACTTTATTCACCACAGGAACAAATTCCTCATCCCTATGATGCTTCCACTTTAATTTTTGATTAAAAACCATGTTAAAATTATCATAATGCCACATTTCTCTTCTACTGAAGGCCTCCTTGTGACAGAGGTGACCTTAGATTCTTGAAGTCTTTTTGAGATTCTAGTCAAGTAGGGAAAGGTTCAAGCCCTTCCCAGCAAGAGCTTGTGTGTCTGTCATACCAAGATCATCCCAACTGAGTTCTAAAAGGCTCATTATCAGAGTGTTGGTTTTCAGTGGATTAAAAAAAAAACTTGGCCACAGTAACTCATGAATGTGTCATCAAAGAAATGGAGGAGTTACTGTCTGCTTTAGTGGAAAAGGTACCCATGTGGAAAAGAATTTCAGTTCTCTGGGAGCAGGGGTATATTTTCATTGTCCACAGTGCTGATACTTAACAAATCCTGATCTACTGACAAAAGTAGGAAGGAAGGATATTCAAGGATACCAACATGCAAATTGAAGTCATGAAGTAAAAATTTAGGGGTTGTCATGGAAAGGAAGGCCATGATTCAAACACTTAGCTTTTCAAGAGAAGAAAGAAAATGGCACGGGAATTGATGACATATTTACCATATTAGGCATTTAATAAATGTTTGGTGAGTTGTTGAGTTGAATTCAGGTTTATATGGGTCCTTGGTGTTTCCTAAGCATTACTGAACAGAGATTAAGATAACCTATTTTCTGGAGAACTGACAGAGGGAGCTCAGGAACTGGGATGTTTCTAACAATGATAAAAATAACTGAAGACTATTCTTTGGCTTCTTGTCTGTGATAATGGCATCCTGGCACATATACTAGATGAAGCAGCAGAGAAAAAGAAAAGTGCTACAAATGGGGAGCCACAGAGACAATAAGTTTCATTGGTAAATCCAGTTATTTGAGTTGGATTGTAGAGGCTGGTTCAAACAAATTCTTTGGGTTCCAGTTTAGTCAGGTTGGATTTGGAAAATTGACATTGGGAATATGAAGGTAAGGATAAGAATTCTAGTAAACTCATGATATAACATGATATCCTCCAGATAAAGAAATGATGGACTCTCCTTGCCATCTGGGGGAGGGGGTGAAGGGAGGGAGGGGAAAAGTCGGAACAGAAGTGAGTGCAAGGGATAATGTTGTAAAAAATCACCCAGGCATGGGTTCTGTGAATAAAAAAGTTATAATTATGGAAAAAAAAGGAAAAAAAATGATGGACTCAATGTAGACTGGGACATTTTTTTTTTAAATTGACCTGGCCAAAGTAAAAATTTATTTTGTTCGACTATAAATGTTTATAATGGATTTTGGTTTTCTTGCTTTCTGGGGGAGTGTAGGGTGGGAGGGGACAGAAAAGAAAGAGGAGATGAGTGAGAACTCAGAGCTCAAAAATTTTTTAAATTGAATTTAAGAAATAATAAAGAAATTTAGTTAATGGAAAACTCACAATATAAGACTCAATCTTAAAAATAAAGGACTCAGGAAAATCCAGTCAATAACAACAATCTTCCCTGGGTTTTCATGCTGCTGTTCAGGAGACTGGTTAGATTGATTTACTCCAGAATCTATGGAGCCATCCTAGATCAGCTGAATAATAACCTGAATCCTTAGTGGTAGGATCCTGTAACTGCTCTAGGTTTCCTTAGCTCTTTGGGAATAAGAATGATCCAGAATCACTTTGGACATTCAGCACTGATGGTATCATGGGCAGTTACCCAACGGTTTCTTGGGTCAGAGTGGAACTGATACAGACCCCAAAATTCTGAAAGGATATAGTCTGACTTCTGGAATGCAAATTTGAGTTATTGTATTAGTTTACTGCATCATAGTCATCTTCATCACAAGAATATTTGTATTTATCATTAGGATTTGTAAAGTGCCTTACAATATATTATCTCATTTGATCCTCATAACAACCCTATGAGGCATGTGCTTTTCTTTTTTGCTGAGGCAATTGGGGTTAAGTGACTTGCCCAGGGTCATACAGCTAGGAAGTATTAAGTGTCCAGATTAGATATGAACTCAGGTCCTCCTGACTGCAGGGCCGGTGCTCTATCCACTGCACCAATTAGCTTTCCCTGGCATGTGTGCTTTTTAACCATTATTTTATCCAGTGGAAGCCTAGACTGAGAAAATCTCTGTAATTTTCCAATAGTCACAAAACTCATTCTTTGTAACGTTAACAGTTTAACCCATATACTTATCCAATCATATAAATTCCCAATTCATATCAGTTGCTGTGTTTATAGGAGTCTGTTTCATACCCTGAGCATGTTATTTATGGTATATGTGTGTGTCAGTCTGTCTATCTGGGCCTGTGTTTATTATAAGACTATCTAATTATCTTGATGAGTTTATAAGGGTTGGACCTCTGTTTGAGACTATATCTTCCTGTTAAGGGTATGGACACACACACTGTGAACCTCCTGAGAGAAATTGAGGGACATAAAGGTCATATCCTTTGACTTTTCATTTGAATGTGAAAGTCTATTAAAATCTCATGAGTTGGGCACGAGTTGGACAATCCACAGATTGTTGTTGATCCGTCATTTCAGCTGAGTCTGACTCTTTATAATCCTATTTGGGGTTTTATTGGCAAAGATGCTGGAGTGGTTTGCCATTTTCTAGTCCAGTTCATTTTACAGATGAAGAAACTGAGGCAAACAGTTAAGTAACTTTTCTAGGTCACATAGCTAGAAAGTGTCTGAATTTGAACTGAGAAAGATGAATCTTACTGACTCTAATTCTAGCACTCTATCTAGCTTTCCCTATGTGAAATCAGTTAGGGATTAATTGGTCAGTCCAGCTACATATGGTTCCTTTGTGCTGGTTCTAAGGATTTATTTTAAAAAGGGAGATGTGGCAACTTTTCAGAAAGATTCTGAGAATGTTGATCAAAAAGCAGAGAGGGGAGCTAAAGAATGAATTTGGACAGGGTAGGAGTAGGGATCTGTACATACATATAAGTTTCTCATTCTCCATCTCTAAAAAGCTCTATATTCCACATATTTATTCACAACAATATATGCTGAATTACTCTTGGTTGTTTTTACTAAAAATAATTTAGGACTAACAAGTAAACACATAACGAAAAATATTTCTTTAAGAAACTCTTGCACATAAGTAATCTATCCTTCAGCTCTTCCTAAAGGGAAAATGTGGTTAATTATTATCAGCATCAAAAGAAATTCCACATTAACACCATTTATACTGCTTTCTTTTCTTAATTCTGCTTATCAAAACAAAAATATAGCCTACATATTGCTGTGGGATTATTTTCCATTTATGGTATTTGAGGAAAACTACAGAAACTTGGACTTAAAGAAGAAAAGGAAAGACCATCTACCTATCAAGAAGTAAGCTTTCCAAAATAACGGTTTGGTCATGTATACTTATTTTGTATTTAATTTATACTTTCATATATTTAACATCTACTGGTCATCCTGCCATCTAGGGGAGGGGGTTAGGGGAAGGAGGGGAAAAATTGGAACAAAAGGTTTGGCAATTGTCAATGCTGTAAAATCACCCATGCATACAACTTGTAAATAAAAAGCTATTAAAAAAAAAAGAAGTAAGATTTCTTGCTTTAGGATCCATGTTTCTAATCTCATTTTTTTCCAGTTTAATTATAACTATATGTTCATGGCATTAGAGCTGGAAGGAACTTCAAAGATTACCTGGTTCAAGTCCTTCTTTTTACAAAGATGGCAACTGACAGGGAAGCTAAATGACTTCAAGGTCATGCAAATATTAGATCAGAGGTAATATTTGAGCCAAAGTCCTCTGCCTCAAAAGCTATGTCCTATCAATTGCACAATATTGCCTACTTAAGTGAGAAGTCACTGTAGCTCACCTGGATGTGCACATTTTATGGAAGAGATTTACTAGAATATAGGCTGCTTCAGGACAACCAGTCAATCAACAAACCTTTTTTCAGAACCTACTATGGACCAGAGACTGTGCTAGGTCCTGGGCATACAAAGGCAAAAAGGACATGTCACTGTTTCATTTGAATATAGTTTCATTTTTGTCTTTGGATCTCTAATAGTACATACTCTGTAGTCACTGAATAAAGGCTTATTGAATCAAAATAAATCGAATTTGGTTGGAGAGACAGATTCAGACAAGAAACAACAACACTTTCTGCTTTTGAGGCATCTACTTCAGTGATTCTGGAAGATAGGTACCTGGGTAAAGGATGGGGGAGGAGTTGTGAGGAGTTGTGGAATAACACAATAAAATGATAAGTTTAGAAGTACCATAAAATGAAATATCATAATATTATTAACTTGCAGCAGAAGGTGAGCTGTAATTACTGCCTGAAATGTGGGCTGTTAAGAAGAAGCATGGATAAAATATTTCAGTTCTGTGTCTTTCAGAGGTTTCCATTATTGCCTTTAAAGGAGTTTTTCAATCTATCACTCTTATCTAAGACTACTCAGATTTGTGTGTATGTGCGTGTGTGTGTGTGTGTGTTTGTGTGAGAGCATGTGTGCACATGCACGTACTCACACCTATCAATGATTTTTACAGTTGTTATAAACCCAGACACATTTTGGCAGATAACACTAACGTCAGCCAAGGTCCTGATTATGGTGTGCCACAGAATGCCTTAAATCAATCTTAGCTTCATTGTCCCAACCTTCCCCTTTGCTCTCATCTGGAAAGCACACATTTCCCACTCTGGGAACAAACGGCACACCTGGCAATCTAATGATTTCTGCTTTTTATTGTCAACCCAACTCTGTCACACTGCTGGGTTTGCCCCATAGTGTGATGGATGACTGGACCCATATACAAGAACAGGAAGTATAGATAATAGCTATAAAAATGCTTAAAGGGAAAAAAAAAGCCCAAATGAATACAGAACATTTAAGCCACCATCTTGGTAGAGTTAACTGATAATGACAGTGGAACTTTACTATAGTGCAGAATGTAATAACATAATGTGGTTCCTTTTTGGACTTCCTCCAAGTTGATTTCATTTATGAAATATCAAATAGAACTTGTTATAAGGAAGTTACATGACAGACTATGAAGATAGGGACCTAATAGACAGAGAGAACCTTGAATGTGGCTCTTAATATTTTTAATTCCCATTTTTCAGGGTGGGAAAAGGATAATGACCTATCAAAGTTATTGCTGGAGGTAACTGCTAAGTAGGATTGAAAAGTATATAAAATTGTTGCATACATACAGAAGCAGTATGGGTGGAAAGGACAGAAAGCTGGTCTCAGATCTGGAGGATTTGGGTTCAAGGCTTGCTTTTGACACATACTGGCAGTATCACCCTTGATAAGTATTTATCCTTGACTTTGTCTCTCATGGAAGGGTAACTTTAAGACTCTGATGTACAGAGAAAGTGTACTGCTGTATAATACAGTTCCTTAAAATATCAGGAATTCCTTATAACAATGGAGAAAAAAAAACCAGGAATGATATAAATAGAAATGTCATTTGTAATAAATGACAATAGCAATTCACATTGCACTATTGTTTTATAGTAGATAAAAAGATGCTTTTGAAAGAAAAGTTTCAGTTTGGTCATCACAGTATAAATCTCAAAGAAAAGGCTGTATTTATGGATTATAGTATTGAGAACTGGAGGAGATTTGATAGGGAGCAGGAAGGAACTTGAGAGGTCATCTGGTCCAACCTGTTCATTTAATAAATAAGGCAAATGTGCAACAGAGGTCAAGTAATTTATTCAAAGTCTCAGACACAGGAGTTAGGTTTCAAGCACAGATTTGCTGATTGTCAATCTAAGAGATCTTTCTTCCTCAGTCTTAGAATTAAAGAGTCCCTGAAAGACTGAATGCAGTTTCTACATGTCCATAGACTACACTAGGAAAAAGCTAGTCACCAGAATATCTAGAGTTGCATCTTGATTCCATCACTTCACTACTTATGTGACATTGAGCACATTGATTCATTTCTGCTAGTCTCAATTATCTGACCTATAAAATGGACATATAACATTTATACTGCCTAACTCCAAATCACAGAACTGTAACTGGGGACTTCATTTTGGGGCATCTACATGACTCAGTGGATAGAGCACTGGGTCTGGAGTTGAAAAGCCTGAGTTCAAATCCTGTTTCAGATACTTATTAGTTGTGTGATCCTGGGCAAGTCACTTAATCCCATGTGCCTCAGTTTCCTTATCTGTAAAATAAGCAGGAGAAGGAAATGGCAAACTGCTCAAGGATCTTTGCCAAGAAAACTGAAAAATGGGGTATGAAGAATCAGTTATGACTGAAACAACCCAATAACTACAAGAACTCCAAAGATTGTTGTAAGAAAAATATTTTTATGGCTCCATAATATGAGGTATTTGCATCATATTATATTTTTAAAATAAAAAGTATGCATATATACATATATGTATATATAAATACACATATACATATACAGTACAGATATAATATGTGTATATATGTATATACATTATAAGTATATCCTTTAATGGTTTTTGTTTTTAGGTTTTTTAAATTCAAACCCAGTTGCTACATGGGACTTTTGTGAGGAAACTCCCTGCCCCTGTATGTTGATAATCATCCTATGAATTTTAGTCCTGGAGAATTGCCACTGTTGAGTTAAGTGACTTATCCAAAGTTGCCCAGTCAGTATATGTTACAGACAGCATCACATATTTAAGGCTAGAAAGGATCTTAGAGGCAATCTGATCTAAAGAATTCAGTCCCTAAGAGGCTAAATAACTCCAAAATTATAAAAGTAAGAAGTGACAGGGTCAGGACCTCATTCCGGGTCTTCTTACCTGTAAGGTGAACGATCTAACCATTAGGCAATCTTGATTCTGATGCATGTGTTTATGTATTGTGTGTGTGGGTGTGTGTCCCTATACACACAAATGCACTCACATAATATCAATCTGGACCATATCACAGTGAGGGAACAGATACAGCTGTGACCTGGAGCTAAGCTGCTGTCCAACGTGCACTGTTTTCTGAACAACACATCCAGCAGCTCTGTCTAGCCTCCCTGCTGAACACATGAGCCCTTTGCTTCAGACCTTGTCCTGGCCCTGTGACAGCATGGTCTGCCAGCTGCTTCCCTACAGACAGCAGCCACTTGCGAAATTCTGCTTCAGTGACATTTTACAGTGCTGGATGTGTGAGCGATCTTTTGGCCCATGTACCCTTTAAGGGAAGAAAACAGCTTCATGTAAGTAGTTGAAATTGAATTAAAATGAGCTCCAAAATGTTCTTTAGTTCATTTCTCTCCTGAGGTGCAATGCATAATTGCAAACTCAATGCTGATAGCTGTGCTTACATCTGGTTTTTGCTTTGCTTTATTTTTCTATCATCTTGAAATACAGACATGGGGAGTAGCTATAAATAAATGAAGTCTACACTATGCAGATGAACAATTAAATCATTTCCCAAAACTAGGGAATATGAATTACATATAGGAGGTAATGAGATATAATGTAAAAATAAAATTAAATAAACCCTGGCTTGGGCATCAATAGACCCGAGTAGCATCAGATCTGGAGTCAGGCTTATCTGGAATCAGATCTCACCTTTAATCTTGATCTGCAGTGGCAATCTTGGGCAAATTAGTAAACCTTTCTAAGAGATTTTCTTTATCTGAAAAATGGGGATAAATACCTTACCTCACAGGGTTGTTGTGAGGTTCACTTAAGATATTTTATGTAAAGAATTTTGCAAACATTAAAGCATTATGTGAATGTCAAATATGATTAGTTCCATCCAGCTCTTCCCTCCTTACATAACTCTGGACTTATCCATTAATCATTGTCATTACCAACAAATATTTATGGAGAACTTACTATGTTTAAGACACTGTGTTCAGTATTAGAAATAGATGATGCTCTGATACCAAGTTCTCAAAAAAGCTTCCAATCTTACTTGGGAGATAGTGTTAGGACAAGAAATATATATGGAGGAACATAAACTTTCAAAATTGGAATAATTATTTTTCACTATAATTAGTTTCCTTTGCAGTTCTATGCATTTTATTTGATACATTTAAAAACATTATTCCAAAAATGGATTTGTAGCTTTTATTGGACTGACACACACACACAAGGTTAAGATGAATGGCACAAAATGGAACTTGGGGCAGTCAGATGAAATCTATAGACATCTCAGAATAATGTTTTTAAATTCATAAAAAATGCATAGAATCCCACAAACACACATGAAAAAAGGTTAAAAATCCTTGATATAAAATAGATAATAGAAGCCTAATTTATATGCTAAGATACAGTTTGGTTTACTGGACAAAAAGCCAAAATTTTCAGGGTTTGTGTCAGGGTTCAGGAAAAACTATGTTTAAACCCCATCTTTGACACATCATTCTATGGTTTGTGTGACCCTGGACAAGTTATAAAAGGGAACTATTCACTGCTCTTGATAATGTGTGGAAATATCACAAAGCAGATGCCGACATTCACTGGTAAAGGAAATTTTGTCAATGGGAGTTCCTTACAATCATAAAATGATAAGTTTGGTTGAAAAAAAGGGGCAATTGAAAAGGTTTACTATGTATGCTAAATGCCAATGAGTGGTACAATTAAAGCTAAAGGAATTCAGAGAATGACAGGAAGACCAAAAACTACAGCAATCAGAAGAGAATTTATGGGGAGAAAAACGTGAGTTAGATCTAAATGATAGAGTTGAGGTTTTGAGGACCAGAGGACCAGATCTGTGGTAAGTACTTAACTGGGGTAAGAAGTACTACTTCTCAGAATAGGAGGAGTAGCATAAATATAGGAAGGAAAAGGGGAGCATTCTAAATAACAGGATGAAGGAAGATGAGAATTCACCTTAGTTTATGGACATCCTCAAATTACTTTCTTCCTTTAAAGTCCCATTTCATCATAGACTAAGGATAAAATCACCCAAATGGATCAACAAACTTATTTACCAGATTGAGCATTCTGAATAATGTCTTAACTGTCACCAAAATCCAAGCCATCTTTAAAGAACAAATGCTTGTCTCCAGTGAAGAGAATTGGAGAAATATGAGACAACTCAGACAAAAATTGCAGTAGAAGTGTTCCAGAAATATTTTAATTATTGCATTCCATTGAAATAAGGTATGTCCTTCCAGGCTGACTACCTTGAAGTGGATAATATTCACTGAATGAATAAATTCTATTTGTGGGAGAAAAAAAAATCTTTCTTATCTTATAGTTACAATTCATCAATTCTTTTGGAACTTTTGGTGATTGGGAGGAGGGAAGTGTGTGGGAGAAAAAAGAAAAAGGAAATAAAAGAGGGAACAAAAAATCACTATTTATTGAGTACTTACTATATGCAAGGAACACAAGGCTAAATGCTGAGAATACAGTGAGGAAAATAAAAGTCTCTTTCCTTAAGGAATTCACATTATAATGGAGCAGACAACACATATGGAAGGTATCAGCTGTAGTTCATATAGAAAGATGGGCCTTGGGGTGTAGCCTCAAGGCAGATGACAAGGACTCTTCTGTAATATTGAATCACTTTGTAACACTGAGTCATTTGACAAGGACAAGGGCTTCTGTCACAAGGACTTTCTTTTCTGGGTTTCCCGTAGTTGTGGTTTTAGCATGTGGAAGAGCATTTGCTAATCCATGGGGATGACTTCACATCATGATGATTAAAGGCATCAAATTAGAAGTGTTGCTATTTCTAAGGCAAAGAAAGAGATAGAAACTGATAAAAAAAAAGAATTTAGGGAATTTTAAATAAAATGATCACTTAAAAAGAGTTTACTTCTTTCATAATTGTCCATCAAATTTGCCTTACAGTCCAATAATTCAGCAATTTCCCTAGAACAGGAAGGGTATTTTCCTAGACTCAGAACCATACATGGCAAATTATTCATTGAACTTCAGTAGCATATTTCATCAGTGAATCAACCAGAATAAGACACAGCTCCTGCCTAAGAGATTGCACTGCAAGGTTTAAATTCATCTCATTCTCCACACTGCCAAGAATGGTTGGAACGTTCAAAGAACCTCTAAAATGCCTGTTCCAAGAAAAGAGAGAGAGGAGAGAGAGACAGATACAGAGACAGATTCAGAGACACAGACATCGACAGAAAGACAGAGAGAGAGAAGGAGAAGGAAGATCAAGAAAAAACGATTACAATGTAGAATACTAAAGGGGACTAGGAAACAGAACTAGAAACATAGGTGAGACCTCTAAACAAGGGTGTGATGGGGCCAGCAGGACCTGAGGGATGCTAAAATTTTCAGTGTGAGTTGTTATACTTCAGAAATCAGCAAATGCTATAAATCCTGGCTTGATTTATTGTTTTGTTAATTATCAAGATTTAAGAAAATGATAGAGAAAATATTGATAAAGCAGATTAAACTTTAAAGTGTTCTATGTATGAATTCTTCCCCAGAGAGTTGGGTATGAAACATTTACTGGCACATCCTTGCCTGAAATTCAAAATTTTCAGAATAAGTAACTTGTAAACTGCACATTTCTACTTTTGATGTTTAATTCTATTATAAACAAATTTTAGAAATTCAAGCCTAATTAAAATAACATTATTGCAAAAAGTAATTAAAAGTTTCACTAAGATTCCTTTTTCACTAATCTCCCCTCCATGGTTTATTTCAGCATTTTTCGGGTCTGTATCTACAAGACTTCAAAATAACTGGCAAAATAATCAGCCAGAAAACTTATTTTGCCTTTTTGGCCTTTACTATGGCAAATAACAGATTTGACCTTTCCCCTCCTCCCTCTTTTTAATGAAGAGAATGATTGTTTGCTACATTGCCTGGCTTGACCTGTTATTTTGGAATTGTATAGATACAACCTAAAAACACTGTACCCAACTGCTAGGCTGTTGATGACATTGTAGGTAAGAATAAATGTTTTGCTTCCTACACACTTCATTTTTCTGCCTTCTGTTTCTACAGATATATTTTCTGATTTTTCTCTTTTCACCCAGTTATCCACTTAGAACTAATTCTCTTCCAGCTTACTCCACCATCCACCATTGCCTTTTTACTTACCACATATATAGCTTCCCAATATACCCCTCTCTAGGCCAAGTGAAGTTAAAGTCACTTCTTAAAGAAAATAATGTGTGTATAAACTTTACTCTGCGTAACCCCTTTGTTGACTTTTCCTCTGGGAGCAAAAAAATCTTTTCTTTAAACTCTATTTGCATAATTGCATGTATTCTATATATTATAGATGGAAAGGGATGTGATTTTCTGCCTCTTCAAATTTTGTTGTTTTTATCACAGGATTTAACCAGGAGTGATGAGGTTTTCATGTGGGAATATGTTAAAATGACTGTATTGTGATCAGATCCCCTGTGTAAATCATAACGGGGACCATACTCGGCTAAGCAGAAAATCAGCCATGCCTCTGAAGGCCATTAAAAGGCTCAATTTTGAACTCTCCATATAATTGAGGCCAGGAGAGAGAACTAAAGGAAAACTTGGTCCCTGAAAGGAACTTTTTCTTGGGAAGAGAGAGATTCCTTTCTCTGTCCCCCTCTTTGGACTTAGCATTTTGAACCAAAATTAGTCAACTGGAAAGAGGCCTCATATGCTAGTTTGGGAGTTCATTAATTGGAGATATTTAAAGTCATGGTTAAGATTAACCCATAAGGGAACAAGATGAAATCTCCAAATAATCATATAGAGAGAGAAGAAGGCCCTTGAGGGAGAGCCAAAAATGGGACCACTGGTGTAAGAAAGAAAAGAGCTTCTTGGTGACTCAAGAGAGTTAGCATGGGCAATCAAGGGCCAAGTTGAAACTACAAAACCTTGGAAGGCCTGATGAGTGGATTATCTGGCAGAATTCTTTCCATGAAATGTGGGAGGGCTAAAAGGATAAAACAAGGACACTGAGATTCTTCATGATCCACATTGTAAGTTGTCTGGTCATATGTATTACTCACCTATATGTATATTCTTTGTATATAGATTATATTCTAGAAAAAAAATACACATACACACACATATATTCAATATACCTCTTTGTATGTATGTAGATTATATTTTATATATATATATATATATATATATATATATATACACACACGCACACACACACACACACACACACACACACACACACCCTCTCTTCCCAAGACTGCTGCCTGAATTAGTGGGAAAGTATGCCTTGGATTTAAGGGTGAAATGTTTTATAGCCATTATCCTTGGTATGCCATTTTAGCAAATAACTTTTAATAAGAGGTAATTGTGTACAGGGGTTAATTTTTAATGAGAGGTAATGGGATGAACTTTAGAAGTGGGTAGTAGAAGAATATATACTCTATAGAGGCTAATTTTAGCAATTGCCCATTATGGACCCCAATTACAAAAGCAAATGCTGAGTTATGTGTGTGTGGGGGGTTGTGTGTCCCCTCTGGGTTATGCACACACATCTATGTATATTACACACATACACTCATATATAGGCATATATCATGCATATTTATCTGTATCTCAGAAAATGTTTAAAGTATAGAAGTGCAACATAATGGATTAGGAACTGGCCTTCCAATCAGGATGCTCCACTGCTGATGCATATTGACTAGGTGGCCTTAGGCAAATCACATAACTTTTCATTGCTCCAGGCAAATTTATATAGTTACAGAGGAAATATAAGGCTGTTTTGGTAGAGGAGGGTATTCACTGTAAGCTCCCTATACAGATGAAATCATAGGTATAGTAATTTTTTTTAAAAATGTAGCTTCTTTACTTAATGTTGCTTTTTCTTACTACCTATTTTGACGGAAAGATCCTACCTTTCTGAAAAATTGCCCTTGTCCAACTAGTATGCCAGAAAATCAATCTTCTTTAATTCTTCTTTTCTACTGTGGCCTTTCATTTGTCTGCTACTTTGTATTTCTCACCTCTTTGAAAGCTGATAATGAGAAAGACAAGATGAAAAGATAGAAATGTCTGTAGACTTGTTTAAAAAAAAAAAAAGACATTTCATTCCGAATTGGTTCTCAGGGTTTGATAAACATTTTATTGGATCAATTAGGAAATAATGGACAAATTCCAGTAGACCACTAACATGAATTTACTGCTTAGCCTTGGGTTTGGGGACGTATAGAAAATCTTATAATAAGGCTTTCTGGATCAGGGCTTTTGCTGTATGTTAGATCCCTGAGACAGATTCCTAGGCAGGAATGATACTTTACAAAGTTGAGAGCTTGATTTGGGGAAACATTTTATGTACTCTGTTCACTGTTACCTGGAATTTCCCTTTAGAAGGCCCTCTTTTTTTTTTTTTTTTTTAACCTGGGAGAGTAATTATTAAATATTTAGATCAGGTATTCTAAACCTGCTTTATGTATGTCATGCATCGCTGGCAGTCTGACAAAGCTTACAGAGAATTCTTCTCAAAACAATGTTTTTAAATGAAAAAAATAAAATACATATGGTAACAAAGAAAATCAATTATACTGAAACCTAATTATCGACATTTCTTTCTTTTTTTTTTTCCCCAAAAAAGATCTTTACAGATATCAGGTTAAAAACTCTTGACTTTACCTAAAATAATCCTTCCTCCCCCCTACCCACCTTGAGGCAATTGGGATTAAATGACTTGTCCAGGGTCACACAGCCAGGAAATATTAAGTGTCTAAGGTCAAATTTGAACTCAGGTCCTCTTGACTTCAGAACTGGTGCTTTATCCACTATGCCACCTAGCTGCCCCAATAATCCTTTTTTAACATTAACAAAGTTGTCCTGCACTAGAAAAGTCTTTCTATTAGTATGTGATCAACAAGCAAATCACATTCATTCTACAAACATTAATTAAGCATGTACACATGTAAGCAGGGGCTACAAAGACAAAATCCAAACAAGCCTAGACTAAGGAACTTGAATAATGTGGGAAAAAATGGGTAAATTCCAGTGAACTACTAAAATGAATTTACTGTTTAGTCCTAAATTTGGGGATGTGAGAAAATCTTATATGTAAGAGGTCAGGTGGTCATTTGGGAGAGTGGTTACAACATATACTCAAGTAAGGGAGTAGACTCAAGTAGAGTTGGAATAATTTCAACATTGGAAAGGAATCAGGAAAAACTCAACTAAGTAATGATGCTTTAGCTGAGTTTTGAAGACAGGTAGATTCTAGGACACAGAATTGATATATCTGGTTAAAGATCCCAAATGCTCAATGCACCATAGACTTGGAATCCTGTTAAAATGCAAATTTTGGGGATTAAAAACCCAGCCTTCTAGATGAGTGATGAAAAGAAATCTCAGCACAGTGCATTTAGTTATATCTATTAGAAATCTCTCAAAATTGTTTCCCAAACACATATAATTTTATGGGAACACACTAAAAGCCAGAGTTGGACACATCCTCTGGGATCAGAGAATCACCAATTTCTGCCTTACGCTACTAACACCTATATTCTTCATATTTCATAACATTTTCCCCCCTGCACAAATTTGTTCACAAGCCATTTGGGCATTTAAAAATTCCACTGAACACATTCACCCTATTTTCTCCTTATTTCACTACTACTATTCTATCTCTGTGGGCTCTTTCTCTCTCCCTTCATCTCTCTGGCTTTGTGGGCTCTATGTGTGTGTGTGTGTGTGTGTGTGTGTGTGTGTGTGTGTGTGTGTGTGTCTGTCTGTCTGTCTTTCTGTCTGTCTCTGTGTGTGACTGCTTCTCTCTATGTCTCTCTGTCCTTCAATCTCTCTGTCTCTGTCTCTGTCTGTCTTTCTCTGTCTCTCTGTGTCTCTATCTCTGTCCCTCTGTCCTTCTGTATATCTGTCTCTATCTCTCTCTGTCCCTCTGTCCCTCTCTCTGTCCCTTTGTGCCCCCCTCCATTTCTTTCTCTCTCTATCAATGTCTCTCTATGTCTCCATCTACTGGCTTCCTTTAATTATCTTCTACAGGAAGTCTTTCCAACTTTTAAAAATTCTATCTACCCTCTCAATGATTTTCTATTTTATCTTGTATATAGCTTGCTTAATTTTCTTTTTAAAAATGCACCTACCACTGGAAGTTTTTTTGCAACCAGGCATGAATTTTTGATTTTCCTTGTTTGGAAGTGAATCACCAGACACCAGGGAAGGGGAATAGTTTCCAATGATGACCTCACTAGAACTACAGCCTTCTTAAGCTACAACATTGGAGTGTTACACATCATTTGGTAGACTATTTTGGCTCCAATGTGTATAATAAAGAAGTAGCTGAGGTGAACCTCATTATGGAAATGCACTGATGATCATGTAGGCATTGTGTTTATATTAAAAATGTCCAAGATTTTCAAGTGCTCAAAACCATCTTTGCAGAGTGATGGTCACTCAGTGATGGGCACATGAAGAAGTTCTATAATACTTGGTATAAATCCAAGATCTTCATCAAGTACTACAAGGAATGACAAAATAACAATGACAAGGAAGAGCTTGACAAATATTGTAACAATAGAAAGAAATCTGGTAAGATGATGCAAATCATTGCCCATACCCTATATATGCCTGTTCTCCCTAAGATAGAAATCTCACTGATGGAGATCCAAGGTGCCTCATTGTGAAGACCAGGTATTTTAAAATCAGCCAGAGTCAGGAATTCAGGTTAGGGGAAAATCATCAGTCTTTATTCTCAGTGAAGAAAGATCGGAGGTGGAAGAGAATCGGCGATAGCAATGTGTACAGCTGAGTCAAGAAGCTAGCTAGACCAGCAGCCACACGACCAGCAGCTACAAGCATGGAACCCAGGCCAATCTCTCCCAGCTTCTCTTCCTGTCTCTCTCTCTGCCTCCACCCACCAAAATCGTCATTTCCTATACAACACATCAGGACTTGCAGAGAGAGTGGGCAGGGACCATTCTTTATCAATCATGTATATTAATAGAGTATAGTCCAGTTACTATTTAGCCTCACGTGCTTGGGACCTCAGTGCATCAACTCAAGCCTCAGCCCATCACACCTCATGATCCCAAAAGAAATTGGAGAAGAACTATGTCCACTGTATTTGAGCAGGACAAGACGACTGATATCAATGGGGTGACAAAATGTAAGGATTACAAATACATCACCAAACGATGCATTATCAAAAGCTTTCTCATAAAACCCACTAAGACCCGCTTATGGTAGTCTTTGAGGTTGCTTGGCATTCCACCCATGTCATGTTCTTTTTGGACCAAGTTAATACTGCTGATCTGAGTCAATAAGATTTATAAACTGGCCATCCTTACCAAATCAAAGATGACAAAATGATTAAAAAAAAAACACAATGCTTCTCTTAATTATGATCTATCTGACAAGAGCATAAAACCTCTGGTATGATTTGTCCCATTATGATGAAGTGATCAATGATTTATTTTATCATTCTGGAAGGCTACGTTGTTGAGACCAACCATGCCATCATTCTGTGAAATCTACTGTTGATAGATAAAACACTATATTTTGAAGAAGATAGATTTGAAGCTTATCAATTCTAACTACCTTTACATTTGGCCACAACCATTTCCTGATCTTGAAAGAGAAGAAAGAAAAAGGGTCATATTGATAAAAAGAAAGCTGTTTAATCCTTGCATGTTAAATTCTAAATAAAACTGGAATTATTTTTAAAATTATGTTGATATCTTTTTTATTTTTATATCACTTTCATTTTTCTTATACCTTCCCCTGTCCCTTATAATAGGTCCTCTCTTATAATAAAACTGTTATGAATAATAAATTTATAAAAATTGTCATCTTAAAAGGTTGTATGGATAAAAATATGTGCTGAGATAAAATACATATGGCAGCTCCATAACACATTAATATAAGGTAGATTTTAAATGTTGGGGGAGGAAAGAGATATGTCTAGCCTTTTAGTATCATTGTGAATTTAAAGCTGAAAAGGATCTTAGAGTTCCTTTATTTCAGGACCCTTCATTTTTTTTTTTTACATGAAGAAACCGAGACACAGTTAAAGATCTTAGCCAAGGTTACACAAATAGCAACAACATAGGGTTGCTTTTTTTTTTTTTAAACCCAGATCTTCAGACTCCGAGTTAACCGTTCTTTCTATTTTACCAGGCTTCCTTGGTAATATTTAAAAGGTCTACTTTGCCTTCACAATTTCATTCTCAGAAACAGTGATGATAGGTTAGTATTTAGGTTTTGATACTCCTAACCATTAACCTTTTTTTCCCCATAAAAACATTTTCAGTTTTCATTGTCAGTGTTAGAATGTAATTATATGGCATTTGAATCCATAGCAAATCTGATTTCATTTCTAAAAGTCCCTTATTTTAGAAAAAAAAAAAGATCACATATCCACAATGTCAAGGTAGAGCTTAAAGACCTTTTCTATATTTTAGAGGAAGTCATTTCATATTGATGTTTTAATTTCTTCTGAGTTAACATCACTTGGAAATTCCCATACTGAAGAATACCATCTGCAATGTCTCTCTATAGCCAAAAACTAAGCAGAGATTTGAGACTATTTCTCAAAGAGAATTTTTGTTGTTGTTTTTTACATGGCCCCCACATTATATTGTACATGTAATGATGTTTCAAACCAAATCAATATATATTTTCAAAGTCATTGATTTCAGTGCAGAAGTGGGCAGAGAGAAGAATGGAAGAAAACACATGAGAAAATATAGCTTAGATTTGAGAAAAAAGAGACCAAAAGCTTGTAGTCCACCTAAGAGCCTCATATCTGTATGTTAGGAGTCCTTTTTTTAAGGAGTAAGGGGAGAGGCAAAGGACAGTTTGAAAGCCCTAAACATAACACATCTTCATTACATCTTATCAATGGTTATTTTCTCTGAATAGGGTATAATTACAGAAAATTGTTCCAGCTTCCAGACTAGTCTGATTAAGGAACTTTGGAGCTCTTGAACTCTAGAGTAGCCAGTAGACTTTTTAAAAAGTCCATAAGATTCCTTTTCTGTCACCTATGTTCAGGAAGAATATCATGAGTAAAAGGTCCTGCCCAAGACATAATGTACACTCATTTAGATGAATGTATGAGTTCATGCCAGTTTCAGAGAGTTGCCTGTACTTCAGGAGGCGTAAGATGAAGAAGACACTATTTTCTTGCCTTTGTGAGAAATTCAAAAGGACCTAGTTAGTTAGAATCTCAAAACACACATTCAAAATAAAGGTAGAAGAAAGCTAGAATGGAAGTTCTCTTTTAAGCCTATTAAGTGGGTGGCTGACTCAGGAATCAGTTTTTTTTTTTTGTTTTGTTTTTTTTTGACACAATCCTTTCCCCTGCTTCTGTGACAGGGATCAAATGATTGTGGTTTCATCCCAAAATCCTGCTGAAACTGGGTAAGGGGAGCTCAGCTCAGATCTATTCATGTTCTACATGGAATCTTTTTCCCCTATTACAATTCTATTGAATAATGTTTCTATTTTTATAGTAATTATTCATGACTAAAATAATTGCAAAATTTAGATTCTAAAATACCATTCCATGATATAAGAATTTTAGTAAATGAAATTAAAACAAATACATGCAAAGAGAAACAAATTTGGAGGCAATCTAATCTTTAAAATTTTTTTTCTCAAAAAATTATAAGAGAAATGTTAGTGTATAATTATATACTAACAAAAAAACAATCAAATCAACTTACAAAATATAAGATAAAACTTCATTCTAAACCCTTTTTCTTTATTTGATATCTTTCTACTTTGCTTATTTTGAAATCTGGCCAAATTTTGTATTCTCTTTAATCATTATCTATAACACTCAATTTCCCATCATCATGACTTTGTTCTGGACATTCTACGTCACAGAATGCATTTACTCCTTTTATGAATAAAACCTTTCCTGACCCCCACTCCTCAAACTACTCAAGCCTTCCCATTCAAATTATCGTGTGTAAATCATATATATGCATTTATTTACTTTATGGTTATGGTATATTATATACATATACATATGAAACCGAATAAGTCCTAAAACAATAAAAAAATTATTGGTTGATATATTAATTGACTAGATCAAATGAATTAACAAACCACTAACAAGCAAGGAAAATTCTTTTGTTCTGTGTCCCTAGCCAGACCTGTTCAAAATTTTATTTTCCCCTATTTTCCTACTTTTTTTTCTTCCCTTGAATAAATGTTAGTGTGCATAAAATTCCATTTCTGATGATTTTGCTTTGCATCATCTCATATGGGTTTTTCCATATTTCCTTATATGCTTCATATTTATCATTTTTATGGTACTATAATATTCCATCGCATTAATATACCATAATTTATTCAGTCATTCTCCAATTGTTGCACATATAGGCTGTTTCTAGTATTTTGCTATTACAAGTGGAGCAGCTATGAATATATTTATATAGATATGTCCTTTCCCCCCTTTTTTATGATCCTTTTGGGATAGAGTCCTAGAAATAGATGAGGTAATATAATTTTGAAAGCATTGAGGAATCATTTTACAAGATCGCTCAGGGTCTGGAAGGTACCAGATGAATGAAGAAAATCAGAGATGATTTGATTAAAACAAACAAACAAAAGATGATCAAGAAAGTATTAAATAACTGCTAATTCATATGCCAACATTTTTATTGTTACAAATTCTTTATGAGAATGATCTATACATATTACAAAGTATCCTTGATGAATTGGTGAGTAAGGAACTGGTAGGTTTTTCAAACAACTTTCTACAGACTCACAATTGACTTAAAAGTACAAAGAATACAACCCCAACTTCTGTATTTATTATTTCTGTACATTTGATTTATCAGAGCTGAATGAAACCTTCCAGACGATCTTCCAGCAGTATGTGCACATATTGAGATCTTGCAGGATTCCTTCATAAGCATGAGGGACACATACTCATAGCTTTTTTAAAATATAAAATTTTAAAATTTCATTTTCTTTTATGCCAGTCCACTATCTTGCTGATATAAATTCACTAAGCAAAGATCTTGGATGACGTTCTGTGCAAGAAACATTCCATATGTATGGAATGGTTGCTCAGAGGCTTTTGTTTACAGATGTTATTGTATTAATTGAATAAGGTCTCAGAATATTATAATTATATAGTTTCCTCAATAAGATACATGATTACTCAAAAAAGATCAGCCTGACAATCCATATAGGAAAAAAAAAAACCTAAATAGATAAAAAACATATATTGTCCAGATTATCATATATAATTGGGTAACCAGATCATTGACAGTACATTAATGCATTTTATCAGACATGAACATAGTCAATGAATAGTGAGACCCCAACATGAATTAAAAGAAAGAAAATGAGTAATATTTACAAAATTTTGAAGTGTTCCAAAAATCCCAAGTTGCTGCTTGCTTCAAGGACCTACATTTCCAATAAAAATATGTTCCTAGTGAAACTTAATAGTTGTAAATTTTGTCATACTATGTCCTCAGCAGGGGCAAAAATAAAGAAACCCAATATGGGCACACATGCTATATCAAATTTCCAAAGATGATTTATCTGCATGCAAGAAGATATCTTTGGGATATTGATGTGAAAATGCAGAGTTGGATAAAGAAGTAAACCGAATGATGGGGGAACACTGAAACTGTCCTCTGACTTTGAGGGGAATGCTTGAAAAATTCTCCTTGAACTCTTGAGAAGCTCTCCCCTGAAAAAGACCAGCCCCGGGAATTAAGATAAGTAGTTTCATTCTGTTATACCCCCTACTGAGT
The DNA here is from genome assembly GCF_902635505.1 of Sarcophilus harrisii. Taxonomy (NCBI): domain Eukaryota; kingdom Metazoa; phylum Chordata; class Mammalia; order Dasyuromorphia; family Dasyuridae; genus Sarcophilus; species Sarcophilus harrisii. Next base: position 216,258,420 of record NC_045430.1, on the reverse strand, counting down.
AGAAGATTAGTCCAGGAACACTCATTCAATTGGAAATCTTCTATTCAATTGGAAGATTTTGGTCTGATTTCAACTAAAACTTCCCCCAACCCCCAGTCAAAATAAAATAGGTTTCTGCTCACTCATTTCTTTGCAGAAGCCCAAAGCAGGACATGACAAGCCAAGGGACCTCTCCTTGGCATAGCTGCCTGTGAGGACCCCCTGCTGCTGAGAAGACACCCTTTTCTCAGCATTAACCCCTCTTTATCTCTCTGCCAGTATTTCTCTGATAGATCTTTACTTCTCTGTCGGGGCCTTGCCACTGAGGAAGAGAGCCTCCTAGCAAAAGCTGACTTCTTAGTGCCAATAAAGTTCTTTTTGCCAGTCTAACTTTTTGGGTTTGTAAATTCTTTTATGAAGGACCTGTGCGGACCAGAAGGGGTTCCCACAACTCTGCCCTGCGCCAAACCACATTACTATTATTTAGCATGAGCAAGAAGAACTGATGGACAGTTAAGTACCATCCATAAAATATAAAACCAAGAAGTATGAAAGGAACCAGGACAAAGCCTCCAGCATTTTTTGGAGGATCAGTGGGAAAATGTTCACAAATATTACATAGAATTAAAAAGCATGACTCAGTTACAATTGATACCAATGGAATTAATACCTGAATCAAGGAGATCACAGAACTACTGAGTTATTCAAATTCATATTCAGAAAGGTCTGCTTCGTTTTATTTTAGATATAGTGCCTTGCTTATTGGATCATAAATTTTGATCTGAAAGTGAACTTAGGTTGTTGAGTATAGCCTTATTATATATTATGCTATTATCATCCATACTTTCCAGATGAGGAAACTGAGTCAGAAAGAAGTTAATCAGCCTTGACTTAATCAATGATTATTTCCCACCAGGTCAACCTACCTAATAAATGTTTGAGGCAAATTTGAACTCCATTTTTCTTCTATCTGTGGCATCATAAAAGCACATCAAAAAATGCTTTTCTCTTTACCCCTGGTGGGCTTACTTTGAAAGTGCATTACCTGCCTTAACTCTTCACTAATTCATCTTTTAGAATGAACCCTGCTGGCCTTTAAGCATTGGTGCCATGGGAACAAAGCCACATTTCCAGTCTGGTCAGGGGTTTTAATAGTCACATGGCAAGATCCATTTCCTGTCCTTGACCTTCTGTTTGTCTCAGTTTGATCATACAGACTAAGAAAGCACTAAACAATACTTAGGAATTCTTTCAAGTAAGAATTCTCTTCCTTAGCTTTAAAATGACACTTTGAATGAAACAATCTTCCCTCCCCCACCCCCACCCCAGCACAAATGCCCTTATGCAATTACTGCAAATGAGCTATTTCTTGTTAAGAGTATTTCCTCCTAGCTTGGATCATTTCCCGTTTTCACACTTTGGCTCTTGCTCCATTGAGGGAGGAGTTGAAGAGAAGAAAATTTGGTTCTCTGATCTAGCCATGATATTGCTGCCAAAGCAACAATATTTTATGATCTTGTCATTCCGGGCAGAACAATGATGCTATTTTCTCTAAATCTGGAAGTTGAGGATTGTTTCTTTTTTCCCCCAATGCAAAATAAAATGTCTAAGGCTCTTAGTTCTTTGTATTTGTTGAAATATCTCCCTTCCCCCAGTGGTATTCTGTTTTGTTTCAGCTCCTACACAGAGCTATTTTACTAGCTTAGCTTTTTTTGTGACCATTTAAGGGGAGAGAGTCTGACCCCTGCCAATTTGATAACATAACAAACAAATGATAGAACCCACAATTTTATTAGGAAAACTGGCTCCAAAAGTGCAAATCTTATTGACATCACTTATCTTCCTATAACTTCTGCTTATGTGAATAAAACTATCTTTTTGTTTTGTTTACAACTACATGTCAGCTAAATAATAGAATGGGAGAAGCCAACTTGAAAGACATGGGTGATTTGTGCAACTGAAAGGGCTTTACAATTAGGAGTCCTGGCAGAATACAAAAAAGAAATTGTTTTGGCCTGGGGTGGGGATGAGGGGGGAAGGGAAAGCTTGGGGTTGGGGGAAAGGGAGAGGAAGAAAGACTGATAGTGAGATAGAAACACACAGAGAAAGAGAAAAACAGAAACAACAGAGACAGTAAGAGGGAGAGAGGGAGGGAAACAGAGAGACACACAGAGATAGAAATTAGAAGAAGAAGGAAGAGGAGGAGAAGAAAGAAGAAGAGAGAGAAAGGGAATAATTTATATTAGAATTCCTCTTTCTCAACCATAGAGTATGTAACATTTTTAGGATTTCATCTGACATTTAATAGCCAACACTATGACATGAAATTATTTCTGCTATTTGATTTTATTTGTAGTATTTGTTTGGAAAATATTATATTATTATCAGCATGTCATTAAATCCCATTTCTGTGGTTATGTAAACCCACACAACCTCTCCACTCTTCCCTATTCTTATGTATATACACAAATATACATATATATATATATATATATACATATACACAAATAGACAGAAACATATGCAACTAGACTGGAATTTCATTAATATAGGCAATTCCCAATTTGGAAACTCTCATAATTATTAAAAAGTAGCAACTTGTCTACAAATTATAACCTTATAGTATTCTGTAAAATGTGATCACAGAGTCCTAAAAAGATTAAATATATTTGAGATGGGAGCTGAACCATCCGTCTTCTAAATTATAAAGCTAGTCTTCTCTATACTATAACATCAGTGTATCAGGCTGCCTCTCCCTGTATATCTGTGTGTGTATATGTGTATATGCTTATACACATAAGGGGTGTGTATGTATATTTTATATGCATATTATTCATATATCACATCTAGTAAACATATAACATTATATAGTTAATATTTCACATGTGATAAATATGAAATTATATCAATAAATATATATTCTCATATTAATTTGTGATTATATTGTTTTTAAAGTATGCATGTGTGAGTGTGTATGTATGAATCAGAGGAAGGAAATCCTCCCAGGTGTGTTTTGAATTAGAGTGACAGAATAATAGAACAGCTTCTGAATTAATTCTACATCCATTCATGGGGCTTGTTTGTTCCATCTGTTCGAGTGTCATTTAATATTTGTCACCTTCACCTATTACACGATGTTCTTAGAACAGGGTTTTAGTACCTATTGAGATTACATATGATACAATGGATCACCCCCTCTGGGTTTCTTATTTATTTTGGGACAAACTGAAATGCCCTTATAAGCAAAAGAAATTCAGATCTATTTCACCTACAATGACTAATGTTATATAGATACATATAAAATGATGCTGCTTTTCCTTTTATGATCTTAAACCTATGATTTTTCTCTGCATAGAAAACTTGCCTGCAATTTAATCTTACAGAATTTCCTGGGGCAATTGAAAGACCAAATGTCTTGAAAATTGTCATATAGTTATTATAAATCAGAGGAAGGTTTCCAATATGGGTTTATTCCCTCCAATTCTACCCTTTTATTAGCTTCACCAAATAGCTTCTCACCACTTTTTCATAACTACTGGAAAGCAAAAAGTTGTTAAATGGATCTGGCTAGACCAAAAGGAATATAGGACAGGGTAGAAAGTGAGGAACAGAGGTGAAACAGTATCATTGATATTCTCATGACGAGAAACAATTTTGTCTGTGTAATGATGTTGCCTGCAATTTGTTTTCCTTCCAGAGTTATTCAAACTCTGAAGTAACACAGGAAGTTACAACGCTTTGTTCTTTACAATGAAAATAAAAAGAACATGTGTCTTAAGTGGGAAAAAAATGAGAATTTTCTCATTTAATGTTTCCCATTTAATAACAACAGTCCAATGTTGCATGAATGTTGGTGTTTTCAGGGGTGCTAATAGTAGCCTTAGCCTGTTAAATGATAATGGACTCATTCTATTCCCATCAAGAAAAAGAATAGATTATTTCAGTTACACAATGATTCTTGGTATCAGGCAATGGTAATATTCTAAATTTTATATTCAATGTACAATATTAGGTAATTAATAGAAAAATATTCTCCCAATGGTCTCAGCAAACAAATATATATTCATATTATGTTGGGAGCACAGATGGTTACCTTTACCTAATAAAAAACTTTTATGAATCTTTGTTCAAAACCAAATGTCACCTAGAAAGTGATCCCTGATCTATTTAGCAAAAGAGATTTTGTGAATGTAGAATTGATAAGATTTAAGATTATGTATGAGGGCTAAGTGAAAGTAAAGAGTTGAGTAAGATATTGAGGTTTTGAGCCTGGGTGATTAGGAGGTTGGTGATATTTGCAAAAGTGAGAGAAAAGTAGGGTTTTCAAGGGAGGGTAAAGATAAGTTCTGTTTTAGTGATGTTGAGTTTGAGATACTATTGGTATATCCAGTTTAAAATGATATCACTTTCCTAGACTCAACAATAATTTCTGATACGGTGACAAAACCTAATGATGGTAAAAATTTACCAATTAAATAAAAAAAATAGCTTTAAGTAGAGAATAGAATAATTAGGTGATATGTCTAGTATTGCTGTTATTTCAACAAGAGGGAAGAGAATTTAACTATATCTGATGGGGGTCTAGTGGCAGTCGGAGAGTTGTGGAAATCCCCTTTTGGTCAACACAGGTCCTTTGTGAAAGAATTCATGAACCTGAAGAGTTTTAGGTGGCAAAAAAGAAGTTTATTGTTTGCTAAATAATGATTTCCTCAGTGGCAAAGTCCTATTAGGGAAATGGAGGCTGGCACTAAGAAGAGAATGTCTTCTCAGTGGGCAAGGTCCTGGTAGCTATACCAAAGAGGCAGAGAATGCTACTTTTGACTTTCTGAAAATAAATGAGTAAACAGAAACCTATTATATGAGCATATCTTGGTGGGGGGCTGGGGCAGTTTGAGCTGATCAGACCAGGATCTCCCAAATGAAGTTGTTTTGAAGGCTTTTTCAGCCTGAATTTGAATGGGCATCCAGCTATCAATGGAGGTGATTTGCCTTAGAAATGGCCCAGCCTGAGAAGCTCTCTCACAGATTCCATAGAGCCTGGGAAGGCCAGGAATGAAAAGGGACAGATCAAAAGGGATCACAGTTTCACACCCCCATCATATTTATGCTCAGAGTAATGTTATGAGACAGAAACTCAGGAGAGAGAGAAAGACTGGATATATAGAGATCTAGAAATCATATGCTTGGAGATGATAATTCAATTCATGGAAACTGATAAGATGACCAAGCCAGAAAATATGAAGAGAGAAGTGAATATCTTGATCAGAGAAACTTACAATTAGAGTGGACGACAGATTAGAAACTAGATAAAGACTCTGAGGGAAGATGGACAAGAAGGAGAAGGAACAGGAAAGAACAACATCATAGAAACCTAGAGAGAACAGAGTATCTAGGAGGCAAGTTATTTGAAAATAGACATAGATATCATAGTTCATTTGTGCCCCACCAAAAAGAGCAACCATTGCTCAAATTACATTACTACTTCTAAAGTCAAAGCACATTTTAAAGTGATATGGAATACACATGTAGTGCATGTCATGGCTAACATCCAACAGCTTCTTGTAAATGAGTACAATGAGGCACAACAGGATATATTTATACACACACACACACACACACACACACACACACACACACATACACACACTTCTCCAGAAGTAGAGAACACATAGATCAGCATATTGAAGAAAAAACCAGCACCAGAGTGAAGCTGAGAGCAGGTACTTTGGGAATGCCTATGACAGAAGTACTGAAAAACTAAAAATATATAATTGAGAGATCAAACAGAATAATTCTGTGCAACTGAAAGCGAATTCTCTAGATTGAGGTCTCTGTATTCTTGGGAAAGTCATCCTTGTCAAAAAAGTTTACTGTCCAAATGGATTAACTCTTGGTGGACCATGAAGTTTATTTAGACAGAACATGGATTCCCTAAAAGTGCTGCTTTTACCCTGAGTATGGCTACAGCTAATGGTTATGTCTCCCTAGAAAAATAATAGATCTTTATCTACTGGTTATTCTGTTCTCTACTTAATGCTTTGTTTATTTAATTGGTCAATTTTACTTTTATTAGGATTTGTCAGAATATCAAAGGTTATTGTAGAGCCTAGTAAAGTAATAAATTGCCTATTCTCTTTATTATTATTTTCCCAAATTATATGAACTGATTCCCAAATTATATGAACAAGCTATGCCATTATGCTGAAATTGCTCTCTTCACAATCACCAATAACTTCTTAAATTGCCAAATTCAGTAATATTTTTTCAGTTCTTATCCTTCTTGACATTTCTGTTACATTTAGAAGTTTTGATTTGCCCTCTCTTTCTGGATAGGGCCAGTAGGTTAGGCAGTAGATAGAGTGCTAGATATGGAGTTAGGAAAATCTGAGTTCAAATCCAGCCAGAGACACTTACTAGCTGTTTGACACTGGGCAAGTCACTTAACCATGATTGCCTCAGTTCTTCACCTGTAAAATGAGCTAAAGAAAGAAATGATAAATTTTCCAAGAAAATTCCAAATGGGAGTCAGAAAGAGACAGACAGTTAAAATGACTAAACAACAATGAGCTCTACTCTCTCCTTTATAGCATTCTCTATTCTTGCAATTTTGCCATTCTTTTCTCCTTTTCTCTGACCTTTAGTTCTTTTTCATTTGACTTCTATCTCTCCTCAAGCTCCAAGTATGGATATACCCCCAAACTTTTTCATAAGCTCTCTTCTTCTCTTTTGAATTTTTTCTCTTGGTACTTTCATCTATTTATCTAGAATTTAATTATCCTCTCAATTTAGATGACTTTGTCAGTTAATAAATATTTCTTAAATGCCTACTATGTGCCAGACACTGTTCTAAGTACTAGGAAAGCAAAACAATGTGTCCAACCTAGTCTAATCTCTTGGTGGACCTCCAGTTCCACTTTTCCAGCTTCCTGCTGGACCTGAACACTTAGCTATCAAAAGTCCATAAGTATTTATGAAATACTATGTGCCAAGTATTGTGCTAAGTGTTGGGGTTATAAAGAAATGCAAAAAAAAAAATTGTGATCCCCTGGAACTCACATTCTAATGGGGAAGATAATATGAAAATAGTTATGCACAAATATGACACAAATAAGATGAATTGGACAAAATCCACAGAGGGAAGGTCCCAACATTAAGGAGAAAAGTCTTGTGGAAGATGTATTCTAGTTGAGATGTGAAGAAAACAAGGAAGAGGATATGAAGAGGTAGAAAATGCCAGGTATGAAGCATAGATAGTGAAAAAGCCCCCAAATCTACTCAGAATCTTCATTTTAACATCAAAACACCAATACAAGACAAGATCTTTGCCCCTAGACATCCCTATTTCTATTGCTAAGACCACCACTTCTTAGTTAGCTAGAGAAACTTCAATTCTTCCCTGTCAGTCACTCAACAAATGTTTACAAAGAGCTTGCTTTATTTTAGGTCCTGTTCCCATCACTAGGGATTTGGAGAAAGGCAAAAACAAGGTCCCTGCCTTCAAGAAGTTAATATTTTGGGGAAGGAAACAATATGTGAATAACTGTGTACAGACAAGCTATAAATAGGAGGTAATCCCAGGGGAAAGGCAGTAGCAGTGGAACAAACCTGGAAAAGGCCTCATGTAGAAGGTGGGATTTGAGCTACCAAGGAAGCAAGAAGGTAGAAATAGGACCACTCAAAAGATATCCCATGGGTTCTTTTCTTTCCTGACAATCCAATAGCTCTCTCTTTACTGAAATAATTTTTGTCTGGCCACAGTGGCACATGCTTCTAATCCCTCCAACAGGACAGTTTGAGCTCAGGAATTCTGAGATATAGTAGGGAAAGGCTAATAAGTCTGACAATAATTTGGTGAGCTCCCAGAGCAGGGGGTATCAAAAATGCCTATGAAGAGGCATGTTCCTGGCAAGGTAAGGAATAAAGTAGGTAAAAATATGGTAATCCTAACTGATGAGGTCAGGCCTATAAGAGTTACAATAACCTGAGTAAAATAGGGAGACTTAGTCTCAAAAAATAAAAGAAAGAAAGAAAAAGAAGGAAAAAAGACAGGAAGGAAGAAAGGAAAGAAAGAAGGAAGGGAGAAATGGGAAGAAGGAAGAAAGAAGGGAAGAGAAAAGGAAAGTCTTTAGCAAAAGGAATAAAACTTCCTAAATAACTTCTAGCACTAGATAGCATTTTGGGGACTTTGGGAATCACAGAGGTCTTCTAGGGCCCCTGAAATCATACCACCTGAGCAGTCACCTGTTCCAGCAATTTGTAAAGCCTTCTCTGCCATCCTTGAACCTTACAGGGATAGTGGAGTTATTCCCGCCCCAATTTCCCAAGTCATTTTAGGGACATACCATATGTCACATACTTTTGTCTATTTAATGCCATGTGAACTGAAATAATGAGATTCTGGAAACATGAAAAATGATGTTTTGCACTTATCTAAAACCTCTTTTCTTTTGAGCACTTTATAAACATGAAATAATTAATCCTTGTAACATCAAGTAGAGGAGGCAAGTGATACTGATGCAAAGATAAATTGACTTTCTCAAGGACCCACTATTTTAGATTAGGGATCAAAGAGCTCCCTAATCCCAGTTGTCTGCTCTGACAACCATACTCCAGTAACACTGGAGATTCACAAGAAGGTTCTTGTATAATTATATAGAGTTGTATAATTAAAACATTGATATCAAAATCAGAAAACACCATGGCAGTGTGGGAGAATAAAGAAAGAAAGGGAGGAGAAGGAAAATAAAAAGACAAATGGTCAGATTGATATATAGACTGAAATGGACAGAGAGATGCTTCATCAGAAAATTGTAAATTTTTTTTATAAATTTTTTTTTTTACAAATTGTTTTGCATAGATCTGTTAACTTCTTGCACTTCAACTTTCTAACCTATAAAACTAGAACACCTATCCCTTAGAGGTGTTGTAATAATGGATCATAACTTCCATATTATTTTTTTTCCATAGGGATGTGAAATATCTTGGTACTAAAGCACTACATAATTATAGACAAAGTGTTTAAAATGAAAGATGTTGAGGGGAAGAGGAGCTGGAGTGTGATGTCCTAAAATTAAATATAACACATGGATCACCTATATGATATATATGCATATATACATATGTATATAAATATACATATACATATGTGTGTGTGTGTATATAATATGTACTGGTCTACCAATAATTACCAAATCTATAGATTATATCCTTGGCAAGACATTTGTTCTTAATCTGATGGCGTTTAGCAAATGTTTTTTCACTTGCTATTATGTGCAAAGCACTATGCTAATCATTAGATATACAAAGGCAAATACAAAACAGTACCTAATCTCAGGGACCTTATATGGATAAGCAAATATAAATTATATACAAAATAATTTCCTTGCTTCCTTCTTCTCTTTCTTCTTACCTCTATTTTCCCTTTCTTTCCTTCCTTCCTTCCTTCCTTCCTTCCTTCCTCCCTTCCTTCCTTTCTCCCTTCCTTTCTTTCCTCCCCAGTTACTTTGCTAAGTGATGAGCATACAAAGAAAGGAATCTTTTCTAATTCTTAACTTCGAGGAGCTTACATTCTAATGGAAGAGAGGAAATGTAAATAACTAGATACATATAATATCTAATCAGTTTTCCTATAACTTATTTTGAAAACAGGAATTTGTTCCAGTATCATAGATATATCAAGGAACAACTTGTCTTTTGAATTTGTTCTTTCATGTTTTCATCTGCCACCAACAATAGGACAATAAGGTCCGTTCATCCACATCTGTTGTTACCACCTTCCTTCTGATTTCAGATAACCCTCTTTCCCCCCTTATCTCAGTAACTCTACAACCCTTCCAATACCCTCCTTCCATGTATTTATGAAGGTAAAGTGACATATTTGGTGTATATCTTCTGGTGCAGTAGGAGGTATGTACAGAATAGGACTAGTGTGTAACTCTTTCATCCTTGAGCCCTCTCCTACTGGTAACTGTGTATATTTGCTGCTATGTGTAATAGAGAAAAAATGAAAGGGGAGATGTGCAAGTTATATCTTCAAAAGGAGGAAAGTATTCATAAAAGCATTTGTGAATCTGTTCCAAAAAGTGCTAAAGTAACCTCTTAAGTCCCTGATGAAGGAATTGACAAAATGGAAAAAAATGACTAAATTTGTATTAAATGAGATAGTGGTCCTCCCTGCTTTCTCATCAGCACTCATCTGCCAGATCAAGTGCCTCAACTCCCTGGCTGCCTCTCCAATGGCTCCTGAGCTCCTTTGGGGAGGTTGGAATAAAGGTGGGGCTTACCATTAGACATGTGCTTTATCAAAGGGAAACTGGAGCCACAAGGGAGATTAGAGAAAACAAGAGTTGTCACTTTCCCTTTTTAACCTGGAGTTCTTCTGACACATCCCCTAGTCCCTTCCACGTTCCTCCCATCCTATCCTGAGTTGCCTCTCCTGTCACCTGCATTTTATAAGTTATTTCATGGTTACTGAGTTATAAAAAATACATAAGATCAGAATTAATGCTTTGTTATACAGAATTATGTGCAAATGTGTATTTTCAACCATCTCTAGCAAAAGGTTACAATTTTGGATAGTCATGGGAGCCTAATCTCCTATTTTTCATAGGTTCAATGTATCAACATTCAAATTTTTGACTTTCAGGATATTTTTTAGGGAAATTACCCCTGCAAAAGTTGAAGACTAACTGCATTTCTTAACAACTGAACATATATAAAACTGTGCTACCATTTTTATTAGGTTTCTAATAAAACCAGCTGGTGTAATAGATAGAAAACACAGATCCTGGAGTCAGAAAGTTTTGGGTTTAAATTTGATCTCAGATGCTTAGTAGTTGTATGATCCTGGGCAGGTCATTTAGCTACTATTTGCCCCAGTTCCTCATCTGTAAAATGGGAAATGGCAAACCGTTCCAGTATCTTTGTCAAGAAAACTCCATGCACAAAGTTCATGTGTTTACTTAGAGTCAGACATAACTGAATAACAATCATTTTTTTTAAAGTGTCAACAACTTGGAGCATTGTGTCCCTAACTCTATTTTTTTCTTAAATCTTGTGGGTTTTATTGAGCAATTTTGCATAACACAGTGTTTTTTTTTTTAAAGTAGTACCGACTATATATACAGAATAGATGGAAATCATCTGTTAGTGGAACAAGGAAAGTTGCCTACAGATGATGAGATTTTAGCTGAATCTTAAAGGAAGCCAGGGAATTTTAAAACACAGGTCAGGGGGCATTCCAGCCATGGGGACCTACTGGTATAAAAAGCACAGATATGAAAAATGGAGTACCTTGTTTGAGGAGTTACAAATAGGATAGTATAGCTGGATCTTAAAAAAATGAAGAAAAGAAGGAAATGGGAGGCCATTAGAAGCATTGACTCTTCTTCCTAATATGAGTACTATAACAATACAAAGACATCTGCATGCCAAGGAGAATGACATTTTCTGGAATTAAAAATATGTTCATTTATAAAATGCCATAGCTTAAAGTGTCCCTTAATGTGTTCCTCTGTGAGTGCCTAAATGGGTGGGCTCAGAAGAATAAAATGTTAAATATTTAATGTGAGCATTTATTTACGCCTCAAAAATCAGCAAGTACTACAGATTAGGGCTCGATTTATTGTTTTCTTGATTGTCTATATTTAAGAAAGTGATGGGAAAAATATGTTTAAAAATGTAGATGAAATTTAAAAGTGTATCCCATGAATTTTTTTCCTCCAGAGAGTTGGTTGTTGAAAATTTATCAGCAAACCTATCTCTCACACTATACTCTAGGTATAAACTTCCCATATTTAATGCTAATCCCTATTCTTCCCACTTCCCCCACCTCTCCTCTTTTTAATATTACAATATTTATTATAAATATCAAGTTCTCTCTGGCTGAGTTTCTTCTGGAGGGTAAGATCATTGCTCCAGTAATCACCAAGCCTAGATTTGAGACCCAGCTTCCCCATTCACAGGCTGTGTGACTGAACTATATGAACTTTGATCCATGCTTCAGAGTTTTAGTGTTCTCACATATTTATAAAAAAAAAATTGGGCTAGAAGATCTCCAATATTCTCCAAGTCTATGATGCTTTGACTTTGATTCTATGGCAAACTTATTTTTATTAAAGTAGGAGGGATTAAATAGGCTTGCAGGAATCTGCATTTTCAAAAATTAACGAATAGAGAAAGCAATAATTAAAACAAAGGAATCAGACATCATGGGATCATAAATCAAGAAGTGGAGGTTACCTCAAAGGCCTTCTGGTCCACTCTCTCCTTTGATAAATTAGGAAACTGGATAAACAAAATGCCCATGTTAACACATAGTAATTGCCTAAAATAGCATTTTAGAACCACTATACCATAATGCCTTCTTAGGGACAAGTATTGGAAGCTGCATTAACCAACCTCAAATCATACCAAGTACACTCCATTTGCTTAATTTAGGAACATTTAGGAACAATTGATTGGGACAATCTAATGTTGGTTCTCAACACAAGCACAGTGAATATATTTTTCTTTCATACCACCAAACTGTCCACCACAAAACCCTTTGAGTTTGGCCAAGAGCCATTGAGACAAACTATTATTGCATCCTAACTAGAGTAAGAAAAATGGAAACAAAAATTAGCTTTCATTACTCAAATTTCCCATTGAAAACGAATCTTGGATTTGTTTATTGTAACTGCAAGTAAAACCTGTGAATGTGAGTGGAATAATATCTGTTATGGCTTCAACCATTTTAAAAATCCCAACCTGATATCCAACTTTCTTTGCTGGCACTGTGAATGACTTTCACTTAGGTCAGCACTATTTAAAAAGGATCAATGAAGGTTTATGAAGAAAAAGCCTTGTCATCTACTCCCAAATGGATTAAATTAATTAAATGGTGGGAGCCAAATTTATGACACTTTTATATATTGTTACTTTTTATGGATTGTCTGCTGACATTGATTAGGACAAAAAGATGAGACTTTTAAGTAGATTAGAATGGAGAATTTGAAGATGTTCTTTAAAATTTTACTTTCTCTGTCCTCTCATTGGGCTAGCAGATAAATGTTTCCAGAAAAAAAAACTGGGGTACTTTTGTATTTGGAAAAGGCTGGGTTGATGTCTATGACCACAGGCTCCATTTTCCAAAACATCTGTGCTTTCACTCTTGTGTATACTCTCTCTACCAACTCAGATCAAAAGTCTTCCAAAACTTAGCAGATGGTTTCAAAGTTTTTGTGGCCAACTTTCTGGTGGCAAAATTCTCCCAACTAAGTCACACCAACCCTGATGAACCAGAGCTAGATCCACTGTTATTCAGCCTATTAATAGAAGTTTTCCATTTCATTAAAATCTTCCAGAGCTTGAGTTTAGCCAGTGTCACTTTTGAGAACCTAGATGCTATGATGAGGCATCCAATTAACACTGCAGTGCAAGTGGTTTTGTTTTCAATAAACAGTCATTAATTTCCTACTATGTGCAGTGTCTGCCAATAGACAGCTAAGTGACACAATGGATCAAAGTGCTGAACTTGGAAATATGAAGACCTGAGTCAAATCCTGCCCCGGATATATAATTAGTAATTTATTAGTAATTAGTAAATTGATTTTTTGCTTCTCTCAGCCTCAGTTTCCTCATTTGTAAAAGGAAAAACAATAATCCCATAGGGTTATTTTGAGGATCAAATGAAGTAACATGTCAACTGCTTGATAAACCTCAAAGAACTATATAAATGCTATTATAATGATGATGATAGTCATTTCAGAGAAGATGGCAGTGGGGACATATATTTGGGGAATGGAGCCCTTGCACTGAGCCCTTTATATTACACCAGCCCAGAGACCATTTTATTCAAACTGTCTATGAGGCCATTTCTGTATCCACTAATTAAAGAATTTGGGAAAGTCCAAGGAAACTTTAGGATGAATAATGGACTCAGTAGTATTTCACATTGAATCATTTTTGCTATGGCAAGAATAAAGTGAACACGTGAAGTCTCATTACATATAAAAGTAACCTTGTTAGAAAATGAGCTTCTATTTTCCATAATCATCTAAATTATTATTTCCTTAGAGCAAAGCATTTTAAACTATGGGTTGTGACGCCAGATGGAGTCATATAATTGAATGCGATGCTTGTGGAGAAATTGTCAACAGTAAAGGTATCAAATATTCCTCCAAGATTTAATTTTTTATGTAAAAATAAACAAATACACCCATATCATTAGTATTCAAATTTGCTTTTGTTTTAATAAGTGGTAAAATTATATGTATACCAAAGAATTGTTTAAAAATGAAGTTCTTTATGTTTTGTTATTCATAAATGGTTGATTTGTATACCTATTTTACATGCCTATATACCTGGGATCACAAAAAACTTTCTTGGGTAAAAAGGGGTCACAAATGGAAAACGTTTTAAGCCCTAACTTAGAGGATTTTATCTTTTTAGAACCTGTCTGTAGCATGATTCACTTTGTCATAGCAGTCTATAGGTAAGAATCCTTAACCTTTTTTTTGTATCATATAGCTCTTTGACATTTTTCTTTAAACACATAAAATAATATTACATAGAATTACAATTGAAACCAAAGTTAGTGAAAATAAAGATTTTTTTCTTCTTCCATGTTCATGGAGTCTCTGATCCAATTTATAATTACTTTGGTGGTCCATGCACCCAAAATTCAAAACCCCTGATCTAGAAGCAGGGAACAGGTTGCATCTTTTAGTTATTTATTATATTTACCCTGATCTCCTTTCCCCAACCATGGGCAAATATTAGGAATCCAATAAATAAACACATTTCCATTGTTTCCCAAATGTACTACCTTCTAAAAAATAGTAGACCCAGGAAGGAGCTATGCAAATCAAATTCCTGGTGGCTTGAAAGTTATTCCCAGAAGCTCTATTTTCCAACTTCTATAAATATCACAGCACATCAGGTGGGAGAGATATGCTTCCACTTCTCAGGTAACTAAAAGTAGAATCTTGACATTTTCCCCATGTGGGGATATGAAATAATTTTTTTCCAATTCAGCTTGCCACTCAGAGCACTACATTGAAGGCTCTCATGTGGCAAAGAATCCTTCTCACTCCTCTGGCTTGCATCAAGATCTATTGCATTCATTATTCCAAATCTTCTAACAGGAGATTTCAGACCATTCCCCTGTACCTGAGATTTTTCAAGGCTTTGAAGCATTAGGCATTTCCATTTATAGTTGGACAGATTATATAGAAACCGACAAAATGTGTGCAATTTGATGCCTCCACAGTCACAGCAGAGCCAAAATACGGAGGTGAGCATGGGGCAAATCATCAACACAATTCACAGATCTCCTGCTCAGGACACTGAGATAAAAGCAATGGAAATAAACAGTTTCAACTCTCATCTCATCCATCTTCCAGACTAGGATGTCTGGCTGCCTTTTAGCAAGTTGATTTTTTAATTTAACCCTGTCTGGCTCACAGAGTCACAATAACAGTATATCAGATCCCTGTCCAAAATCTCTGAGTCAATCAGGGAAGGACAGAACTCATAAATCTATATTTGTTTTAATATTCTTTAAGCTCTCCAAGGGGTCCTAAATAGCTAGAATTTTCCCTGCAAGTTTTCATTATCATGGATCTTTTGTTCTAAAGGAAGGATCTTAAACTGATGTTAGTCAGTGAACTTGTTTAATACACACACACATTATATAGAATATACATATTCTATATATGCATATATTCTATGTACACAGAAATATATGTATATATAAAATATTTATATTTATATAGTAAGAGAAAAGTTTAGAAATTCCAAAATGCATAAAATATATGCACAGTATTATTTAATATCAATATATTTTATCTTTTATATTTAATACCATAATAATTTAGACTTTTTCTCTGAAAGGAAGAGAAGATCAAAAAATTTTATATGGATTTTTCCGATCATAGGGAAGCAGAAGACATACCCCTAATCCTCCATGATATGAAGGGATAATTCTGTATGTGTGTGTGTCTGTGATTCTGTGTGTGTAAATGCATACAGTTATCTCTTCCATATAATACATAGAATATTTTCATATTCTCATTCACTTAGCTGTGTAACCTTGGACAAGTCATTTAACCCTGTTTTCCTCAGTTTCCTCATCTGGAAAATGATCTGGAAAAGGAATGGCAAACTGCTTTAGTATCTTTGCTGAGAAAACCGTAAATAGGGTCATGAAGAGATAGACATGATGAAAACAACTAAACAACACAATATATATATATATATATATTTATATACCACATATGAATATTTATATACATACATAGAGGTACTTGAATATATTTGGATTCATTTTTAATCCCATATATTTTATTCCATTCAGAAAACATTCTTCTAAGGGTCCATAGGCTTACCAGACAGAGCCTTGCCAAAAGAAATGAGGAAAGTTAAATAATCCCTTTCCCAAAGAGATAAAAGCTCCGATAGGATCAAACAGAAGCATTCACTGCCTCTGCTATGCGGGTGATATGTTGTCCTGGTTTTTACAGAATGCTGCGTAACTGGTTGAGAAAGTGAAAATTGCCATCAATAACTTGTTGCATTTACATGATGTCAAACAAGTAATCTGTTTCTCCTCCCCCCTTCCCCCTTCCCCCTTGCACATATATATGCACACATGTCACTAACAAATCATTATGCTAATTTAATTGACTGCTTATTTTAATGCCCAAGAATTGTAGTCTGTAAAGCCGAGACATACTCTTCACCTTAAGAAAAAAGATTTCAATCTTGAAAAGAATTTTTCATAGTATAAAACCTTCTGTAGATCAGAAACCCATGCCCTATCTGACCTATCTTTACCATTTCTCTAGCTCAAAAAAGCTAGACAATATCTTGGGATCAAATTGATCCCAGAATCTTGTAATAGAAAATAACCTTAAGACACCTCTAATAAAATTCTTATTTTTAAAGCAGCCATCTCAAACAAATCTACAACTGGTTGTCATCCAGAATCTGTTTGAAAATCTTGAATGGAAGGTAACCCATGACTTCATAAGGCAATCCATTCTATTTTAGACAGCTCTACTGACTGACAACATGACTGATTTAATCTCTTTTCAACATCTACTCCTTGCTGAGTTTCTCTGCTGGGGACAAACAAGTATCTGCTCACTTCACTCAGCATCAGTTTGTGAAAGTCTTTCCAGGAATTTTTTTTTTTTTTCTGAAATCTCTCTGCTCACAATTACTTATTGAATAGTAGTATTCCATTACATTCCTACAGCTTATTCAGCCATTCCCCAATTGATGGGCATTCCTTCAATGTCTCATTTTTTTTGTCACCAAAAAAGAGTTTCTATAGATATTTTTTGTACATGTAGGACCTTTCCCCTTTTTTCATGATCTCTTTGGGATACAGATCTAATAATGGTAGTGCTGGATGAAAAGTAACGCATGATTTTATAGCCCTTTGAGTATGGTTCCAAACTGTTCTCTAAATGGTTGGATCCATTCAGAACTTTACCAACAATGCATTAATGTTCCAATTTTCCCACATCTTCTCCAGCATTTATCATTTCCTTTTTGGTCATGTTAGACAATCTGATAGCTGTGAAATGGTACCTCACAATTACTTTAATTTATATTTATCTAATCAATAATGATTTAGAGATTTTTCTTTTTTTATTCATTCATTGATTTTTTTGTTTTATTTGAGTATTTTATTTTTTCCAATTACATCTAAAGATAGTTTTCAACATTCAATTTCTTGCAGATGGTTATCATGTTCCCCAAAATTTTCTCCTATCCAGAATAATATGTTGTTTATACAATATCAAACAATGGATCTGTTTCTATATACATACCTTTCACTGACAGATTACTGAACAAGCAATTGGGTAACTGCAATCTGACTGGTTACTACATCATAGGATCATATATTTGGAGCCAGTATATATATTTTGGAGTCAAGATAAGTAAACTGAAGTGAAAAGAGATAAAAAGGATTTGCCTAGGATCACACAGTTGGGGATGAGACAGGATTTGAACTCATGAATATCCTGACTCCAAAATATCAACAGTGCTACCTAGTAACACCCTATATGGGCGATAGCACATCCTGAGTTTGTACCAAGGGGATCTAGATAATTATTTCACAGAATGGCATAGTCTTTTTGTATTCTTTAACATTAATAAATTCAAATGTGTCATTTCCTGTGTTGGCTGTGGCTTTCTTAAATTTAATGGAATTGGTATCAGTCATTTATGGGAGGACATAGCTAAATACCCCCCAGTTCCTCCAACTAGTCTTAAATACGCTCTTATTTCCATAATTCTGTGAGAGAACAGATCAAAGCATACCACACTGATATCATCAAGGAGAGTTTTGACAGCTACATTTAGGGCTCAGATTCCACAAGAACTTTAGCTCTTCTGGTCCCAGTCTGCTCTGGTCTCCTGGAATGTTTTCTGGGAAATAGTTCTTTTCAGCATCTGGCCCATCAGAGCAGTTCCATAGTGATCTAATAGATTACAATAACAATCTACATGAGTATCCGTGTATTATTTGAGATTTCCATCAAGCACACTATGGGACAAATTTTAACTGGCATGTGACAATATTGTTCTCACAAATAACTATTCTTCAGATCACAAAGGACACAGAAAGCCATCTAATGACAGGTCAAATCCAAGTGCAAGCCTGTACCACAACAATATCCATTTTCTTTATTTGAACAAATGTTGGAAGGAGACAAAATAAACTACAAAACAGACTATGCATTCCATTACCCATGATAACAGTGAGGGGGAAAAATGCCATAATACATTTTAAATAATCTGAATGTCTTCTTGTGCCTTTTAATTACTTCTGTATCTTCATGATAGATAAGTTTACAACTTTAATTTCAAAATGATTGAGACAATTACTATTAGCGGCCACCTAAATCATTATGGAGCAAAAGAAATACTGATAAAAAAATCAAGTTTTCTCCTAGCAGACAGTTTACCAATAATAGATTTTTTTTTTTTTTTCTTTTTGACTGGCAGTTGAACGTGAAGGGATTGAATGAATACAACCTCATTGTCAGTGGAAAGTTAAGCCAGCTCAGGAAAAGAAGGAGCTAACCAATGAAGAAATGGCAAATCAAAGCACAGCTAGAAGACATCTTGATCAGTAAACCTCTAGCCTTTTAAAGGGAGGACCCAATTATTCAAAAATCGTATGTGATCTGTGGCCCAAGGGCTTACCTTCCCAAAGCACTTCTGCTCTGGATCCATGTGAATTTTTGATCCCTCCTGGAGGAAACAGATGCTAAAAGAGATTTGGACTTTTCTCTCTTTTTTTTTCCTCTGGCTCATATGCCCACCTCATTTTATGACCGTGGAAGAAATCTTGAAAACAAAACTTACCTATATGTCTAGGGACTCTAAAATGTGTTAACAAGGTCCTTTTAAGACTCCAAGGTCACAATAAATGACAAGTATATACCAGGTATTTATTACAACCACCACTTCAAAAATATTGCTTAAATCACAAAAATGTCACAAATGAATACTAACAAATACCTTAAACATAAAATAAAATAAGGACTATATTCAATTTATTATGCTCTCTTTGGAGGGTCAGATAATTTGTGACCTGACTGTTCCATTTACTTCAGGCCTTTACTATCTCAGCACGTCATGAGGTACAATTTTATTGGCTTTCCAGGTATGATTTTTTAGTCTTTTCAGGTTCAGAATACTATCATCAATCAGTGTTTATCTCCTCCAAAAATGGGAATAAGTCTAACAATTAATAGTTGCTGTTTAGTCATGTCCAACTTTTTGGGGCTTCATTTGGGATTTTCTTGGCAAAGAAGCTGGAATGGTTTGCCATTTTCTGATCCAGCTCATTTTACATATGAGGAAACTAAGGCAGATGACTTGCCCAGCAACACACAGCTAGTAAGTGTCTGATTTGAACTTGGGAGATGAGTCTTCCTGATGCCAGGCCTGGAGCTCAATCCATTTTACAATCTAGCTGTCGCTGAATAATAAGTCATATTTATATAGCACATGAGGGTTTTTCAAAGCATATGTGACTAACTTGATCATTACAACAACTCTAGGATGTAGACAAGGTTATTCCTGGTTTAATAATTGGTTCTCCCTCAAAAATGTATGCAAAGAATACATTTAAGTTTAATCTGCATTATTAACATTTCCTCCACCACTTTCTTAAATCTAGACAATCACCAACAAATCAAGCCCTTTCTGGTGATGTTTGCCCTCTTTCAATATATAAATATTCACCTTGAAAATCTGACATTCCTCACTGACAAGCCATTTGTAGGACACCTCTGGCTATATTCTACTATTATTCCCATTATATAGATTAGGAAACTGAGTCTGAAAAAGAATAAATGACTTGCTTAGAGTCACACAGCTAATAAGAGAGGTGGGATTTGAACTCCCATTTTCATTATTCACTGATTCAGAAGTGTAGAAACTCTTAAATTCATAATATAATCACTATGGCTGGAAAAACTATCTCTTAGGATTATTGTCCAATGGCTTGACCTCAGGAAATAAAGCACAGGTCCAAGCTTAAGTTCACCAAAGTGAGTCAATACTGTCACCGCATGATTGTAGCCAAGAATACCTTTGGTGGAGTAAGGGAGAGAAGTCCTCTTCTACCTGAAAGTATAAGGGAGCGCTCACTGAGTATTCAAATAATATGCCCAAAAGAGTATTGGGTTTTTTCTATGCTTCTCTTCTTCTACTAAGGGACAGAGGAACTCTTGATTCTGTGACCAATCATCTTCTCTATAATTTCCCCATCACACACACACACACACACACACACTCCAAGTCCCAAGTACAAGAAACAATCAGGAATTCTCAGATCATGCATGTACTTTGGCAAGGAACCAAAGCTCATAAAACCACAAAAACAGGTCAAAAATAGCAAGTTATACATAAAAGATTTACTAGTTTCATGTACGATCATCTTACCTGTACAAATGCTTGTTTTATTTCTCAAGTTTGGTATAAAATTAAAAAAAAAAGTAATGCTGTGGACAGAATATCAGACATGGAAGTTGGAAGACCTGAATTCAAATTCTGCCTCAATCACTTAAAAGTGATATAACCTTGGACAAGTCACATAAATTCTGCCCACTTCAGTTTTCTCAAATGTAACATGGGGATAATAACAATACCTACCTCCCAGGGTTGTTGTGTAGACCAAATGAGATAATATTTATTTTTTTGTTTTTGTTTTTGGGTTTTTTTTTTGTCTTTTTTTTATTATAACTTTTTATTGACCGAACCCATGCCTGGGTAATTTTTTTACAACATTATCCCTTGCACTCACTTTTGTTCTGACTTTTCCCCTCCTTCCCTTCACCCCCTCCCCTAGATGGCGAGCAGTCCTATACATGTTAAATATGTCACTGTATGAGATAATATTTGTAAAGCTCTTAGCACAGAAGGCATTTAAATATTTATTCCCCCCCATAGTTTCATCGTCTAAAAAATAAAGTTAAAAATAATACCTGCCTCACATAATACCTGTTGAGAGGATCAAATGAGATGATAAAATGAATGATAGGTAGATATACATAACTTTTTTTATCTTTAAAATGCTCTATAAATATCATCCTATCATCATCATCATCCCTTTGCAAACCATGAAACAAAGAAAAATAAAAAGGTGCCCCCTTAGTCTTATATATCACCCTTCTGGTTCCTCAGTGACAATGACAAACTAATGGAAAAGTGAAAATCAAATGAAATATTTTTGAACAAAAAAGCATTGACATGGACTTCTTTGATTTGATAGCTTCCTCCACCAAAGAAGATGAAATCAATTAAGTTTTCTTATGTCAGAGAAGTTGAATGATTTGTCTGCAGTCACACAGCTAGTAACTGTCAGAAAAGGTTTGAACTTGTTTCTCTAACTCTGGGTCTACCATGTCATTCCTTATGTAAAGCTGCTTTGCATATTCAGTTAATCTAAGCATAATAACTCTCAATCTTTGATCAAAAATATTGGAGGCTTTTAAAATCTACCTTTATATCTATATATTTATATTTTCTACCTAACATCTATCAATCAATCTATCTACCCAACTGTCTAGTCATTATATATGTATGTATGTACCCTGTCTTTTATTCATTCATTTATACATCCAAATATCTATCCATTTAGCCACTCATCCACTCATCCATTCATCTATCTATCTATCTATCTATCTACTTCTTTGGACACTCTGAATAGATCAGTAACATTGAGGAGTATTTAACATAGTAAATGTTACAGAATAGATACAGAGTAAATGGAGGAATTCCAAATCATTTGGAACTACTCTGAAGAAAGACATATTTTTCCCTTTTAGATTCCTTGTTCACTCATTTGAAAATATATAATATTAGTTACTCTTTGTTCTATTCCATATTCCAGGAAACATTCCAAAGTAAACATGACTCTGTCCCTGTCAGTTCAGTTCAGTTCATAAACATGTGCTAAGTGCTTCCTATGTCCCATGTTCTGTGCTAAGAATTCAACTTTTTACTCTGGAATTTAAATGCCTCCACAATCCAATTCCATTCAATTTTTCTAGGCTTATCTTTCATATTTCTCTTCTTCAGAAGCTTTATGCTGTACCTAGATTGTATTATTTTATGTTTCTTGAATTCTCCATATACTTTTTCACTTTGGTGATATTTTTAGTATCCTATGCACAGAATGTTCTCCCTACTTACCTCTGTACTACTGTTAAATTCTATTTGTTCTTTAAAATCCAGTTTATATGCCACTTTCTTCACAAAATTTCCCCCTCCTCCCCATTCACAGGTCAGGAGAGTTCAGCCCCTCAGGATATCAAATAACATGTTCTTTCATATTTTATTACTGTATATTATCATGTAATTTTGTGTACTGTAATTATCTAAGTGTTTCTTATTCTTATAGGATGTTAGCACCTGAAAGTTCAGGACTATACTTACATCTCCAGTGCCTCTCATAATGCTTTGTACTAGAAACTTTATAAATTTTTTTATTAATTGATTGATTGACCTTGACGCCAGAAAGTAAGCTACAGGAAGGTAGGGCCCATGTGTTATCTAAACTTTTTTTTTTTTTACTTCCCTATTAAAGATAGTCTTCTTCACAGAGTAGGTACTTAATAAATGTTTGTTGAATGAACAAATAAATTTCTGAAAATCTGCTATTTATCAACCAAATAATTAGGCTGAAGTTTTAAAATATACCAAAATTCACAGCTAAATGAATGTGTAATAAACCAAAGTGTGCTTAACAGAACCACTAAGAGCTCTGGAAATATAAATGGCTATACAGCCAGAGACAGAGGAATGTAAAGCTAACCAAAAAGTTTTATTTCTGGGGGAGAATCAGTCATTCCCACAAACTTTCCAAAATGTTTTTATGTGGTACTGAATTTGACAGGAAGATAGTTTTCTGTAACAGCCATGAAATGACATATTTAGCTTTTTTGATAGAACCTGAAGTCTGTGTGAAACAAAGTAAGTAAACTAACTTTTCTGTAACCCTCTAATAATCTTTTTTTTTTTTAAATGAAGAGTTTGAGGTACCCATAACAAATATTTTCTCTCATTCCTATTTCTTATATACTGGCATATGTTACAACCTATCGGGCAGTTTGCAGATCTGAAAAAAAATTTAAAGAAAAATTTTATTTAAAATTAAATTATTTCATTTTTTAATTATGCTGAATTTAAAGGTAAGTTGATTCTTTTTGCAAGCGCAAAGGCATGGTATAATGGATAGAGTTTTCTAACCAATTTTAGTCAGAGGGTAGAGATTTGACTATTTCTTCTCAGATCTCTCTGGTCTTCACAAGGATCATGAGAATTAAGAGTTGGAACAGACTCAAGTTTTGGATCAATTCAATTGAGTTCACTGGGTTTTTCTTTTCACATTTATAAAATTAGTAGGTAGAAAATATGATTGTAAAGGTCCATTTTATCTCAAAATCCTATAATCTTTATATGTAATTAATAACAAATCTGGGGAAAATATGAAAGTATAAAAATTAGGACACCAGTTAACTTGAATGTATTTTTTAAAATTCCCATTGTTTCAATTAAGTAAAAGGTTTCTGTTGTTACTGCTGTTTTTGCTTTAAAAAATAACTACCTTTTTTCAACTATGAACCTATCTTTCCCTCATTCCCCCAAGGCAGTTATAAACACCATTTTTGAGGAAGAATATGTTGCATGTAAATAGATTGGTATCCAAATATGTGTTAAGTATATGATGTCCATTGTTGGGCACCAGATGATGTAAGATTAGGATTAAGTTAAAATGGCATAATTCTCATGGCAGCTCTAAATTGGATTTGACCATAGTTCTCATCATCCCTTGTCCCATACTAATGGAAGTTAGATCTGAAAAAGTGTAATCCAAGATACATGAAAACATTGTCATTTATCTTTGTCAGTGATGACAGGGGCCATGCTTGGCTATTCTTTCTCCATTCTCTCATCCCCTTTGTCTCTTCCCTGATTTCCATATCCCTTTTCTGAATTGTCTTCATTAGAATATGTCTTTGAAAGAAGGGACTGTCTTTCTTGTCAGTATTTGTGTCCTCATTTTCATATGTGATATACCAGAAGGTACTTTTGTTTTCTTCTAACCCTATGAAGGTACCAATAGAGCGTTCTCTGTCTACCTGTCTGTCTGTCTGTCTCTCTCTGTCTTTGTCTTTGTCTCTCTGAGTCTCTCATTCTGTCATCTATCAGTTTTATACACAAACATATGAACATCGGATTGTAGATTTAGAGTTGGAGGAAACTTCAGAGGGTCTCTAGTATATTTTGCAGGTAAGATAAGTGAGGAACAGAGAATTAAAGCCACTTGCTTAAGGTCACAAGGTAGTAAATGCCCACTTTTACACTTGACATAAATTTCCTTGAAGAAGTCTTTTGCTTCTTGTTCAAAATTTTTCCTTGTTTATATGTCTGCTATTTATTTTTAATTCTTTGGAGACTGTTACGTTCCACGCCTCATTGACATGTTGGTTTCAAAAATATGGGCCTTTATTTCCACAGGAAGCTTGAGAAGCCATTATAGGAGCTTTGCATTTTCCCAAAAGTAATCTGGTCTGTTTTTCTTTTTAGCGGATCCAACACATTGTACTTCTGTACTGTCTGTCCCAGATATACAGACTGATGCATGAGCTATATAGGTTGTTCAATGAAATGCTTGTCATAATACAGATAACAGACATTCTTCGTCCAGTTGGTTCACCGTGTAGATAGGATGCATTTTTTGAAATTAGTGCTGATCTATTCCTGGAATTTTTGTATTTTTCTGGAACTTGAGATAACCAGAAATATGTCATCCTTAAATAGAAGCATCTGGAGGCCCTCACCATCCACCAAGGTTTTTCTGAAACTTGAACTTTGATTGGATCCCCTCCATCACAGAGGTGAACATTTTTGATGACCATATAGCTCCTTATTTTGTGTCTCAACTGATGTCTATGACTAAAAGATTGTTAACAGGGCTTTTTGAGTTATGTTTTCCAAGAAATCTTGAATGATTTTTATAGTGGAATGAAGACAATTCACTAGAAAAGCATTACTAATGGATGTTTCTGTTCTATTGAATCAAATGTTTATTTAAAAATAATAAATAATAAGAACAGCTGATTCTTTTAGTCTTTATATTTGTCATTCATTTATGAAATGGCAAAGATGGGATATATTGTTAAGTTTCACTTGCAAAAATGTATTGGCTCTACTGTACTAATAACTTATGAGAAGTAAGAGTCTTGATTATTTTATAAATAATTCATAAAATTTTATGTAGATAAGAGAATAGGCTTGTTATTTGTTAGGTGTTGATATTTTGGCTGTTGATTTTTTGTATTAGTAATGTCTAAATTTTCTTTTCCTACTTCAGATGTTTTCCATGTCAATCCTTGAGCATCTTTACAATTATGTCTCTTCCAGCATAGAGCTGCTTTATATGTGTTAGGTTTCCAAATTTTTGTTCTTTTAAAAACAAAAACAAAACACTATGGTACCTTCTCAGGGACAAACTTACCCAACTCACATTGGAATAGAATATCGCATTCCCAGAGGGTTTCTAACTATTCCCTTCAGGATTCTACAAGTAAGTCTGAGAAATTGTGACTTCTAATACTATTGATCATGAACTCCTGATATCCCAATATCATTTAACAAGTTAATATTTCCCTAGTCCTGATTAGCCAATTAATACAAATCAGTTTTTGATGAAATGAATGAAAAAGAGACATTTGTTTAGAAAGCATAGCAAGGGCTGAACCGTAAACACACTCTAACTTCTGTACATCCACTTGTACCTTCAAAAAAAAAAAGATTAAAAGTAGTTTATGCAAAACATCCCTCCCCAAAATGGTGTGGAGGAGGTGGCAGGTGGTTGTTATGTATGTGTGTGTGTGTGTGTGTGTGTGTGTGTAAAGTACTAGTAGTACTTTACTAGTCCTGGCTATCCCTTTCTCCCTTTTCAGAGTTTTTACAACACTAAGTTTGTTTCTATAATCAATGAATAAGGCTCTTTCTTCTTCATCTGGCCTGCCTCTTCTCCGGACTGGGTCAAGAAAGTCTACTATATTATATTCTCACCGGACTGGGTTATTGCTATGGGATTACAATTGTCAATCAGATTTCTTATGACTTTAATGGAACTCCTGGTCTTACCAGTTAATACTTTCACATCAAGTACTAAGATATGGAAAAAAGAAAGACAAAAAAAAAAAACCCAGAAAAGTTCCATGGGTTAATCTATACACAGCATCTTGGTGGAGAGACAGGTAGCAAAGGCTTGTTGTCCCTCCCCTCACCTAGAACTTTGTAGTAGTTTTTTTCTCCTCAAAAGCTGTTAGAAAAGAGATAAGATTATCTGCTATAGAATTCACACTCAGTTCGGGCTAACTTTAAAATGAGAATAAGCCTCCATTTTACATGCCCAGAAACACATTTGCCAAGCACAACATGGACTGAAAACAGGGAGAGATTATTGTCTACGTTCTAAGGATGGGTTCCTCATTGGCCAACCTCCCCATGACATATCCATTTCTACTTCCTGTATAAGCAAATCAAGGAGGAAGATGTTGGTGTCCAAACATGACAGTTCTACTGCCCTTGGTGGTAAAAAGAATTAATTATTTTATTCTTTAGAGATCTTTTCCATCTCTTTGTTTGTCCTTTATTTTTTATCCTTAAATGTCCTTGGGATAACGGTTTATTTAGATCTCTTGCCCAGCTTTCTTTAAACTGTTTTTATCCTCCACTGCTTTCCAAGACAATTTGTTTTATAATTGGCCAACATCCTTCTTGGTAATATTTACAAACAAGTTCATGTGTTAAACTGCTGCTTTTGGCTGCTACCCTTTTCTATTTGACAAGTGAGTCAAGTATTTGCTGACTAAGGACTTTCTGGGTTCCTTTGGTCTTTTGATTGTGACAATAGCTTTACAATGGTCAACTGCATTAAATTGCCATACTCAGTGCTGGCATAATTTCTCTTGTCTGCTTTCCATTTTTCTTTGGTAATCACTTGTTTAATATTTGAGAATTAGATTGTTTCAATTATATAACATGTCTTTTCTTATTATTCTTTCTTCTTTCTTTTTATTAATTCTGATCTTTGCCCTGACAAGTCAGTGGTCTAACAATATTCAGTTGATTTAGAAATAATTCCCATAGAAATATGTCTGTTCCTATCTATTAAAATATAATCTATTTCAGTTTCAGGATGTTATTTTTCTGTGCCATATCTAACATTTATGATTTTTTTTTCTAAAAGAAAATGTTCAAAATATAAAAATGTTTTAGGCTTCTATTTGGTCTCTCATTCTTTGACCCCTCATCCCTTCTGCCACAGGCACATATAACATTTAAAAGTAAAATAGTATTTAATTGATAAAATGGCTAAGTGAATGGTTCAGACAGTAAAGAATATGGGAATTCAAAGGGAGTGGTCAAGTCAGGACTAGAATTGTCAGATAACATTTCACCAAGGTTGAACTTTAGCTATTGCTTAAAGAGAAAGGTATAGATTTCTTAGGGAAACAAAAAAGATGATGATGGACAGGAAATGTCACAAGTGAATATCCACAGTTTGGATCTAGAATTATAGAACAAGACGAGATCTTAAAGCAACCATGACTAGAAGGTACTCTATCCTAACCTCCGTACTATAGGATTTCAAACTTTCTTCAAAGGGCTGTTGGAGTACTACTCTGTATATTAATACTCATCTCTCTAGTTTTTAGTTCTTTCTTATTCTTGAATTTGCTCTGTATCACTTTGTATGTTTTTTGTATTTATAGAACCAATATGGAATAATAAATAGAATCTTAGGCTTCAAGGTAGAAAGAACAGGCTTAAAGTCTCATCTCCGATGTGTAGTAGCAGAAAGACTTGGAACAAGTCACTTCTCCTTTATGTGCTTCAGTAACCATATAGCATTTATCTTAGTTGCAAATCAGGTACATACTACATTGAGAAAAGGATGTATATTTTGCCCTTTTTTTGTTATCTGTATTTATGTTGATTCTTAATACTCCTCATATTTGTCTATTTCTCTTTCCTCCCATACCACTTTCCTTCAAGACTTCCACTATCTCTTGATAGTACTTTTTCAATAGCCCAAGCCCCACTTGATACTTATTTGCACTCTGACTGGCTAAGAGTGAATGTAAATAGCAATTATTTCTGTTTTGGCCAAAAATCCTGAGGGTTTTTCCTTCCCAGATTTTTTTTTTTTTTTTGCCTAGGTAAAAGAAGCCAGCCATTCTTTGCCTCATTTCTCATTTAGCCTTAGTCACTGATTGGGAGTTGTTTCACAGACCTGTTAAGGACCTTGGCTTAAAAAGACCAAGGTCTCCCTCCCATGCATCCAGAGCCATCTCCAGTCATCCTGATCTATATCTTGCCACTGGACCCAGATGACTCTGAAGGAGAGAGTGAGGCTATTGACTTTGCACAGCCCTCTCTCACTTAAATCCAATTCACCCACATGTTATGCTGTCATGATCCTCTTTGAGAACAAAAGACAAACAACTCATCTCCTAATTTATCTCCACACAACTTTCAAAGTGATATTTCCCAAATGTATGTTATTACTTAGACCAACATTCCTTAAACAAATGTCACTTCCCTGTTCAAGGAGCACCAATGACTTTCTTGCTTAAAGAATATAACATAAACTTCTCTGTTGTTATTGTTTGTTTAAAGATCTAAAGTCTGGCTCTGGCCTGTCTTCCAAGGCTAATTGTAAATTACTTTCCTTCTTGAGCACTGTGTTTTAACTATATGAACCTAGCTTTATTTTCTGAACAAAATCAGAACATGACATTCTATTTATTTTTGTACTTTTACATAGGTGACATATTTTACTATGCCTAGAATGTCCTCATCTACATTTTACATTATTTTCATACTGGCAAGGGGGTTGATGGGAAGTGAAATGTTTTGTTTTGTTTTCCTAAAGCTAGAAGGATATACTGAAGGATAATGAAAGGCCTTAATAGAACTGGGTTAAACGTGGGAACTTTTGAAACCTGTAGAAAGGAGCCAAGGAAATAAGGACACATACAATGCTAGGTAAGACAATCGAGGGTTACTGTAAATTGAGTAAAATAAGCAACTGAAGTTTGTCTGGCCCACTGACCTGCTTAAGTGAGACCTGCCTAGACAGATTTGGAGAGAAGCACTGAATGTCATCACCACTGGGTGAATTTATATCTTCTCCACTTCCCTCTTCAATCACTGCCTGGTAAATGGTTTCCTTTACTCTTGGGAGCTTCCTGTTCTCTTTAAACTTTATTTGCTGTATGTATTTTCATAATGGGTTTTGTCTCCAGATAAAGATAAGATGACTTTTATTACATTTTGACTGGGTATTTGTTATAAAGAAGTGAACTTTGCAATACAAAAAAAAAGAGAGAAAGGGAATCTATGAACCAATAGCCCTAGACTTAATCATGAGTCTGAGCCTATTTTGAAGGAGTATACTCCCCACTCCTTCCCCCACCCCTCTCCCTCTTCTCTTCTGTTCTCCTTTCTTCTTCTTCTTCTTCTTCTTGTTCTTGTTCTTGTTCTTGTTCTTGTTCTTGTTCTTCCTCTTCTTCTTTTTCTTCCTCTTCTTCCTCTTCTTCTTCTTGTTCTTGTTCTTGTTCTTGTTCTTGTTCTTCTTCTTCTTCTTGTTCTTGTTCTTCTTCTTCTTCTCCTCCTCCTCCTCCTCCTCCTCCTCTTCTTCCTCCTCCTCCTCTTCCTCCTCCTCTTCTTCCTCCTCCTCCTCTTCCTCCTCCTCTTCCTCCTCTTCTTCCTCCTCCTCCTCCTCCTCCTCCTTCTTCTTCTCCTCTTCTTCTTCTTCTTCTTCTTCTTCTTCTTCTTCTTCTTCTTCTTCTTCTTCTTCTTCTTCTTCTTCTCTCTCTCTCTCTCTCTCTCTCTCTCTCTCTCTCTCTCCCCCTTTCCCTCTCCCTTTATTTGTGTCTTTTTCTTTTCCTGTTTCTTCAATAAAAATCCCTAGATTTCTTCAAATATTAACTTAAGTACTATCTTAAAAAAAACAAACAAACCTATATGGATCCTTTGAGGTACAAATACCCATTTCTCCTTACAGAAAATTATTTTGTATTTACTTTTCTGTGTTGTATCCTCCATAAGTTCCAAAAAACATAGGCTCCTTGAGGTCAGGGGCTGTTTAATTTTTCTTTCTTTCTTAAAAAAATATAAAAAATTTGTCCTAAAAACTTAGCACAGTGTCCTGTGCAAAGTATCAATTAAAAAACAAGTTGAGAAAGGAAGGAACTAAAGAAGGAAGGAAGGAAGGAAGAAAGGAAGGAAGTTACAGGAGAGAAGGGATTGTTTTAGTTTTGGTACTTTATTCTGAATATTTTGATTTTTTAGACTATATGATACTAGAGATGGGGGTGAGGGGGGATAAGTGATGTGTACAAACTCATATTGTTAGTTGGTAGCAAAGTCAGAGGAAAATCTTGGGTCTTAGTTAGGCCTATCTTTTTTTCATGGGGACTGTGTGGTTGTTGTTCAGTCTTTTCAGTCATGTTCAACTCTTCATGACCCCATTTGGGTGTTTTTTTTTCTTTTCTTTTCTTTTCTTTTCTTTCTTTCTTTCTTTCTTTCTTTCTTTCTTTCTTTCTTTCTTTCTTTCTTTCTTTCTTTCTTTCTTTCTTTCTTTCTTTCTTTCTTTCTTTCTTTCTTTCTTTTTTCCTTCCCTCCTTCCCCCTCCCTTCTTTCCTTCCTTCTTTTTAAAATTTCTTTTATAATAATTTTTTATTTAAAAAACATATTCATAGGTAATCTTTCAACATTGATCCTTGCAAAACCTTCTGTTCCAATTTTTTCCTCCTTCCCCCCCCCATTTCTTAGCTGGTAGTCCAATGTATGTTAAATATGTTAAAACATATGTTAAATCCAATATATGTTTACATATTTATACAGTTATCTTGTTGCATAAGAAAAATCGGATCTAGAAAGAAAGAAAACAAAACCTGAGAAGTAAAACAAAAATGCAAGCAAACAATAACAGAAAGAGTGAAAATGCTATATTGTGGTCCACACTCAGTTCCCATGATTCTTTCTCTGGGTGTAGATGGGTCTCTTCATTACTGAACAATTGGAACTGATTTGAATCATCTCATTGTTGAAGACAGCCACGTTCATTAGAATTGATCATCATATAGTCTTCTTGCTGCCATGTTTAATGATCTCCTGGTTCTCCTGATTTCATTCAGCATCAGTTTATGTGAATCTCTCCAGGCCCCTCTGAAATCATCCTGCTGTTCGTTTTTACAGAACAATAATATTCCATAACATTGATATACCACAATTTATTCAGACATTCTCCAATTGATGGGCATCCACTCAGTTTCCAGTGTAGTGGCCACTACAAAGAGACCTGCCACAAACATTTTTGTACATGTGGGTCCCTTTCCCTCCTTTAAGATCTCTTTGGGAATATAAGCCCAGTCGTAACACTGCTGGATCAAAGGGTATGCACTTGATAACTTTGATAACTTTAGAGCATAATTCCAAATCGCTCTCCAGAATGGTTGGATTTGTTCACAGTTCCACCAACAATGCACTAGTGTCTGAGTTTTCCACATCCCCTCCAATATTCATCATGATCTTTTCTTGTCATCTTAGCCAATCTGACAGGTGTGTAGTGGTATCTCAGAGTTGTCTTAATATGCATTTATCTGATCAAGAGTGATTTGGAGCATCAGATGTTTTCCTGACAGAGATACTGGAGTGATTTGCTTTTTCTTTCTCTAGCTTATCTTACAGATAAAGAAATGAAGGCAGAGATAAGTGGTTTACCCCAGTCATACAATTAGTCTGAGGCCAAAGTTGAAGGCAGGTCTTTCTGACTTCAGGCCTGGTGCTTTATCCATGGTACCACCTAGTTGCTCTGAATTACCTCTCAATTATCTGGGCATAAGTATCATTTGAAAGATACTCAATAGAAAACTAAAACAAAGCTTAATTGATATCTACTTTCTGGATCTGTAATTGTGCCCCAACACCTCTAGAGTAGTTTTTGTTGTATTTTTTAAAAGACTGTTCTGAGAGGTTAATATGGATAATGGGAAACTCACATTTGTATTACGTTTCATAGTTTATAAGTTGTTTTCAACTATTTTACATAGGTAGTATGAGTATTTTATTCCCATTTTACAAAGGAATACAGTGAGATTCAGAGAGCTTAATTGATTTGTCCATGGTGACACAGTTTATAAATGACAAGGGAAGAAGTTAAACTAAATCTTTTGAATCTAAGTATTTTTAATCTAAAATATTTTTAGAATAGACTCAGGAAAGGAGAAAGAGCCAGGCCACAGGCTCTGGCCACAGGCAAAATGCCCAAATCTCATTTGGGCTGTCATGATATCCTCTCTCCACTAGGTTCTTTCAAAAGAGGGAAATTATTAAAGAAACTGAACCTTTTAAATGTGAGTCCATTAACAATTGAAACATAATAAAATGGTTATTAGTAGAATCTTATGCTTTCCTTAACAATATCATAATTTCCTGGAAAGAGCCTTGGATTCAGAATCAGAAACTATTATCTTATCTCTGTTACTAACAACTTCTTAGCAATACACAGGCCATTTATCCCTCTCAGAATATTTTTAAAATTGAGGAAATTGAATTATCACATATCAGGTCAAAGTTTTGTGGGGTTTAAAAATATTATTCTATGATCTTTATTATAGATACAGGGTGGGACTGCACAGGTAAAGTCAAGAATTGAGGCCCTTTGCAAACAATATTTCAATGTAGAAAGCAAAGAATCTAATCTGCCCATGAACTACAAAAGGTATGTCAAAGATTTGGGATGTTAAGAGGTGCTATTTGTTTCTTTACAATGAAGGTGTGGTTATACATTATCAAAATGGGCTTTCCTATTTAGACTGCAGGCTTGTGACCCTATGAAACTATGGCCTGTTTCTCTGTTAATATTAAGCTATCTCATCTAAGGTAAAATTTGTTCTACCTAAAATCCTTTCATCAAATTTTCTTTCACTGGACAGCCAAGTCAAGTTCCAGTAACTAATTATTCTCTCCCCAAATCTTTCTCACTAAATATATCGTCCCCATCACTACCACCCCTTTCCCTGCTCCATGAACCTATCCTGAGCAAGTTTTCTTTTTCAAAGTTAAAGCATCCATTCCATTGATGATAATGTTTGTTTGTTATAAGGGAATACCATGTCAAAAACGGAAGAACTCTACTTGGGACTTCAGATTTTATGTCTTACTGCTATAAGCTGATTGCACTTTCTAGGGAATTCACTAAGTGCCTTTTAGCATGCAGTGTGAGACCCTCTTTCCCTCCCCCACCTTATTCTTACAAGGCTGTGAGATATCTTTTTACTTCCTAAATTGGAGGAGCTGTTTTGAATCCTCATTAATCCAAAATCCTAACTCTGTGTCCCCATTCCATTTAGATAGCAAATATCATATACTTTCATTATGTCAAAATAGCCACAATAGGAGTCCTTCATTTTCTATCATTCTTCTCTTCTAATGACCAATTTTAATTTTTTTACATCAGGATGTTTAATGAATATATACTCCTAGCAAGCATTTAACAAACACTATATCTATAGTTATCTATCTATGTATCTATATCTATAAATATAAATATAGATATAGATAGTTGAAAAGGAAGGGAAGGGGCCACCTAGTTCAATTCTACTGATTTTTAATTGTTGAAATTGAGACCAAGGGAACATAATTGATTAATTAACGTTATACAAAGTTAGTAAGTATCATAGGTGAGATTTGAATCCCCGTCTTCTGACTCCAGAGTTCCCCTTCTTTCAACTATAGCATGCTCCCTCCAGTACAATCCCAGTGAAGAGAGCCTTCTGGAAGTCTCTCTTTGGGGAAATTAAATTCATTTTACTTCACTCCCCATTCCCATTGGAATACACAATAGACCTCATTACTACCGAGTAGCTTCAGAAGTGCAATTTTGATTCCCATGAAGCAGGAAGAATTAAACTGTGTTATACCTAAGCTTCAGAAAATGACTTATAGTTATCATAAGAAGTAATCAATGTTTATTATAGCTTCAATCACCCAAACATCAACATTTCTATCTGGATTAGTATCCAGGCCTAGGAATTATATTAGAGAAGCAGTTTTGCATCTCACTTCCTCCTATGAAGTCTCCCTTTTTATCAGGAAGAGTGACTCATTGATTCCTGCTCCAATACCAATGCCTGAATGTTAATGAACATTAATTAATGAATGGTAATTAAAAAGAAAGGAGGTGACTGACTAAGTATATTCCAGAGAATTCTGGCAAGTCGATAAGAATGACGATGCGATTAGGTCATAATAGTTGGGAAAAAAACCCTGTCTTTCCCGAGTCAGGACAATGAATCAAGGTAGTCAGGGAACATCCTGCCGGGAAACCAATGGTTACAAATTGGTTCCCTCAAGTCAAAGCTTTTCACTGTTTTAAATTTCCAGCTGTTTTTCATT
The DNA here is from genome assembly GCF_902635505.1 of Sarcophilus harrisii. Classification (NCBI taxonomy): domain Eukaryota; kingdom Metazoa; phylum Chordata; class Mammalia; order Dasyuromorphia; family Dasyuridae; genus Sarcophilus; species Sarcophilus harrisii. Next base: position 216,223,443 of record NC_045430.1, on the reverse strand, counting down.
AAGGACTTCCATGTGCCTTTGATAGGAAAAGAAGCCTGACCTGACCTCTTTACTGTTGAGAATACAAATGGGAGTGATCAGGTGCTGAAAACATTGGTTCTACCTGCTTTGTGGCAAGATACCCTGGGGACCTGGGTCATATGAGGGAAAGGAATTTGTTGGGGGCAGGGCAGATCATTTCTTTTTAATTTTAGGTATTTAATGTACTGTGTAAGGTGAAAATCTTAGCCAGATGCCTTGGATTAACTAATCCTGTTGGATGGCTGCTATCATTCCATCCTATACTTGAGCTATGAAACTGAAAACATTCAAAACATGTCTTGTTAAGACAGAATCTATCCAAATCTCAGCTTTTCACTTCTTCTACTAAATGATTTTTTTTGGTGGGGGAAATAATACTTTATTTGAGAGACAGGATGATATAATGGATGGAGACTGGCCTCAAAGCAAGACTGGAAAGTCCTGTCTCTGACCCATAGCAGTAAGGAGCCCTCACTGCTTTAGGAGAGTAAGTCTATGACATACCATGAAAGTGCTTAGCTATATTTATAGAAGGAGTTTCCCCACTGACAGTTCCCTATACCAGTGGAATTATAGGTTTGTTGTCTATTCCTAATTTTGGAGACAGGCTGTATAGCAAAGTGGGTAGAGGGCAGACTTCAGTGTTAAGAGAAACATGGGTTCAAATCTCCCTGCTGGCAGCTATTAGTTTTATAATCATGGTCAGCCATTTAAGCTCTCATTTCTCTAGTAGAAAGATAAGCTATACACATGGATAAGTAAGTGTATTTCAGTAAAGATATGGAATTACAAAAAACAGGGTTATGGGATCTTCAGAGGAAAAACTTTCTCATTGAAGAGGGCATTTTGATCAGAGTTTAAAGGATGGGTAGAATCAATTAGCAAAGGAAGGTGGGAGGAGGCAGGGAGGAGGCACATTTAGCAAATAGGAAACCAGGAGGTTCACCTGCATAAAAGCTGGAAAATACAGGACACATAAAAGAAGTAGAAAGTATTTCAGTTTTGCTGGAGGATTGTGTGTGTGTGTGTGTGTGTGTGTGTGTGTGTGTGTGTGCGCGCACGCAAGAATTATATGATGGGCCACCTGGCAAACTAAACCAAAACATTAAAAAGGGGGACACTTAAGTGTGGACTACTTTAGGAGAGCTCTTAACCTAAAATGGAGGGAATGTGGCCATTCCCAAGCCTGAAGCTTATTCATTGTTTCTATGAACATATTCATCCACCATTCAATGAATCATGCAAAAAATATGTATTAAATACCTTCAATATATCAATCAATGTACTAAATACTAAGAATTCAACCACAAAACCCAGTAATTTTTGAGTACCTACTATGTTCAGTGCATTGTTGGGGATTTAAGAACCTTAACACCTCGTCTCTGCACTCAAGTAGCACTCATTTGAATTGGGAGAAAGAGTTCAGCATACATGAAGCAGTGAGGGAACAATAATAGAAAATGATGATATTAGCTGACATTTAGATAGCTATAATATTTAAAAAGCACTTTGTATGTATTATCTCATTTAATCTTCATCACAACCCTGAGAATTAACTACTACAGCCATTATGAGTTTCATTTTAAATATGGGAAAAAAACAAAACAAAACCTGAGGCTCACTTAGAATAAGTGCCTTTTCCAGAATCATGTTACCTAAGTAAATATCAGAGGTAGAATCTGAACCAAAGTCCCTTCCTGAACTTCAAGTGTACGACTCCTTCATTTATACCTTGCTGTCTCTTAATTAAACAAAAATGCTAAATTATGGTACAGATTATAAATGCAATAGAAGTTCACAAAAGGGATATCGTGATATGAGTTGATATAATCAGAGAATTCTTCATAAAAGAGTTAGGCTTTCATTAAGAAAGATCATAGATAATAGATAGGATTTAGCTGAGTGAAGAAGAGCAGGGAAGAAGGCCCTGTAGTCAAGAGAAGAAGATACCAGAAGCAAAAGCAGAGAATCAGGAATGTGGATAGTATAAATTCATAGAGTGGGGCTGGAGGAAGCAACATTGAAAGGGCTTGTTAAGAATGACCTGATTGGAGTACTGAGGCACTGCTAGAGATAACATCAAATCATGGGAATGACTAAGATGTGGACTATTCTGTAAAGGTTAAGAAGGTCAATACAGTTAAATGTCTAAATATTTCTGTGTTATTTCAGAACTGAGCAAAAGTAAATCTCTAGGGAGGCAGGGTGGCTCTTGCCTTTAATCCCTGCTACTGGGGAGGCTGAGAATGAGGGATCATGAGTTTGGGAGTTTTAAATCTCAATAGATTAAGCCAATTGGGTATCCTTACTACATCTGGCAGCATTATGGATAGAGAATTGGGAGCCATTAGGATACCTAAAGAGGGGAGAACTGTTCCAAGTTTAAAAAAAAAACAGTAGGTAAGAGCTTCTGTTTCTATAAACAGTAGGATTATGTTTCTGAGTAGTTGCTATACTTGTAGCCTTGGAGGAAAAAGAGAAGGGAGAAGGGAATCTGCTTTCCTATAGATAGTAGAATCTGTCAGGCACCATGTTAATTTTTTTTTTTTATTACAAATACTGATCTCATTTAATCCTCACAACAACTCTGGAAGTTGCTGCTGTTCTCCCCATTTTTTGTTGTTTTCAGTCATTTTCTATCCTGTCTACTCTTCATGACCCCACCTGGAGTTTTCTTGGCAGGGATCTAGAGTTGTTTGCTCTTTCCTTCTCCAGTTCTTTTTTACAGATAAGGAATTTGAGGTAAAGAAAATTAAGTTGTGATTAGGAATTAAGAATTTTATTAATTACATAAAAGATATTGTAACTAGTTTTAAAGACTTAGATTAAAAGAATTTTGTATATCCCTTGGTAGTATGTTGCTTTATGGGAGACCATGTATGAAATGAACTTATCTTTTGAAGAACATAAAGAAGATGAATGAAGGACAATTAAATGTAGTCATTGAATGTTTTTCCTAGCATTGGTTTTCTGTGGAACAAAGAGTATGGAGCTAGGAACTTTTCCAAGGATGTTGACTAACTCTATGTCACTGTTCCCATAGACCCCTTTTTCAAGTCAATGTAATTATGGAGTAATCATAGTCTTAGTTTAGTTGGCCCTAGTGAATGTTATGTAATGATTTTATATAAACGGACTGAATAAAAGGATGCTCTTATTGTATTGGTGAGTTTTTGATGATTGAAGAGTCATTGATTTTTATTATTGGTAACTGCTAATCTTACCAATAAATAAATTATGCTCGGACATTTTAATCCCTCATTTTAATCACAAATTTATCATGGCATGACTTCCTAGGGGGCTCACTTAACTAGTAATTGTCTGAAGTCACATAGGGATTCAGGTCTTTCATATTCTAAGCCCTAAACTGCACTATCTAGATGCTTAGACAGGAAGGATACACCAATCTTTAAAAAAAAAAATCACCAGGAATTGAACTGATGATTCAGGAGATTGTTTTATTTTTTTAAAAAAAGATTTTAATACATCCCATTTTTCTTGAAAAGTAAATGGCAATTCTTTCCTTCCACAAATTTGACATTTCTCTTGATGACCAAGAAACAATAAAAAAGCAAAAATGGGAATTTAAAAGGACCTTACTGAATCTTTTCAAACAAAGAAAAATTCCAGTTTGTATCTCATTTGAGTTCTTTTAACCAAATCCTTGTCAGATATAACTCCCAAGTTGTTAATCAAGACACAAAGCTTGGCAGTAGCTGGGGAAAGAGCCTATTGATTTGTATATACAAGTAGAGGCTTATGATTAGTATATGTGGGTTGATGTTAAAGTTCTGAATCATTATTATATACAATCTACTCTCAATCTGTTGACGTTCTTACCTTGTTGGAACTCAATTCTTTGCATTGATGCCACTTTATAAAATCTCACCACTAGTTTGGTAGAGCAAAAGCTATCCAAATTGTTGAGGGAGTTACACTGTTTTCCAGATACTCCATTTACATTAGAGCAAGTCATTTTTACCACCCATCTAGGTTTTGTGTATCTTGTCAAAGACTCTAAGGTCCTTTCCAGATAAACATTTATCATTCTGTGACACACACACACACACACATTTTTTCTATACTTAAATGAGTACATATGGTCTCCTCCACTAGAATGTAAGTTCCTGAGGGCAAGAGACCATTGCATTTTCATCTTTGCATCACCATCACCTAGAATAGTGGCTTGCCTTGTAGCACTTAAAACATATACTTTGATTGATGAAGTGATTATGAACATATGGAGAGTATATGAGGTCATTTGAAAATGTGTCTTCCCTTCACAAATTTGTAGGGCTTTGTACCTCTGACATCAAAAAGATTTAGTCCTAAAAGAGGACTTAGAAATTAAATGATACTCCCATTTTTTACCTGTCCTACTCCAAATCCAATGCACTCTTCCCTACACCACACAATCTACTCAAAGGAAAGGAAATCAAGCTATCATTCTGTTCTACTGTTCTTCAGTATTTCAACATAACCTTCCTCTGTTTAGAATATGATAACTTTAGCTACTGAAACAACAGCAGCAGTGGAAGTTAATGAACATTCAAGAGGCCAAAGAGCCTGCATTTGGGATGCATTTTCTGTCACTTCTAGTTATGTTGATGCTAAGGAAATGAACTATAGGAAAGCATCTTGGTGGCAGTTTTACTGAAATGATTTTCTGTGGCAAAAAGTGACCTAAAAGTGAACTGGTAGAGCCATTTTTGTGAAAGTGGGGGAGGTTTGCCCAGAAAAGCCTATACATATTTTATGACATGTTAGGGGATGGTGAGCTAAGCAAGAATTGTGACAGAATGAACTTTCTTTACTATGTTTTGTAGAGCATGAAGGTCACAGCTGTGTATGACTGTTTGAATCGACAGGCTATTTCCCCCTGTGTGTACAACCCCATGCATTGGTTTTAACCTGAAAAATCCTATTAGTTCTGAGTCTTTGTTGTCTCTGAGATTTTCTTTTCTTCCTTTCTTTAAAAATGTAAAATCTGCCAACGGCTCTTTTTATGCTTCAAATATTTGTTTACTTTCCAAAGTGTTGGAGTTAGGATATTTTTCACAGTGGTACATTAGTTTTGGAATTCTTCTCTTATAAATTAAGGTTGAATCAGTTGATCTTCAAAGTCAGATTTTTTTTTCTTTCAGTTGAGAATAAGTTGAAAATTTATTATTTTTGTGTGCCTCCTTGAGTCTATACAAGGCTAACTAAACTAGATGAAAAATGAAAGTCAGAAATTTTTGTGATCATTATTTCCTTTCTTCCTTTCAATGCAGTTTATTGGAAAGAACCTAAAGAAGGCTCTGAGAGAAGAACTGAGTTTGAATCTTGGGTCTGCCATTTTTAATCTATGAAAGATTGGGAAAGGCATTTAATCTTTTGAACCTCAACATGCTCCTGAATAAAATAGCAATAGGATAGAAGTAGAGAGCCTCTAAATTCCAGGATCCCAAACTTTGATCCAATGATTTTCTTTTGAGATGACTCATAAGAATGGTATTGGTCTGTCTCTAGGGTCATATGATCCTGAGAATTACTAACACCAATTTTATCGTAAGCTAAGGTTACTATATAACTAAAATGTATTATTGAAAGTGTAAGAGATTTGAAAGGTCATAGAATTACTGATGACTAGAAGAAATCTCACAATGACAAAAGATCATTTAGTTTAGTTCATAATTGATGAATATATTCCCTCTACAGCAAGGAATAAAGTGAACCTTCCACCTTGGACATCAAATAAAGGGAAAACTAGTCATTCCCAAAATGGTACTTTCCATTTTTTGACAATTCTAAGGAATAAGAAGTCTTTTCTTTTTAAACAAAGTAACTCAATTTACCTCTTTGTAACTTCCACTGATAGATCCTCTTATCTGTCCTTTGAAGGCCCTATAGAAGAAAAAGGAAATGAAATGTTTTTCTGGCTCCTTCTTGTTAGTAGAAGCTGTTCCCTTGAGTTAAGGATTTCCATTCCTGGTACTTTTTGGGGAAAAGACAATAAGACTGGGGGGTGGGGTGGAATAGGGCAAAGATTGTATTTGAAACTAGAGTATGTGATAGAAACTATTTGGAAACTGTAGCATAACAGGAAATTTAGTTACAGGGCAAATTGCTTTATGCTCAGCGACTAATTGGGACAATGGCAAGGACAAGGAAGTCAAGATGTAAAGGGTGGGGGGAGAATTTTATTTTGTCAGATCAGGAGAACTTTGAAGGGTTTCCTTTTGACTTGGTGCAACCAAAAGACTACTGGGATAGATGAGCAAGGGAATTCCAGAAGTGGGGCTCTCTATGGGGAGCAATGAGAAACTTCAGAAGGAGCTTGGTAACACCTCCTGGGAATAAGAGGGGACCACAAATAGAAGTCACAGCACAGCAGTGGACAGATAGCCAAGATCAACAAGCAATTATTGAAGAGACCTATTGAGAAACTCAAGAAATGCTGAAGGAACCCATCACAATGGCATTACTAGCACTGGGCAAAAGGGAGACCACTGGGAACTGCAGGAGGAAAACATCCTTATTTGTAATTAGAGAGTTGATGAGAAATTTGCATAGAATTAGGGGAAGGTTGGCTCATAAAAGGATTTCTGTTTTGTTTCTCAGTGTTTGGGTTTCCATTTGTTTTTCCTCTTTAATTAAGAAAATAAACATTTTATTCTGCATTCTTGTAAACTGTAAGTGATAGTCTTAATTTCTTGGGAGTAGATTCTAGATTGGGGCATAAGAACCAAAAATAGTGAATAAAACCCTTACTGTGTCCTTGGGGCCTGTAAGATGTGGGATTGACATTATAATAATAGTCCAAGTGACGTTTTTTGTCAGTGAATTAGCTAATTATTTTCAAAGATCACGACTTCAGTGTTTTAATACTGAGTAGACATAGTTTTTGCCTTCATCCCCCAACTTTGAGTTCATGCATGAGAGGCAGTTAAACATAGTGGAAAGAACATTGGCTTTGGAGTAAAAGGACCTGAATTGAAATCCTTTCTGTGATGTCTGTTGCCTGTGTAGCTTTATGCATGTTATATATCTTTGCTGGAGCTCAGTTTCCTCATCTGTAAAATAAGATAGTTGTTTAAGATGACTTCCAAGAACATTTCCAATGCCAAATCTGTGATCTTCTTAGAATATGACCCTTTTGAGATTTATACATTTGAGTGTATGTAGAAAGAGATGAAGCTCTGGATAAAATGTAGAAGGAGATGCCTTGGGACATAATGAATTCTATCTCCATTGAAATCTTCATATAACACTTGATCAGGCTGTATGATCACAAAAGTTGGCTGACTACTTTTATTCATTAGATTTTAGGGAGGAATCCTTTTTCACATAAGTGTTGAACTAGATGGCCATAGAGCCTCATTCCAATCCCCCAAATCTACTAATTTTGTGATTCTGAAATGGGAACCATGAGGGTGAAATAAGTGGCATTGAACAGTAGCAGGCTATGGCCAAACCCCAAACCAGCAACAGGTCCAAGTCATTAGTTCCTCATCTGTGGTCTGGAAGAAAAGGTGATGATTCTCTTATTTCAAAGCTTCCAGGATCTGGAATTCCTCAAGTGTGGGTATCCCACAGTGCAGCATCACAACAGAGTTTGAACAAAGGGACAATTTTCATATATTGGGAATAAACACACCATCCAGTATTAATTAATGAAGGCATGGATTTGGGATTCATAATCCCATTGCTGCAAATACTGCTTTTTATAAAAGACTAATTAATTACTATCCTTAAAAAAGAAAGCTTTTTTTTTTCTCACAGAAAGCACAAGTTAGGTTTTGTGAAGCATTAACTACCTCTAATTGGAATGTGTTTGGGGTCAGTGCAAAACACAAACCTCATAAATTTTGAGCAGTCTCTAAGCCTGGCAGGGTGCATTCTTCCACCCTTGACCAATAGCAAACATGCACTTTTAAAAAAATGGTGCTTGATTCCACAGCTGAGTGTGAAACTGCCCCCATCAGCAGTTCCCTGGAGCCAGCCTAGTGTGACAGCAAGCCAGCCCTGTCGCTAAGATCTTACAGCACAGCAGCTTTGAGAACTGGGGCCTTTTCTCTGAAAGGACATTGCTTTTCAAACCCTGGTCACTTCCATTTATCTGGTCTGCAAGGCTGTCCTCCCCCTCTGCTAAAATTCTGAAGTGTGTTTACAATTCATGAAGATTCCCTTCCTTTGTGAACCTGCCTGTAGAAATGACAAGAAGAGCTTCAAGAACAAGGAGAGAGAGGAAAAGAGAGAGGAATAAATAAGGGGGGATGGAAGGGAGGGCTGTCTAAGCAGTCCAAGAAATGTAAATCCTGTTGTAAATAAGGAACACAAACACTTCTCAGAACCCTCTCCAGAAGACCAGCTTGAACAAGTCAGGAATGCAAATGAGATCATAGGGCATACAGCTTGCTTTGACTGGCAGGGGTAATGTATGTATGTTGTTGAAAGTGTCGATGATGTGAGGGAATCAGCATACTGAGCAGACTCAGCCAGGAGGCAGCAAGACTGCTTTCCATACCAGAATTACTGTCCCAATTTTAAGCCCTGGTGTGTAGAGGTTTGGAGAGGGGAGGGAAATGGAGGGGTTTGAGTATGGGCGATGGGAACTGTAATGACAGAAATGCACATCTGCAGCCAGTCCGGGTGAGGTGAAATGAAATGAATGAGTGCCCCGTGGGAGAAAAGAGGAGCATTCCACTAAATACATTGCAATCCATCCAAACACAGATCGTTATTCCAAGGAAGCGGGCAGGCTCTAAATGGGGTTCCAGCTTGTGAAATTTGATGGCTGCCAATGGATGTGTCTGTACAGTCACTCAGAATTCCTTCTATCCCTTAATAACATGGAAAAACAATATCTGGATGAACCAAGTTGGGGAATAAGCAATTATTTGATGGGAGATAATGTCTCAGATCACCTTCAGTCAGAATTTGTGCTTCATTCATTAATGAGGGAAGGATGTCCAAATTTTTCAATAAGTGCCCAGGGTCGCAGCTCCAAATGAATGAATTTGGAGCTTACTATGATCACTATTAATCCATGACTATGTGATGGTGATGACATAAATAAGCAACTCACAATTTCTTAATTAAGGAGGGGAAAACCTCATGTTTTTTGGTGATTTATGTCATGATAGTTTTCTACAAAACTGCTTTGATTCAGCTGAAAATGCTGGTGCAGGAGAAAAAGGAATTGTCTCCCATAACCTAGATTAAACATCTCAGTGCAAATAAACAATGCTTCTTGAAACCAGCAAATTAGTCACCATTATTACTGGAACCTTCATTTTACTCTAAATATCCTTAAAAAGACATATATCAATTTATTCCATCCATAAATCCATGATTTACTCAGATCTTTACAAGATCAATTATGCAGTTTTCTAAGAGGAATGCATATTAAAGAGTTGATATCTCAGATAGGGTCTACAAAGATTAGAATAGCTTACCAGTGTACATCAAAGATTTATCCATCTTAAGCTCCTACAGGGGAGAAGTTATTTTTTCACAGCTGTACATGTTATGCATACATAAATAACCAAAGTTAACTGAGGAAAAGGGGAGGGGAGATGCTTGAAGCTAGCAGCCCAATGAGGAGGGGGAAATTTGTTTTTTCTCAATAGCACTTAGATTCCATAGAGGGGCACAACTATGTGATAAAGTAGCATTCTATGAAGACATTTTTTCCCTTCCTGGTGTTTAGCTTGAGCAGGGTTAAAAAACACTATCCACTTTATATCGTGACTATCTTCTAAGACAGCTCTCATGGCACACATTTTGGATACATAAAATGCAAATGAAATAACCTAGCTGGCTATCTTTCTTGGGCTCAAACCCTATTGCTTGATTCCCATTATGACATTTTAAAGCATTAGACTAGGCCTGGTGCTGAATTTCAGATACTGCTAGTAAGAAAGACAGCTGGTCTAGAGAGTAGGCTGAATGGAACTCAAACTCTCAGCTGTATCACTGATTGAAGGAAAGAGAAATGTGGGAGTTGTTCAAGAAGCTGGATGGAATTTGGAAGCATTTAGCCTCAATAACAGCTCTGAGAAACAGTTGAGTTTGAAGTGTTTTAGGCTTAGCTCTAGGTAGGTCAGAAAAGTTATCTTTGGGATAGTCCTTGAGAGAAGAATATAATTAGGGAACACAGCTCAACAGGAGCTACTCCATCATTCTAAATTGTTGTTTATCCTTTGTTCTCAAAGAGAACCATGACATCAGGGAGGTTGTGCCATGGCATGCCAAATTCACAGATTCCCTGAAATTTATCCAAAAATTCCTGGGAGGCGGATCCTTTGGCCCCAGCTTAAGAATTCTCCTCCTAGATGACATGGCGGTTCTATGATTCCATTTACTCAAATTCAGTAGAGACAAGATAAATGAAAGAGTAATCAGCTGATATTCATATAGTACTTTTATACTTGAAGAATACTTTATATGCCAGCTGAGCCACACAACAATCCTATATTAGATACTAAAATGTTAATTCCTTTAAGGGAGCTGTCCATGATCATGTACCCCATAACTATCTATGATGAGATTTGAACTTGCTCTTCCTGACTCCAAGTACAATTCTAAATCCACTACCCCACACTGTGCCAATAAGACCTAGAGATTTAGTTGCCTGAAAGCTCATTCTAAGCTAACAATGTGATATAGTTGCCAAAAATGTTAATGTGATCTTAAGCTCCAATAATAGAAGTATAGAAACAGGGAGATCATAGACTCACTATATTTTGAGCTACTCAGACTGGAGTACTGTGTTCAATTCTGGACACCACGTTTCTAAACTGAAATTGGACCAAGGAAGAGTGACTAAGATAGTAGAGGTTCTGGAAATGATCATCTGAGGAATGATTGAAGGAAATGGAAATGTTTAGTCATCATTTCTCATTCTAATCCAAAACTCATTCACCTCCTTCTGAAGCATTTTGTGGTCTTTTAGATTCTTCCTGAATTCTTTCCTCTGAGTGATACCAAGAGAGCAATAAAAATATCTTTAAAATTTCTAACAGAGTGAGACTGTTTTTGTTTTCTTTTAAAATAGTCCTTTCTAGGTCTGATATGACCAACAGAGTATGAAGATAAAGACTGGACTGTGATTTCTGGTGAGGAACTCACTCTAGGATTACAGTTGCATACCTTAGAAAGTTGCCTAGAGCAATGAAAAGTTAGATTACGTGCCCAATGTCACACAACCAGCATATGTTAGAGGCAGGACTTGAAAACTATCTGGATTTTGGGTGCTTTAAAAAAAAAAACTACACTGCTTTTCTTCCAAGATAGCAATAATTGTTATTATGGTTGCACTGGATATGTAATCAAATAAAAGCCCCACTGGAAAATGGACAATAAATCCATTATAAAATTGAATATATGGATTCTTTCCTTGAATAGGTATTTTTAAAATGCTAACAGACTAATGGTTTGACCAGTTCATTGTTTTCATCCATGCCCTAATTAACCAAATAGATAGGATTGGGTTAATTAAATTATTTTGGCACCGTATTTTTGGTATTTTTTTCCCAGCATGCATTTTCTGAATATTAATCATGAATCCACAAAGAAGGCAGGCAGGCAGGCATCTGAAGGGAAAGAGTTTAAAAAGAAGAAGCTGACATGCAGTTTTAAGAAGAAATATCTAAAAATCAAGCTAGGAAGGAAAAAAAGCTGTCTTAACTCCTCTGGAATATCAGAGAGATAAGACAGCCCTTGGGGAAAGGCAGAAAGGGAAAGCAGATAGATGACTAAAAGAAGGAAGAACTACTCAACTCCTATTTAATGTCTTTATTTCTTCTACAAAGGAAATTCATTTTCAGACTTGAAATTATCTTTCAAATATGTGGGATGCAGTATTGGACCATAAAAAGAACACTGAACTTAATGTTGAACATAAAATCTCTGTAATTGACTAAATCCTAACCCTAATACTTGCTACCTTTATGATTCTGAACAATTTTCTCAAGGTTTCTGGGTCTTGGTTTTCTCACATGTAAAATAAAGGCATAGGACCAGATTATCCCTTCTACTTCTGGATCTCTAGTTTTGTGAATATAAAAAAAGAAAGAAAGAAAGAAACTTACTCTCTATAAGGAGAAAGGATGACAACTCTTAGTTGCTTAAATTAAATGAGGACAACCTCTGAAAAAATATTGAACAGGACAAAGCTGGAACTGGATAAATGGGCTTGCGATTTTCAATCTTGTCTTCCTTTTCACAATTCTCTCATATTACTATGAGCCCTCATTACCACTTACCTCAGTTATTGCAGTAGTCTTCTATTACAACTTCCTGTCTACCAGAGTATGTTTCCCTTATGCTTAATCACTGGTTATGCATTTCTATAACTCAAAATTTTCATTGGCTCCTCATTGCTTAATAAATGAGAATTTAGGTTCCTCCAAAATGTGGTAATACTCTAACTTTCCAGCCTATCATTTCCATTTACTCTCTGTTTCAAACTATCGCCTTGTCCTGGTATTTCCTGATTTTCTGTTTTCTCTCTCCATGCCTATGTTCATACTTAAGATGCCTTCCCTTTCCTCTAGGACTTATTTACTGAATTTCCACCTCTTCTTAAAAGCCCAATTCAAGTGCCACTTCCTCCAGGAAGATGTTTCTGATCTCTTCAGTAGATTACCTTTCTCTTTTTAATTTCACATAGTACTTTAATGCTACCTTATGAAATTATTATATATTATTTGGTATTATACTTATTAATGCATGTACCACTTTCTTCTGCTATATATAACCCTTTCAATTCAAGATGTCTTATTTAAACTCAGTCATCCAATTACAATAGACCTGGGATAGAAAATACCATCTGTATTCAGTGAGAGAACTATGTGGACTGAATGCAGATTTTTTTTTTGTTGTTTTTATTTTTGTGTTTTTTCCCTTTTGTTCTGATTTTTCTTTCACAACATGACTAACTTGGAAATATTTTTTAGATGATTGTGTATGTATAACCTACATCAAATTACTTACTGCCTTGCGAAGTCATGAGAAAAAAAATTGGAACTCAAATTTTACAAAAGTAAATTCTGAGAACTATATTTGCATATAATTGGAAAAATAAAATATGATTGAAATTTTAAAAAAATAAGTTTTGTCAGCTCGCCCACTACCTAAGACAATTTTTTTGTCACACAGTAAGCCTTTAATAAAGTATTTTAATCGAATTGTTATTCAAAAAACTATGAATAACATTTAGTTTGGAGGAATAAATGATATATTTAATTCTGCTCAAAGTTACCACAAACACAGAGAAACAATGACCCTTGACCAATAAGATTAAATGGAGATGGATATAGAAATCTGTGCTTAAGATTTTGCTTTTTAAAAATCAATTATGAGTCCAAGATAAAATAATGTGAATAAACAATAGTTAATATGAAAAAGACCTGGAAGGATTTTATTAATTACATACTCAAAATATGAATTGTCAATATGTGAAATAGTGTTATGTGATCAAGAGAATATTGGATTTGTGGTTAGAGGAAAGGAGTTAAAATATCAGTTCTTCTTTATGTTGGTGACATCTTGGAACAATTAACATATCTGGGGCTCAGTTACTTCAGTAAAATGAAAAGACTGGACAACATGACTTCTCCTCTAGCTCAAAAGTTTATAATTCCATGATCATAAATTATCTGCTTAATAAAATATTCTTATATTTCACCAGAAACTAAAATCAAGCCGACTATATTGTAGTTTGATGATGATAATAATAGCATTTTACATAGTATTTTAAATTTACAAGTATGATTTCATTTTATGCTCACAACAATCCTGGGGAATAAGTGCAATGATTATATTCATTTTTTAATAAATAAGGAAACTGAGGCAGAGAGAAGTTAAATGACTTGCCCCATATCTAATGTCTGAATCTAGATTTGAATTCAGGTCTTATTGACTCTAGAACTGAGTCACTTTTGACCTCCCCCCCCCAAAAAAAAAATAATGCCTGCTGACTAAGGAGCAGCTTAGTTAACTTTAGAGAAACACATGCCTAGAAAATTATTCTTTTTACCTACATCAATTCATGAAAACTATATTGATGTGGAGAATTACATCCATGGAGGGATTGTAACACAGGAAGTGTTACGTTTAAAATATCAACTACTTGAGTATAGGAAGGGAAGATTTATCTAGTCAAAAATCTATATGAATAAGAAACTGGAGATTTTTAAGATGACAAGTTCAAAATTTGTCAATAGTATGATATGATGTCATCTCCTGTCCTGGTTAGACCTTTTCAGAATAGTATATTCATTTCTAGAGACCACATTTTAGGAAAGACATTGATGACCTGGTTTCCATCTAGCACAGGGTGACCAGGTGTTGAGGACACTCAAAACCCTGCTGTGTGTTACTTGGTTGAAAGTATCAGGGATGTTTTTAGACTGAAGAAAGAACAAACTGGGAGAGTATAAATATTTTAAAGGTCGTTATATGGAACAAGAATTATAGACTTTGGCCTCAGAGAACTGGGAAGACTGAAGAAAGTTGCAGAGGAGCAAATTTTAGCTTGAGAGAAAGAAAAACTTACTCATCTGAGTAGTATGAAAGTAGAATGCTTTTGGAGTGGAGTTTCCTATCAGGACAGGTCTTCCAATGGAATATGGATAACCATTTATCAAAGATCATCGTATCATAAATTCAGAAGTGAAATACAAGTTAGAAAGACTCTACTTCAGTTCCTTAATTTTATAGAGGAGGGAACAGAGGACTCATCTAAAAAGCTTTCCTGTTCAAGTATAAGCTAGCTGAAATCCTATTAGAATCTACTGTTAAGAGTCACAGGAAACATATTTCTCTTGAAAGTGGGGAGGAAGTGTGATTTTCTGAAGGACAAATGATATTAAAGACAATTTATTATATTATCTCTAACTCTCTCCAAGAGGCCTGCCCACTTTAATACATTTGCTTTTTCACCTACTTTTTAAAATTTTCAAAATGCATCCCTTTTACTTTTACATTAGTTATTTTTGGATATCACCTCTTTCTTCCCTGCCCACCAGCTTTACTTACATCAAAGAAAAAGTTAAGCAAAACCAATATACATAATGATTACCCCTAAAAATGAGCATAACCATTTGCACCCACAGTCCCCCACTTCTTCCAGGAAAAGGCAAAGACTTCTTTTCAAAGTATCTTCTCATAGACTGAGATTGGTCTTGATAGTCTTGACTATTGGAATAAGTCTATTACAGTTTCCATTTGGTAATAGATAGACCTTTGCTTGTTAGCTTTTCACTACCTGAATACTGCTCTTACATTTCTTCCCCTTCTACAAAATCTAAAATCTAGTTACACTGTTCCTTAGATTCTTCATTTAATCTCCAGTCTCCATGCTTCTGCTCTGGCTGTCCCCCATGCCTAGAAGGCTCTTCCTCCTCACCTCTGTCTTTTGGTTTCTCTGACTTTCACCAGTCTCAGACAAAATCCTACCTTCCATAATAGGTCTTTCCTGGTTACCTCACTCTCCCACCCCAGCTACTAGTGCCTTCCCTTCAAAAAATTCATTAAAAATATATTAAGTACCTACTGTTTACCAGTGCCTTAAGTCTTCAGTGATGTAAAAAGTGGCAAAAGACAGAACTTAAGCTAAAGAATCTTACAATTTTATGAAAGTACCTTTATCTATTCTACATATGTACCTAGTTATTGTCATGATGCTTCCCCCATTAGAATATAAACTCCTCTAGGGTTTTTCTCTTTCTTTATTCTTTCTTCCCCCCCCCCCCCCCCCCCCCCCCGCACTTAGCGGATTGTCTGGCTTAAAAGAAGTGCTTAATAAATGTTTTTGTTCAACTGAATATTATACAGAGTTTGTTCATGGTCTTACATTACAAAATTCCTTGAATATTTTGTTTTTCTAATTCAACTTAATTAACTTTGCATCAATTCATGTTTCCCTGTGTTTCTCTAAATTCCTCTTAGTCACAATTTCTTTCAGAACAATAACTTTCCATTACACCCACAGACTATGATTTGATAAACAACTTGTCAGTCAACTGGCAACCCATTTTTTTAGTTTTTTATTAACAACACACACACACACACACACACACACAGTGCTATATGGGATATTTCTTTTTTTTAACCTCCTTTGGTTCTAGATCCGCTGTCTCTGTCTCCCTTCTTGCACACTCTCTGCCTTTTGAGTCTCTCATTTCTTCCATCATGACCGTGTCCTGTGATCTCATTGTCTTACTATGAATTGTTTTTTTTTTCTATTCAGACTGAGGAAGTCTCAGCAGGATGCTGAGCATTACATTAAAATGTTCATGAATGCTAAGAGCATCAAAAATAACAAAAATCATTAGTACCTATTTTATATTTATATCAAATATAGCTAGGTTCCTAGAATATGTGAGTTGGATAATGATGAAAATTCTTGTTAGCCATGATTTCATTAGCTTAGTTACTATAAATTATTTATAACTTAGATTGAACATCTGAGCTTCTCTCTCATGAAAGTGGACTGAAGAGCCATTTGATAAAGTCAGCATTTGTTCAAGTTTTTTGGGTTTTTAATGATGTCTTAAGAAGACATTATTTTAACAAGATTGTGGTTGTGTTCAGTTATTCCGGTTTGGTCTATTTGCCTAATAAACTGTATGCTTCAATATTTTAAGGAACTTGTGTGTTGTCAGTATGGATACTTCCTCCAAAATGCAGACTGTGACCCTGTCACCTATTAGTCAATAGTGCCCATGAGCTACTGTGACTAGAAACATCCTTTACTTTTTGTCTAATTTCTAGGTTTGAGTTTTTGTTCCTTAGTGGTACAAAACTGCCACTTTCTACTCACTTTAGCTTTGTAATGCTAAATACAACAAATATATCCTGGGACCTTGGGAATGAGAACTGAAATTTAAGTCAAATCAACAAGCATTTTATTAAGCACCAATTAAGTGTTGTAATGTGTTGTGCTGCAAATATACATAAAAAGGCAATAACATTCCCTTGGCCTCAAGAAGCTTCCAATCTAATGAGGAGACAGAATGCAAACTGTAATAATAATTAGCATCAATATTACACCTTAAGGTTTGCAAAAACCTTCAAAAATATGGTTTCATTTGATCCTCATAATGACTTTCAGAAATAAACTCTATTATTATCCTTATTTTATAGATGAGAAAACTAATCAGACAAGTTAAGTGATTGGCCCAGAGTGATTTGTCCACTGCTAACAAATGTCTGGGCCATATCTGAACTCACATCTTCTTCATCCCAGGACTAGCTCTATTTCTACTTGGCTGCAGACAACTATGTAAAAATAAAATACATTCAGGATAATTTGCAGATTATCTCAGAGGAAGGCATTGTGTTAAGGGAGGACTGGGAAAAGCTCTTACAAAAGCTTTTAATGAAGTTTTTGAAGGGAAGGCACTAGTAGCTGGGGTGGGAGAGTGAGGAAACCAGTTGAAATCTTAGTCTGGACTTGAACGAAACAAGAAGGCAGAGACAAGAAGGGAGAGAATTCTACATGGTGGATATCCAATGAACAGGAATGGAGGCAGGAGATGGAGTGTCTTGTGTAAGGAAAATAAAAGATGCCAGTATCATTAGATCATAGAGTTTATGGAGAGGATTAAGAAGTATAAAGACTGGAAAAGTTGGTAGGGGCCTGGTTATTGAAAGCTTTAAAATCAAACATAGAATTTTATAGTTGATGTTAGAGACAAGAGAGAAAAAAAAAACCACTGGAAATTTATGGAGTGGAGAAGGGGCACCATTTTCCTACTCTAGATCATTTTAATTGCTGTAAAGAAGATGGAATACCCTGGAGAGAGACTTAAAGAAGGGAAGCCAAGCTGATATACAGTTCCAGGTGAGGGACTGGTCAGGGTTCCTAAATGGCTCAAGAGAATATAGAAAATTGCCATGACATCTGCCACAAAGGTAGGGATGAGTGTGTGAGTGTGTGTGTGTGTGTTCTGGCCATGTACTATAGTTTACATAAGTCTGTCCAGGTGTGGGATGCATAACGCATGAAAGTATCTTTATATTCTCCTCTGCCTAACCTTCTTCAACGGAAACCTTGATTCCTGCCAGGGGGAGAGTAAGCAATTAGGGCCAAGAGGCTGACCACATTGCTCTCCTCAGAATTGGCTGGAATTATATCTACTTGAGTAGAATTTTATTTTTACAATGCCTTAAATATTGTTAATTTGTGGGAAAAATTATATTAAAGTTGTATTCTTGATTTCTATTTCTTAAGTAAGGAGTGTTCCAAGCTGTATCCAAGGCTTGACTCCCTTTCCATCAAAAGCTAGTTATACAAAGACATAGCTAAAGAGTGTTACTACTGGGCTTCTATCCCAAAGAGATCTTAAAGAAGGGAAAGAAACCAACTTATGCAAAAATGTTTGTGGCAGCCCTTTTTATAGTGGCAAGAAATTGGAAACTGAATGGATGCCCATCAGTTGGAGAATGGCTGAATGGCTGAATAACTTATAATATATGAATGTTATGGAATATTATTGTTTTGTAAGAAATGATCAACAGGATGATTTCAGAGAGACTTACATGAATTGATGCTGAATGAAATGAGCAGAACCAGGAGATCATTGTATACTTTGGCAACAACAAAACTATATGATGATCAATTCTGACAGAAGTGGCTCTCTTCAACAATGAGATGATTCAAATCAGTTCCAATTGTTCAGTAATGAAGAGAGTCAGTTATACCCAGAGAGAGAACTATGGGAAATGAGTGTGGACCACAACATAGCATTTCCACTCTTTCTGTTATTGTTTGCTTGCAGTTTTGTTTTCCTTCTCAGATTTTTTTCCTTTCTTTTCAGATCTGATTTTTCTTGTGCAGCAAGATAATTGTACAAATATTATATATATATATATATATATATATATATATATATACACATACATATTGGATTTAACATATACTTTAACATATTTAACATATATTGGACTACCTGCCATCTAGGGGAGGGGGTGAGGGGAAGGAGGGGAAAAGTTGGAACAGAAGGTTTTGCAAGGATTAATGTTGAAAAATTACCCATGTATATGTTTTGTAAATAAAAAGCTATAATAATAATAATAATAAAAAGAGACATAGCTAAAGGTAGTATAATATCCAGCATTTATATATAACTTTAATTTTTATAAATCTATTTATCTCATTTGATTACAAATGAGATGTTATAACAAACATATGAGATAATTACAGATAAGAAAAACTAAGGATAACAGAAGGAAAGTTACTTGCACAGGGTCATACAATTAATAAGTATGAGGCAGGATTTGAACTCAGATCTTTTTGATTCCAAATAATGTACTCTTATTCACTGTACCACCTAGCTGCCTAGGTATACAAAAGAAAACCATAATGTCTACCCCTCAAAATACATTTCTATAGCTATACCTATATCTGTATATATGTTTATCTACCTTTAAGTGATGGTCTATATTTTTCTCGCTGTCTCTCTATTTGTATATATGTATACATGTATGCCTTTATATATATGTGTATTTAGTTTGTATGTTTGCCTATCTCCATGGATGGAAATTCCATTCTATTCCCTAAGTCACTCAAGTACAAAATGTCAGTCTACTTTGACCCTCACCTTATTTTGCTCTCCACATTACTAAGTCCAACTGATTCTACTTCTGAAATATCTTTCATATTCATGCTTCCTCTCTGCTCCCTCTGCCACCACCACAGAATTTTAAGCACCACAGATGTTCTGTTGAAAGGACAGATGATTGGCTGGAAGGGGCCCCTAGCTGTCACTAGGAAACCTAGTGAAGAAGTAAAATAAATGATGATGATAATAAAATGAACTATGTTTTTGCAAAA
Organism: Sarcophilus harrisii; assembly: GCF_902635505.1. NCBI lineage: Eukaryota > Metazoa > Chordata > Mammalia > Dasyuromorphia > Dasyuridae > Sarcophilus > Sarcophilus harrisii. The sequence goes on along the minus strand of NC_045430.1, from coordinate 216,203,594 downwards.
GGGAAGGATAGATGTTCTACGGAAACTTATCAGAGGGATGTGACAAAATTGAATTAACAGCTACATTCTTGAAAGTTTTTTGTGAGTTTCTTTTTTTCTTTAAAGGATAAATTGAGCGTTTGTGGTTTGGAGAGATACTAAAAGACTCTTACTTGGCAGGAACTCTGGCAAAGATGGCTGTTAGGGATGAAGGCAAAAAGAGTATGAGAGCTATCTAAAGCAGGAGTCCGAGATACTTAAAAACAAGAGGAACCCAATTCTCTTCTTCTTAAAAGACTTTGAAATATTCATTTTCCTTCAGGGAAATAGGGGATTTCTTAGAAATGTGTTCACTGGATTAGCAACATGGAAAAATGCCTTTGCTACAAACAGGTCCACTTGGGAAACAACTCTATTTTTTAAGGAGGCACAGCCATTGATTCAGTGCTGTTGACTCACAAAATGAAGGGAGGATATATTTAGTTGTGAAGCAAGCATAATATTTTTAGAAACCACAAAGTTCATAGAATTTGCTTTTAATTGAACATCTTTAAAAGACAGGGCTATTTGGGGGTTAAGCAGAAGTGACCATTTGAGACTTCTGAAAGAAGACATTTATACTCTTTGTAACCTCTACAATATTGTCCCCAGCTGACACAGCTGTGTTCTGATGTTAACACCTGCAAGAAATCCTGGGTTAGGCCTACTGCCATGAAGAACCTGGGTGTGTGTGTGTGTGTGTGTGTATAAATAATGCATGTATGTATGTATGTTTTTATAATCTTCTTGAAGCAAATTCCTCCTTAACTCTTTCAGGGTCATATTATATATATATATATGTGTGTATGTGTGTGTGTGTGTGTGTGTGTGTGTATGTATAATCCTCTTGAAGGAAATTCTCCCTAACTTTTTCAGGGTCATTATATACATACATATATATATATATATATAGAAATATATATATATATTCATATTATATAGATAGCAAAAATGCATGTATGTGTGTATGTCTAATCCTCTTGAAGCAACTCCTCCCTAACTCAAGATTCCAGCAAACTGTTTGGCTCTTCCAGAGAGAAAAACTACTAGAAATAATATATTGGGGCTACTTTTCCCCAAGCTAACATACCCTATAATGGTTTTCTGTTTTTGAATATCTTGGGTTCTGTTCCTATTAGTATACTTCTCACTTCTGGAGCTAGCTCTACCTTCTCATTCTCTTTTCTTCCCTTTTCTTCCCTTCTTCATTTATTATCTAGGATCATTACACCATAACTAAAGCTGAATTATAGTTTCCACAGGAATGTGATGGCTGGTCAACTAATCCCTTCATTTTCATAGTGACACAATTATTCCTTGGACCTTTTGAAAAAACAATATTGTTCTATCTAATCTCATATCCTGCCAAATTTCTTCCATCTCTAGGATAATCCTTTTGCCCTTATCCTGCTTTCCTTTTCCCACAATTCTTCACTGATTTTTTTTTTTTTTACCATTTATGATTCATAGTAACATTTGCAGATGTGCCCTTCACTTATCAAATTTTGTTCCATATGACAAGTAACCTTCCAGCATCCTCCTGAGCCTGACTGCAGGAATGAAGAGGAATACATTATAAAACAAAAGTCAAAAGCTCCTGTGCAAGGAGAGAATATTTCTCCCCCTCCCCCTTTAAGAAAAAAAGAGAGAGAGAGAGAAAACAAAACCCAGCCATCTCACACTATCTGATTCTATGAAAAATTTTGATAAGCAAAGCAATAACAATGAACTAAAAAATACAATCTTTCTTAAAAATGTTTCATTCTTTCTGGCTTGACCTTTTTGAAGGAGTCTTACACTGGAAGAGACATAAAAACAGATCCCATTCAAATTAGAATATGCATATATGTGCATGTATGAGCACACACACACTATATTAAAGATTCACTTTTAAAAACATCTCTAAGCCAGATGGTTTAGGCTTGATATCTTGGCATCTTTCCTCTAATTTATTTTTTCTTCATTCCATTGTAATCATCAGTATCATCTCTCCCATCCCCTTATAAAAACTCTACAAACAACTGAAAAATGAGCAGATTATTACACTGTATATCTGTACTGTAATCACTGACTAAAATAAATGTTTTGATTGTCTAGATTTAATACAGAGGTTCTGAAAACACATAGTATGTTGGTTCCCTATGACAGTTCCATATCTGACACTCTTAAAAAGAAAGGAATGTGATATCCCAAGCCCCCTAGTGTGAAGCCCAGAGTATATTTGCTGACATGACAGGTTTGGACCAGATCACTGAATGGCCTGTTTCCAATTGGAATTTGGAACTGGTGGTCAAGTCAGCCTGCTTGCTGATCACAGACGTGAAAGATATATGATCCCCCATTTGTATTTTCCCAGGCTTCCAGAGAATGTACTTTGTATGTGTTTAGATGTTATAGAAGTACTCAAATTTTTGGAAATCCAGACATTTAAACAAAGATATCTCAGTTGTGTTCTGAAACCTTTGACATGGTTTTAGGGAGTTGGGGGTGGAGAAAGTGGTAGGCGATCTTCACAACAATGCATCTTTTAGCACAGTGTGTATTCACTGATTTATTGCTATATATGAATGCCAATCTCCATCTTAAATAACACTGAGAGATTCAGTGTCAGATCTCATAAAAAAAATTCTGTCTTACTACACTTAGAATCTGTATACAAGATATGGGAGTCTGTTTTGTTTTGGTGCAGAATTTTATTGTCATCTATAAAAGTCATCCCATTGTGAAACTTTTACCGGTATCAGTCATTAATTTATCTGTAGTTTATGGTCTTGGGAAAAATAAAATAGCACTATAATAATTATATATTATATACTATATTTGAATTTAAACCATATATGTATATCATATCTAAATATGCCACATTAAAACAGTAATAATATAACTAGCATTTATATAGTGTAAACTATGTACCAGGTTCTGTGATAAACACTTTACAATTACTATCTCACTTGATCTTTATAACAATCCTGGAAGGTAAGTGCTATTATCATCCCTATTTTACACATGAGAAACTTGAGGCAAACAAATTAAGTGGTTTGCCCAGAATCATACAGCTAGAAGTTGTCTGAAGCCAGATATGAAATCCTATCTTTTTGACTCCAAGCATTCTATCCACTGTGACACTTAATTGCCCCCTCAAAAGCAACAGAAATGGTACAGCATAAAAGACACTGAATTCAGGGTTGCAGGACTTGGGGTCTAATCCTTTCTTTGCCATTTATAATTGGAGTACTCTTGAGCAAGTGATTTCACCTCCTTCGACCTTACTTTCCTCCTCTGTAAAATGAGAGGATTGGATTAAATGACCTTTACAGAGATCCCTTCCACCTCCAAGTCCCTGATCCTCATAGGAACTGCCTGGGACACTGAAAATTTCTGGGACATCTTCACTTATATACCAGAGGTAGGTCTCATGCCCATGTCTTCCTGTTTCCAAAGATACCATTCCCTTCATGACTCCATGTTGCCTCTCCATGCGAAGCACAATTTTTAAAATGGGACCAAAGGTAGAATGTTGCTCGGTCTAAGTTAGGACTTTATTGATCTCAGCCCCAGTATCCATTAATGAGAGGCCAGAATAAACTTTAGATTTTTAAAATCATAGAAGTAAATTGTATTCACAAATGTTCAAAAATGCAACTGGTAAGTTTACTTCATAGATAAAATGAAATTATAGCAGTTTTCTTATTTATACCTTGGTGAAAGCAAGCATTTGCATCAATAGTACACTAAAACACAAATGCATGCAGCATCAATAGCTATCAGTAAGGTTCCTACATACAGATCTGTTCAGTTGCAGATAAGTCCTTTTCACATGCAGATAAGTTCAATCTCAAGCCACAGAATACCGCTTCTATTGGCACTGTGGACCATTCTCTCTTCCTAGCTGTTTTAACTTGGTTAGTATTCTGTGAATGAGTCACCCATTAAATATAATGAGAAAAAACCCCTCATGATAAAGCAATGGTGCAGAGGAGATAAGACACAAATCACCTAATCAAGCTAAAAAGATAAAGTTTTCACTATAGAAAATTGAACTTTCAGGTACAAATTGGAAAAGAAACTGCTATTTTAATCAGTGATGGGCAATTCTAAAAACATGAAATATTTTTGTGCCTTTTGGTCTTTATCATATCCATATCAAACAAGCCCTGCTTTGCAATTAAACAAAACAACTAAAGCAAAATTAAATAACACAATGACTTATAACTATGACTATATCAAATTCTGAATACCCACAATCTACCTCATTTCTACTGAGAAAGACAAATTACTTTTTTACTTCTCCTTTGGAGCTAAGCTTGATTGTTCAAATTCCTCAGCACATGGCTACATTCTAGGGATCTTTTCATTTACATTATTGTAATGATTGTATGTATTCTTTTTCCTAGTTCTGCATATTTCACTCTGTGACACACAGAGACCCTTTCCAAGAAAAGTTATTGAGCCACCTTTTGGGGGAAAAACATTATGTCCAGAGACAAGCTTTATAATACAAGCTATTGTAATGAACCAAAGAAAAATTATTGTGTATAACCAATATCAACCATTTATACTTTTTTTTTTTTTCCTGAGCCAATTGGGCTTACGTGATTTGCCCAGGATCACACAGCTAGGAAGTGTTAAGTATCTGAGATCAGATTTGAACTCAGGTCCTCCTGACTTCAGGGCTGGTGCTCTAACCATTGCACCATCTAGCTGCCCCCATCTGTACTTTTAAAAAAGGCCATAAACATAGAGTAAAAACACCAATGCTAAGATATTACTCAAACATAAACTTTAAACTATTTCTGGGGAGTAGTGCCCTATAAATAGAGAGGTATTTTAAGCAAATTCTTTTCAGTTAGGCCATCTTTATGTTTCTATTATTAACTTCCATAATTTGTTGGACCTCATTTATTTTTGTCTTAGTACTCCTGTGGCCTAGTGTGGTATCTGAAATATAGTGAATACTTACTTAATCCATGTATATTAATTGCTTTTTGAGGTAGTTGCCTCATTTTACTACATTAATTTCTCCCTATAAGATAGAATGTGTTTAAAATTCAGTTAAATCGTTATGAATTGTGTGGATTCAGATTTACTAAATGAACAGATATAGTTTCATTTAAGCTACCAACAATCATCAGAAATAAATATTTCAGACAAAATGTGTTTGTCAAATGCTTACTTAGAATTGTTTTTGTAGTTTGTAGGGTTCAAAGACGACTAGCTCTTCTTGAATAAGGGTTTCCAGTCATTTTTAGAGCTTCTTATCCATTTTTGGTGTCCACCTTCACCCAACTCTTTTCAGTGGCTACAAGAAATTGTAATATATGCAATGGCCACACTCTGATAAAATTGTCCTGGCAGTTGGACTAAACCAGATTGAGGATAACAGGTTTCAAATTTTTTGGAGAATTAGAGGAATATTTACCCAAGCATTGGAATAAATCCCCCACCCCTGACTCAGGAGAATGAGAAGATGAGAACAATTTGTTCTTACAGTTGTGAAAGCTACTGAAGCAGGTGCTGGGGAGGACTTATAGCTTGGTCAGACATCAAAGACACCAAGGTTCCACTATATCCTGAGCTGTCACTTGACGTCTGTGGTGCCCCTAGACTTTGATGACTCTGGAATAGAAAATGAGTGCCATTCTGACTCATTTAAATTTAATTTATGTGTGAATCGAGATATTATTCTATGATTTCATTGGTCCTCTCAAAAGACAAAGGACAAACAACAACAACAACTGCTACTGCAACAACAACCACCCAGAACTGTTCTAGGTGCTGTGAAAAGTATAAAATAAGTCCTGAAATGGGAGATAACAAATAGGACCAAGATGGCAGAATAAAGGTAGGGACTCAACTGAGTTCTCTCCCAAACTATTCCTTTAAATAATGACTCTAAACAAATTCTAAAGAAGTTTTTTTCTCTTTAGAGAAATCTGTGGATTTCTCTACAAATGACAGAGTCAAATAATTTTTTTTTAATCTCAAGACAACTTATATGGTTGGCAAGAAAGATCATTTGCATCAGGTTCATAGAAGAACACAGTCCAGTACATAGTATATCAGAAAAGATTGGGCTCCCCAAAACCAGCAATTGGCTTTGGGGTGACTGAATTAGTGGCAACCAAGGCAGTTTCCATATTCTAACCCATAATTCACAAAAGTATTGAACAATGGGTCAGAAGAAGATTTATAGAGATCCTTTGCTGGCATCAGGGGCAGGTCTCTGTTGCATTGCCTATACTAGGATCTGGGTTGCAGTCCTGGTTCTTACTCCCAGTGTGAGAAAGAACATTAATTTAGGAGATCTTGAGGCTTCAGGGGAATAGGGACCTTGATCACAGTTTCAGAGTTAAAAGAATGCTTGTGGTCATTCATAAACAAGTGCACAGTAAAGGGGAGTAAAAGGATTCCTAGATCATATCACCTTGGAAGCATCAAAAACTTATAGGTCCTCGTAATTACTTCTAAAAACAACTGCAAAGGACCTGATGCTTGGGACAGTGTCCCTTCCACTTGTGAACTAAACCCTCACTTTAGCAGAAGTTAAAGTTCAAACAATAGGCTAGAAAATGAGTAAAGGACAGAAAAAATTCTAATCATAGAAAGTTATTGGGGTAACAAGGAAGGTCAAAAGATACACCCAGAAGAAGACAACAAAGTTAAAATTTCTGCATCTAAAGCCTAAAATAAAAATATAAATTGGTCTCAGACCATGGAGGAGGTTAAAATGATTTTACAAATCAAGTAAGAGAGATAGAGGAAAAAAATAAGAAGGAAACTGAGAGGATGCAAGAAAATTATGGGAAAAAAAGAGCCAACTTCTCAGTAAAAGAATTACAAAAATTGAAGAAAATGACATTTTAAAAAACAGAATAAGTAAAATGGTTTTAAAAAGCACAAAATTCCAGTGGAGAGAAGAATGCCTTAAAAACAAAATTGGATGAATAGAAAAAGAAGAACAAAGCCTCATTGAAAAAAGTACTTCCTTAAAAGTTAAAACTGGGCAAGTACAGGCTAAAGATTTTTATGAGACATCAAGAAACAAAGAAAGTATTTTTAAAATGATAAAAAAGAAGAAAACATGAAATATCTCAAAGTAAAACCACTGATCTAGAAAAGAGATCCAGAAGACATCATTTAAGAATTATTTAACTACCTGAATTTCACAATAAAAAAGAGGAAATTTGCTCTTATATTCTAGAACCAGAGGGTTAAATAAAAATTGAAAGAATCCACTGATGACTTCCTGAATGTTTCAAGATCCTATCCTAGGAACATATTCCATTCCTCCCAGATAAAGGAGGAAATACTGCATGCAGCCAAAAAAAAAGAAATAAATTAATTTTCATAGAGCCACAGTCGGGATAACACAAGTGTTAGCAGTTTCTACATTAAAGAATCAAAGGGTTTAGAATATTATATTCTGGAGGGTAAAAGTATCTCTTACTCAGCAAAATCAAGTATAATTCTTCATGAGAAACCATGGATATTCAATGAAATAGAGGACTTTTAAGTATTCTTGTTGAACACAACTGAACAGAAAATTTGACTTTCAAATATAAGGTACAAAAGAAGCGTAAGAAGATAAATATGAAAGAGAAATCATAAGGAATTCAATAAGGTTAAACTGTTTATATTTCTACAAGGGAAAATTATATTTATTAATCTTAACAACTTTCTCATTATGGAGTAGTTGGAGTATATAGACAGAAAGCAAAGGTATGAGTTGAATGTGATAGCATGATTATTTAAAAACAATTAAGGGATGACAAAGAAAAATGTACTGGGAGAAGGTGAGAAGATGATGTGGAATAGGATAAATTATCTGACATGAAGGAGATCTGAAAGAGATTTTTCAATAGAGGGGAAAATAGCAAAAGCAGGACTCAAAGAGGGAATAATATACATACTTAGCTAGATGTAGAAATCTGTCTTATCTTACAGGAAACTAAGAAGGGAAGGGGTTAAGATAAAGGAGGTGTGCAATGTCTTACAGAAAGGAGGGCATTTCGGGGGACGTAAAAGTTAGGGGCAAAACACTTTTGAGAATGGACAGGGTAAAGGTAGCAAGAGAGTAGGATAAATAGGGGAAATACAGTGGAGGAAAATATATAGTTGGTAATCATTATCGTGAAAAAATTTATAGTGATTTTCTGTTTTAAAGACTTCATTTCTCAAATATATAGAAAAACGAGTCAATTTTATAGAAATGAGAGCCATTCCTCAATTGATTAATAGTCAAATGATATGAATAGCTAGTTTTCAGGTAAAGTAATCAATGCTATCTATAATCATATAAAAATGCTCTAAATCCCTATGAATGAGAGAATTGGAAATTAAAACAACTCTGAGCTTCTACCTCCCACCTGTCAGATTGGCTAATATGAAAGAAAAGGAAAATGACAAATGTTGGAGGGGATATGAGAAAATTAAGCACTAATATATTGATTTAACAATTTTGGAGATCAATTTGGAATTATGAGCAAAGGAATTATAAAATCTTGCTTAACTTTTAACTAGATCTGTTTTCCAAAGAGATAGAAACAATCGTATACAAATGTATACATGTATTCAAAAATTTTTATAATAGCTCTTTTAATAGTGGCAAAGTATTAGAAATTGAAAAAATGTCCATTAATTTAGGAATGACTAAACAGGTTAATTGCATATGATTGTGATAAAATACTATTTTCTTTTAGAAAATGATAAGAAGGATGCTCTCAGTAAAACATGTACACATTTACATGAACTGATGCAAAGTAAAATGAGCAAAACCAGAACACGGCCTAGTAATTGCAGAATTGTATGATGATCTACTATGAATAATTTAGCTATTCTCAGCAACACAATGATCCCAGACAATTTTGTGGAACTTATAATGAAAGGTGTTGTCCCTTTCCAGAGAAAGAACTTATAGAGCCTGAATGCAGATAAAAGATATTTTTTCTTTACTTTGTTTTTGTTAGCTTTGTTGTCTGTGTTTTCTTTCACAGAATAACAATGTAGAAATGTGTTTTGCATGACTTCAATGTATAACCTGTGTCAGATTACTTACCTTCTCAATGGGAGGAAAGAAGATAATTTGAAACTAAAAATTTGGGGAGAGAAGAATGTAAAAATTGTTTTGCATAAAATTTGGAAAAATAAAATATTAATATTGCTTTGAAAGACTTATTGAAATGAGTCAGAGCCAGGTAGTGGAAATAATTCACTTACATTGAGCTTTACCTTAAATTAGTTTTACATTTCAAGTAGTATAATTAGACTTGTTCTATAAACTATGAATTACAAATTTGGGAGGATCTTCATTTTAACAGTTTGATGAGATGGGGTACTACTATTCTGTATAATACATACAGAATGTATTTTTTTTTGTACTTTTTGTACTTTGTACAGTACTTTTGTACTTTTGTACTTTTTTAGTACAAAAAAAGAAAGAAAGAAAAAAAAAAAACAGGGCCTAAAACTAACCAATAACACATAAACCAGTTCCAACAAGATTTCTCTATCCATAGTCCTGACCTCTGCTAAGAAAGTGGGAAAGGGTATTCTTATATCATTTCCTTGGGGCCAAATTTCATCATTATAACTTTATAGTGGTCATTTTGATTGTTTTGTATTTCTATTTTTGTTATAATAATTGTATATATTGCTCTCCAGAATGTGCATTCTAGGTTTTGCATTGCTTTCATGTGACATAAGTTATTGAGCATTTCTCAGTATATGAGCTTCTACTTTTATTCCAGTTCTTTGTTACTATAGAAAGCATATACATATGTACATATACATAAACACATACATAAATATGGTAGTGCTAATAATGAATCCCATTAACTGGTCATATCTAATTAAATTTGAGCCATTTCAAGGTGTAATTATCTAAAATATGGTCATTGATCCCAACCCAACGGTAATATATAGTACAGATTAGAATAATGTAACCACTTCACAGAATTCATTGTTCACAGTAATTCGAACCATAATATTTGTGTATATATATATATATATATGTATGCATGTATGTATGTATATGTGTAATAACTAATGATAACTAGAATTTATTTAGCATTTTCCATTTGTAAAGCACTTGACATGTTAACTTACTCAATAAATTAGGTATATTATTATGTATATTTACATCTCTCTATGAATATTTTTATACATATATATGGAAAAGACAAGTGAATGAGAGAGGAGATGGACAAGAGAAAGAAGGGAGAGAGAAGAGGAGAAAGAGGAAAAACTAGAAATAGGGTCTCTGAATCAGTATGGAAATTTTAGTCAATTTTTAGCATAATTCCACATTTTTTCCAGATCACTTAGAGCAGAATATTTTTTCATGTATTGTTTTGTTTTGTTTTTTTTAGAATTATGGAGAGAGGACTTTGCAAGGTCACTTACCTCACTTTCCCCTCCAAAACTATCTGGACCCAGTAACCAGATATAGATCAAGATGACTAGAGATGGTTCCCCCCAAAAGACAATGAATCAAGAAAAGAGAGAAAATTTACTTTTGAAAAATGTTTTCCAAGTCAATAAATTTTTAAATGGTATCTGAGGATGACCAGATATTATTTCTTTCCTTCTTTAGCTATCTTCCTAATGCAATATGATTCCTTGGAATATAGTTTCAACTTAGATAAAATATTTCATGAAAATGATGTTTTAGCATGGTTAGGTCTATACTCTTGTCCTTCCATGGATAAGACATTCAGGTTATTGAGCTTAGGAAAATTTATCTTTTGCAAAAACACATTTTAATAGAAAAATTCATTTTATGAACATCCAAAGTACCTAACATGAAATACCAAAGAAAAATGTTGCAGACAAAAGGTAAATCACACAGCTCTTTCTTTCATTTTTTTCTTTTAACATTTGTCTTTTATATATTTTTATTTTATTTTCTCAATTTATGTAAACAAACTTTTTGACATTCATTTTTTAAAATTTTGAGTTCAAAATTCTCTCTCCTTTCTTCCCTCTCCCTTCCCTGAGAAGGCAAGTAATTTGTTATAATATATATGTACAATCTTGCAAAAATAATTCTATATTAACCATGTTTCCAAAGAAAACATAGAATGAAAAAAACAAGAATTAACAAATAAAGTTTTTGTTTTAAATATGCTTCAATTTGTATTCAGCCTCCTATCAGGACTTTATCTGAAGTTGGACATCATTTTCATCATACATTCTTCATCATTGTCTTGGATCAATATATTGCTCTGAATAGTTAAGTTACTCACAGTTGATCATCGTTTACAATTGCTATGTACAACATCCTCTTGTTTCTGCTCATTTTATTTTGTACCAGTTCACATAAATTCACATTTTTCTGAAAGTATCTGCTTGTTAATCTTAAAACACAATAGTATTCCATCACAACCATATATCACAGCTTGTTCATCCATTCTTCCTAATGATAGGCAGCCTCTCAACTTCCACAGTTTTCTATTTGCATTTAATTACAAATTGCTCTCCAGAAAGACTGAATCAATTGATAACTTCACCAATAATGCATCAGTATCCCTATTTTTCCACATGTCCTCTAACATTTGTTACTTTCCTTTTCTGTCAGATTAGCCGATGTAATTTGTTTTAGATGAAACCTCAAAATTGTTTTAATTTGCATTTCTCTAAACAATAGTGATTTAGAGATTTTTTATATAACTTTAACTGTCTTTGATTTCTTCTTTTGAAAACTATTCATATTCTTTGATCACTTATCGACTGGGGAATGACTTGTATTCTTATAAATTTGACTCATTTATATATTTGAGAAATGAAGGCCTTCATCAAAGAATGGCTGAAAATATTTTCCCCTCCATTTCTTCTAATTTTGCTGCACTGTATTTTATATAAAATATTTTTAATTTATATACTCAGAGTTGTCCATTTTACACACTATGATGTTTTCTATATCTTGTTTTATTATAAATCTTTCCTTATGAATAGATCTGACAAGTAACATATTCCAAGCTCCCTTGATTTGCTTATGATATTACCCTTTAGGCCTAAATTATGCTCCCATTTTAACCTTATCTCAGTATTTGTTGTGAGAAGTTGATTTATACCTAGTTTTTGCCAAGTACTGAGTTCTTATCCTGAACTCTTGAATCTTTGGATTTGTCAAACTCTAGATTATTTTGGTCATTTACTTCTCTGTTTCATGTAATCTACTATACCAATCCACCACCTTTTTTTTTTCTTAACTAGTTTCAGACTGTTTTGATAACTTCTGTTTTGTAAAACACCTTGAGATCTGGAACTGCTAAGGCATTGAACTTCATTTTTCATTCCTATGAGGTTCTTGACATTTTGTTTACCAAGTGAATACTTAAAATTTTTTCTACCTCTAAGAGATAATATTTTGATAATTTGATGTGCATGGCATTGAATAAGTAAGCTAATTTGGATAGAATTGTCAACTTTTGTTATACTGACTTGTCCCACCCCTGAGCAATTAATATTTCTCCAATTGTTTAGGTCTGACTTAATTTGTGTGAAAAGTATTCATGTGGTACCTGACTGTCTCTTGGTCCAAGTATTATATATTGTCTGCCAGTATTTTGAATAAAATTTTCCTACCTCTTCTTGCTAGACATTATTATTAATATAAAGGAATGCTGATGATTTGTGTGGGTTTGTTTTAGATCAAAAGGGTTATAAAATGCTGGACATGACTAAAACAAAGTAATATTTTATATCCTGCTAGCTTTGAATTATTGTAATTAGTTTTTTAGTTGATCTCTAAGTATACCATTATATCATCTATAAAGAGTGATAATTTTTTCCTCATTGCCTATTCTGATTCCTTCAATTTCTTTTTTTTTCTTATTGCTATAGCTAGTATTTCTAGAGAAATAATAATAGTGGTGAGGATGGGCACCTTTAATTTACCCCTGATGTTATTGGGATAGATAATGCTTGCTAATATTTTTAGAAAGATATTGCTTATTATTTTTAATGAAAGCATTATTTAGTCCTTTGCTTTCTAGGGTTTTTTAATAGGAATGACTTGTTTTTTGTCAAAAGTTTTTATGCATCTTTTGAGAGAATCATATAAATTTGTTGCTTTTGTTATTGATGGGGTCATTTTTGCTGATCGTTTCCACAATATTAAACAAGCCCTGCATCCCTAGTATAAACACACCTGGTCATAATGTACGATCTTTGTAATACACTACTGTAATTTTCTTACTGGAACTTTAAAATTTTTGTATCAACATTCATCATGTGATTCAGATCAATTCGAATAATCTTGTGATGAAGAGAGCCACATATACTCAGTGAAAGGACTGTGGAAACTTACTGTAGACCATAATATAGCATTTTAACTCTTTCTGCTGCTGTTTGCTTGCATTTTGTTTTCTTTCTAGGTTTTTTTTTTCCTTCTTGATCCATTTTTTCTTGTGCAGCAAGATAACTGTATAAATATGGATACATATATTGGTTTTTAACATATATTTTAATATATTTAACATGTATTGGATTACCTGCCATCTAGGGAAGGGGGTGGGGGGAAGGAGGGGAAATTTGAAACACAACATTTTGCAATCAATGTTGAAAAATTACCCATGCATATGCTTTGTAAATAAAAAGCTTTAATTAAAAAAATTCATCATGGTAACTTTTTCTATTTTTGCTTTTCCTGGTTTAGATGTCAGCACCATATTTGTATTATTATAGGAACTTAGTAAGACTGTTTCTTTGCCTATTTTCCCAAACAATTTATATAGTATTTGAAATTAGTTGGGTTTTTAAAAACTTTTATAGAATTCATTTGTGAATTCATTTTGTCCTGGGAATTTTTTTTTCTTATGAAGTTCATTGATGATATGTTCAAATTATTTTTGTTAGCTAGACTTGTGTATTATATTTCCTTTCCTATTAATCTGAACAATTTATATTTTTGTAAATATTCAACCATTTCACTTAGATTTTTAGATTCATTGGCAATAAGCAAAATAGCTCCTAATAATTGGTTTAATTCCCTATTTACTTTTCATTTTTGATACTTGCAATTTGTTTTTCTTTTCCTAAAACAAAATCAAATTAATCAATAGTTTATTTTATTAGATTTTCTTTCCATATTAGTTTTATTTATTAGCTTAATGGTTATCATTTTTAATTTCATTAATCTCTTTAATTTTTTGGATTTTTAATTTGGAGTTTGGTGGTTTTTATTTTGTTCTGTTTCTAGTTTTTAATTTTAATTTGGATGCATAATTCATTAATTTGCTCTTTCTCTTTTTTTAATTGATGTAAATGTTTAAAGATAATAAATTTCCTGTACCACCTGCAGTTAGGTGGTACAGTGATTAGAGCATTTCAGCCCTGAAATCAGGAGGACCTGAGTTTAAATCTGGCTCAGACACTTAACACTTTCTAGCTGTGTGACACTGGGCAACTCACTTAACCCCATTTACCTCAGCAAAAAATAAATAAATAAATAAATAAGAAAGAAAAGATATAAATTTCTATGTTCTGTTTATGGCTGCCTTACATAAATTATAAATTTTGGTATGTTTTCTCATTGTCATTGTCTTTAATGAAATGACTGACTGTTTCTAATTTATTATTTGACCCATTACAATTTGATAATTTAGTTTTCAATTAATTTTAGCTATGTTTTCATGGCCACTTATTGAATATAATTTTTATTATATTATGGTCTGGAAATGATATATTTAACATTTCTGTTCTGCTGCATTGGTAGTGAAGCTTTTATGCCTAATCCATGGACAGTTTTTGTGAAAGTAACACGTACTGTTGAGGGAAAAAAAGTATGCTCCCTTCTTTTGTTTTTCCATAGATATATCTAGATCATTTTTCTAAAATTTGGTTCATCATCTTAACTTCATTCATGTGTATTTTATCGTTAAATTTATCTAATTCTGGGGGAAAGTTCCCTACTAGTGAAGTTTTATATTTATTTCCTTTTATAATTTATTCATTTTTTTCTTTAAGAATTTGGATTCTATGTATTTAGTGCATATTATCTTTAATACTGATATTTTCATTTTCTATGATGTTTTAGTAAAATGTGATCCCTCTGCTTAATTTTTTCAATTAGGCCTGTTTTTGCTTTCATTTTGTCTGAGATCATGATTGCTTGCTATTCAGCTGAAGCATATTGGATTCTATTCTAGTTCCTTATTTTTATTCTGTGTATCTAAGTGTGTTTCTTCTAAACAGCATATTGTTGGACTCTGATTTTTAATCCATTTCACTATCCATTTCCATTTTAGGGATGAGTTTGTACCATTCACATTCATAATTATGATTACTAACTGTGTAGTTAGCCTCATCTTATTTTTCCCCTCTTCAAACTTTAATCTTTCTTTTTATTTTGTCTTTCCTGAAAAGTTTATTTTGCTTCTGACCACTACTTCCATGAATCTACTCTCCCTTCTATCAACCTTTCTCGCCTTTCATAATCTCCTTTTCCTCCTACTTCCTTGTAATAATGTAACTGCCTCACCCCTCTAAATATTTCCCTTCAGCCTTAGACTAAGTGTATGATACTTTGTTAACAGTGGAAATTCAGTAGTGATCAGCAAAAGTTTATCGGAATTTTGGTTGGATTCTGGGTCCCCTAAGCTATGCTAGCATAAACACAAACTCCAGAAGCTTCTACCACACTGGAAAGATATTGATTATCCCAGAAACAAAATGTTTGCTATAAGGAGATTAGTCCAACTTTCAGTTACTTATTACCAACAGGCAAGCCATTGGGTTTTTTAAAATGAAGGCCATAAACCAGATTAAAAATACAAAATGACTAGCATAGTTCCCTTTAGGCCCCCAGTGCTATTGGCAAGTAGACAGGAAAAGAAACAGGATACAAAGACTTCTAAAGATTTAAGCTCATTTACAAATTGAATTCAAATGTTGGTCCTTAATTCATGAGACCTTTGTCAAATAACCAAGGAGTTTATATGTAACAACAAATAAGACTAATTGCTTAAAAGTGCTTTTTGATCTTCTGTGAGGTGTGTTATTACTACCCCCATTTTACAGATGAAGTAATTGGAACTAAAATAGATTAAGTGACTTTGCCAAAGTCATACAACTAGGACAAGTGTGAAAGGGAATTTCAACTCAAGTCTTCCAGACTCAAAGTATAACCCTTAAAGCATAAAATCACCTTAGCATTAGTGAAAAAAATTGTACCACATAATGTGGAAATTCTCAGGGAAATTAAAACCAGAAGGCAGAAAGAAATTGCAACTAAATGTAATGAGAGCTCACAATTTTTTCTTCCACAAAGTGAATAAAAGAAATAGTACCAATGGCTTTCATCATATACCTAATATCAACTAGAAATAGAATTTCATGAGATACTTTGTAAAGTTCAATGTAGCTCTACTGAATGAATGAACACTTATTAAATACTTACTATGTGCAAAGTAACTGTTGACAATAAATAAAACAGGTAAATTCTACTACAGTTGGACAAGATATAATGCATATATACATATGTACATGTCCCCATATGTATTTATATAAATGTGCATACCCCAACACATTTATATATGTAAATACATGCATATGCATATATATATGTATAAGCACATATTATGTATGCATAAATATATGTGTAGGTGTATGTCTACCCCATATATATATGTATGTGTGTGAACATATATATAACATATATATATATATATATATATATATATATATATGATATATATATATACCAAACAAGGAGAGGGTAATTAAAAAAACTGGAAAATATTAGTTAGGGAGCAAAAAATAAAAGAGATCAATGGATAGTATGCTACTCAGAATTTTTATGTCTACACTTTATCATAAATACTTTCTTCAAGATAGTAAGGAAGGTTACATGTGAAGAATACTGAACAACAGTACACACACAGATCAACATATACACAAATGACTAATAAACTAGTGATTTATTAAAGGTGAACTTATTTTCAAATAATTTGTGTATAGTGACTAGTTAGGGTAAAGTAAATAAATATCAAATTAGAAAAAAATGATCAATTAATAGTAAGACCATGTATTCAGTTACAATGTCTGAATCCAACTTAGTTTAATAAGAGATATTGCAGGATGAAAATTAAGAATTGGTCAAAATAAAGATAGTATCACTACCATTATTTTTAGAAAAGTTTCAAAACATGTAATAGTCACCACAAAAGGAAACCTGTTTCAACTAAAACATTCTTGACATTTTCACCAAGTAGAGACATATCAGCAAAGGGCAATTTTAGAATAAAAGCACATTTGTGGAACATCTCAGAGGAGAATAATGGAAGAAAATAAATAGTATTATCTCCCAAAAAAGGGATGAAAATTGGAGAGGAAAACAAGGCTACAGAAAGCTTGACATAAGATTCAACTGTCAGACCATCACAAGGACATTTATAAATGAAATTGAGATGACAACAATTGGATGTGAAATGGAACAAGTTTTCTAGTATTTCTATAAAGATGTATTTTCATCATCAGTCACAATGCAACTAATACATTTAAACTCAATATTTCAGTATCTGATATGTCAAAATAAGAAAGAAGGTGATATTTGGAAAAGTAACAGCATATGAAGAAATACAATCAGAAGAAGGCCATGCTGGATTTGGTACTATTTTAGTGATATCCCTAGATTAATTTTCAATATATCTCAAAGAAAGGAAGGTTCTAAAATAAAGGACAAAAATAATGACAGACTTATGACAAAAAAATCTACTGAGATTTCATTAATTAAGTACCACTATATCTATTTTGAGATCTCTAGAAACCATTCTGAGTATGTTCTATGTACAGGTTAAGAATATGATTGATAAAAACAGAAGGAAATAGACTTTTCATTATATGTTTATAGTATAGAATAATTTTGTAATTGTTCTAGCATATAAATAAACAAATATATTCATTACTTTATTAGAAAAAATCATTTTGAGAGAAAAAATTAACAGTAAAGACTTCAAAAATTTTGATCCAATGAATATAATAAGATAATCTGAGTGTCTTCTGTAAAATACATTTGTAATTAAAACCCACTCTACAAATTTGATATCTTTTATCTAGGCCAATGACTTCATCAGTGTAGGGAATCCCTGGTGAGGAAACTCCCATCAGTAATGGAGACTTTCATTCTGCCATTCATACTCTTATAAAATTGCCTGGATATCAAGAGATTGTGATTTGCCCAAAGTCACATAATCAACATGGATCAGAGCTAAGATTAATCAATGATACTGTTATTGTGTACAACATTCTTCTGGATCTGTTCACTTCACTATGCGTCAGTTCATATAAATCATCTCAGGTTAAAAAAAATTGAAAAAGGTAACACATAGAGGAGAAAGGAGATTTCATCCAATTCAGTAAGTATTTATTATGTGCAAGACACTGGCTAGATCATAGGAACACATAGATAAACTACACAAACAAAATTAACCAACCCAGCCTCTGACTAAAAGGTGATTTTCTGGTATCAAGATGAGCCTTGGTAAGAACGACCATATATTATTTGGAGACAAGAAGAAAGAGAGAATTGGAGATAATATTGAAGAGTTTTAAGATATGAAGCTAGGGAGAAAAAGCAACTTGTGATGGATGGCCTCTGTTTTCATGGTAAGGTAGAAGGTAATGTCCTTTTGTGAACTGAAGATGGGCAAAAGGACTGTTTCAGCTAGCGAAAATGATACCTGGAGGTGAGACATTAGAACACTATTTGAGTATTTAAAAAACAAAATGTCATTCAAAAGTGTGATTAGACTGGTCTTTCTTGGCATTAGAGAACAAAACTAGGAGCACTGAAGAAGTTGCAGAGTTGAATTTCAACTGAATGTAAGGAAAAACTTCCTAAAAAGGAAAAACAACTGATCCAAAGTAGAATGGACTATATTTGAATGAATGTCTCACCACTAGATATCTTCAGAAACTGGAACTATTTCCTTATTGGATATTTCATAGAAGAGGTTTATGTTTAAGAATATGGTAGACTAAATGAGTTCCATGTTCCTTTCAGATTTTGAGATTTTTCAATTCTTTTTTAAAGTAAGAATTAAGCTTTCTATGTGACAATTAAGATATATATATATATATATATATATATGTAAATAGACTTGTATGTGTATATAGTATATATATATATATATACATATATGATGCTTTAGTAATTCTCATCTAGGACCTTAGAAATGTCAGGTACTAAGTTATATACTTAAAAGAGAATCATTGTTTACAGTATCTGAAATGCCATTAATTGATCCTTGCTAATGCCTTTCTCACTCATGATTTTCCAGTCATCCTTAGTGTACCTAAAGAAATGGATAAAAGTCTCTTGTTCATGGAATAAGGATCTTGTAGATACATTATAGTCTCTCATATTGTAAGTTGTACAAGCCACATGCAGTTTGGTTGTAGATCAGATTTCATAGAAAAAACTTTTATTTTCTGTCATCCTGAAACTTTATTTTCAACCTTTAGCTAGAGAATAACTAGGGAACAAGGAGATTGCTATAACAGGCTCTGACATACTGTAAAATACATTTCAGGAACAAATCACATTAAGCAAACTTGATTTCTGACTTGATGGGATTATGAGCGGTAGAAAAAGAGAATGCAATACATGTCATATATCTTGATTTTTAATAAAAATAGTTAGAGTGGTTTGATAGAGTGGTTTCATGATGCTTTAATTTTAAAAAGATACATTTTAAAAACATTTTTAAGTTTTGAGTTCCAAATTCTATCCCTCCCTCCTCTTCCCTATTCCCTTAAATGTAAGCAGTCAGATATAGGTTACACATGTGCATTGGCAAAACATTTTCATATAAGTCATTTTGCATATGAAGATTCAAATAAAAGAAAACTAAAGTTAAAAATAACATGCTTTACTCTATATTCATTCAAATGAATTCTTTCTTTAGAAGCAAATGGTATTGCTTCATCATTAGTCCTTTGGGATCATCTTGGATCATTATATTGCTGAGAACAATTAAGTCATTCATAGTTCTTTATCAAAAAGCCATTCTTGTTATTGTGTACAACATTCTTCTGGATCTGTTCACTTTACTATGCGTCAGTTCATATAAATCATCCTAGGTTAAAAAAATTGAAAATCATGGACACAATGACTATCCTGCATCTTGAAAACCAGATAGATAATAGTAAATAAAGTATAATAAATATTATTATGGGACCTGTTATAGTAGATCACAATAAAAATCATGATAATACCATATGATGGTAAATATTAGTAGGAAAACAGAGACGCATTATCCATAGAAAATGAAAAACAAGATTCCCTAGATCTATAAACCATTTAAAGCATATTAAAGGTGAATAAAATGGAATCTAATATAGAAAAGAGAGGGATAGGAAGAACTATTGACAAAATGAGTTAAAGCCTAAAATCTTGCCAAATGTGTTATCATATTCAAATCAAGTTAGGACTCCAGGAAAACATCATATCTGTTGCCCCTCTACTCGTGTTCTTGTAACAGTGAGTTATGTTTTTATTCTCCAAGATGAATATCAAGACAAGTGTCATATAAACCACTCTCTCCATGAGTGATCTTCATTTTGCTCTCTTCTTCAAAAGTATTAATCTTCTTCTATGTACCTATAACATCTCTAATCCAATCTCTATTGATCCATCTTGCCATATTGCTATAAACCTTGAGGCCGTTTTCATTTTTCCAGTGGTTTTGTTTTTTTCTTGTCTGCTCAAAAGTAATTGTTCCCCCTCTACTGGAAAATTTTATTAGAAGAATCATGCTCTGTCATTAGAACTATATGAACGAATTTCTTTACATTTATTCATTGGGGGTGGGATAGTGTGAAGTACAATCTAATGTTGGTCAGCTTATCTAAGTCACTGAAAATCACTGCTTTTCTGATATCTGTACTGAATTCCATTCAGTGAATTTAATTCAACAGACATTTCTCAAATTTCTCCTGCACATGTATAAAAATAAAACATCCTTTCCCTCAAAGAGGCAATATTCTATTGGATAATCCTAGACATATCAAAATAAAAGCTGCCAAGCCTTTCATGTGCAAAAAATTGCTTCCTTGATAAATGCCTTAAATATATTTCTTCCCTACTTAAAGTCTTCTGTTGCTCTTAAAAACCTTCTGCTGAGGAACTACATATTTAATCTGAAAATTATTGTAAGTGCTAAAATACATGTCATAGTCATAGGATTTTAGAGCTAGAAGAAACCTTAGGTATTAAGGTAAATTGTCTGTCAGTAGCCTACATGCAAAATTTCCTTTCTTTGACTTTATTTTCCCTACTATTCCCACTTTTTTATTTAAATCAACCCAACTCTAGCAATGATCCAGCTATACTGATTAAATTGAATATTACCTCTCCTGTTTCTTGACTACTTAACCTAACCTCTAGTATTCCATTACCCCTAGGATTCCTTTCTTGCAAAATTAGACTCAAATGCTATCCCATGATATCTTTCCTGAATTTTCTCAGCTGCTAGAGGCTTTCTCTCTAAAATTACCTTCCATCTATTTATTCTGCGTGTTTTGTTTTGTTTTGTTTTTTTAGCAAGAACCTATTTACATCTTCTCTTCCCTATCAGCATTTAGGCTTTTTGAAGGAAGAACTGGTTTCCTCTTTCTCTGTATTCCTCCTAGGACCTTAATCTATTGATAGACTAATCTTAATAAATCACAGTCACAGTTTTGCCATTTTCCTTACTCAAAAAACTCAGTGTTTCTCTATCCAAAAAAATACAAACTCTTTAGGTGAGAATGTACAATTCTTTATGTATTGACCCCAACCTGCATCTCCAAGTTTATCTTTCACCATGGTACAAAATATATGATAAATTCTTATATATTTTGTACCATGATGAAAAATAAATTTGGAGCTAAACTAATCAATGTTTCTCAGATCTATCTTGCACTCAGTAAGTAGTACTGTATGAATGTTTATTCCCTATCCTCTCTTTGTATTTTCCTGCCTTGGTGACTTTGCTTATGTGGTTTTCTCATCTTCAAATGATCCTTTCTGCCTCTTGTCTTTTGGTATCCTATCCATCTTTCAAAACTCAATCCCATGATCACTTTCTCCATGAAAACTTGATCCATCTTTTCAGCCAGAAGTGTTTTCCTGCTTTTAACTCTTTAAACCTTTTGATATAACACTTAACATTTTATTTGTTTTATAGCAGTTTTGTGTATAGTATCACTGCTTTACTAGAATGCTTCTCAAGGACTACAGAATGTTAGACTTGGAATTAAAAATATCTGGGTTCAAATTATTTCTCAGATAATTATTGGTTGTGTGATCCGGGGCAGATCACCAATTTTCTTTTTTTAAGTCTTTTTTTGTGCTTTACTTGCTTCATGTACAAAAAGGAATGGATTAGACTTGTTGACTGTTGGAAATCTATGATCCTGGCTTCTCACCTTTGTATATTCCACAAGACCTAACATAGCATATTGCTATCACCTGCCTATTCCTAGAAGCCATGCTTCTCTTAACACAGTTCAAATTCACATTAATTTTCCCCCCCAAAGCTTCTATATCATATCATTAAGGTTATAGCCCACTAAAACTTCCCAGTTCTTTTTTCAGGCAAACTGATTTATAATAACATAAAGTTGCTTTTATTAGATTTAGTGCAATGCTCTGGCCTTGTGAGAACTTTTTTGAATCTTGTCTCTACCATCCATGGTGCTAGTTACTCCACTCAACTTTGGGGATTCATTTTCTAGATTACAAAATTCCAGTTACTATAGGTAAATTGCTCATTAGTCTCTCCTTCAAACCTTAAAATAGGAATTGCCTTTTCCAAACACGTATACCCTTTGTCTGTCATTACTGTGTTATCTACCCCTTCTGTTCTGGGGATCCATCTTGCTTTTAGGCCTACAAAATTCCACTGACTACAGTTAAATTTGCTTGGTTTCTTTCTCACACATCTTAAAATACAAATTACCTTTTTTCATCTTGCGTATCCATCATCTAACAAACTAGAAAAAGACATCCAAAAGAGAAAATCCGAAGGCAAGTACAAAACTTAAGCCTCCAAAATGTCCTATAGTTGTGTTGCTTGCCAAGTGGACCCTACCACCTTTTAATATTTAAGCACTTGGAGATTAAGGAGCATGTACCATGTGTGATTTTTATAGTGTCTAGAATGATATTTGTTGCCTGCAAATGCTAAACAGCAACTGTTTCTCCAAGACCATAAGACAATTTAAAAATAAAACCTTTGGAAAAGGGAAAGAGAGACTTGTCTTAAAAGGCCAGTGATATGACATCTATCTCTAGTTTCCTTCTCACAACAATTCAGTCAAATGCAATACTGCTCCTTTGATGGCTGATTGTCCTAATCTTTTTAACCTTTATTACACATGCTTCTCACTTCAGTTTCTTTAGCACTTGCCATTTTCTCTTGAGCTCCATCCCTGCTTTTGACTTTACACTGAAAATCTCTTTCCTTAAAGAAGGAGCAACAAAAGCATTAAACATCATATCCCTACTTCTTAAGCTCCTTAATTCCGTATAAATGTCTATGCCCAGCCTGCTTATTTTAAAAAGCCCAGTGTTTACTTGTCACAAAGAAAATTCCCAAGATGCTCTGGGACCTTATTAAGGCCTGTGAAATATAGGATCCCTTCTTGAGGGAGAAGTGAAGCCCAAGATGATATATAACTATTATCCCAGATAAACTGCAAAGTAGGTTTGGAACTCTGACCAAATTTAATTCCAGCCATTCTGACTTTCACAACAAGGAGATACAAGATCATTAGGCTGGATGAGTAGGCTATCTCAATGCCATTTCTGGGTACTCCATCACCTTCCAGATCTCACTGAAATGCTACAGGTTTTCTCTCTTCAATATATCAAGCATTCCTCATTAGATTCTTTTTTGCTGATTTTAACTCTCCAAAGAAAGAATTAGAAGGCTTTATATTTCAAAATGATGAATTGTTAACCCAGGTGTTAGTACTATAACCACATTTAGAAAATAACAACTCACATTTCTATAACACTTAACAAAACACTTCTCACAGCAATCTTACAAAGCTAATGGCATTGTAGATACTGTGGGCCTGTGCTCAAGAAGATCTAAGTTCAAATCCTGCCTCAGATAGTTATTAGCTAATTTAACATTTAACATATCTCAGCCCTTAGTTTTCTCCTCTAAAAATGAATTTCTAAAGTCCTTTCTAACTCTAATTCTATGCTACTATTATCCACTGCTTATGGGAAGATATGGAGCTTGGGAGAGTTTAAATGACTTTACTAGAACCACACAACTAAGAGCTGTAGATTGGATTCGATCCCATTCTTGGGTGGTTATCTCTCTCTTTCTCCCTCTCTCTCTCTCTGCTCCTCCCCTTTTTTCTCTTCCATTTGTTCCCCCCTCCCTTTCTCTCTGTCTCTGTCTCTCCATTACCCTTCCTCTCTCTGTGTATGTCTCTGTCTCTGAATTTGTCTTTTTGTCTCTGTTTCTATTTGTTCCTCCCTCCCCTCACATATGCACATACATATCTTATTTTTATGTAGTTGTTTCCATATTTGTAGGTATATATCTGTGTTTGTGAATGTGTATGTTAGAAATACACCTATACACATAGATATATGTAGATGCATATATTTTATATACCTTGTTTATTTCTATAGATGACTTGTTTGTACAGGGTTCTTTTTTGCTATTATTTTTGTTTTCTGTCTCCTCTATTAAATTATAAGTTCCTTGAGATCAGGTATTGCCTTTTCAATGCCTGGTATATAGTTGGGCACTTAATAAATTCTTATTTAAATAAGTCTACACTCCTACTTTGGCAGCATATTTGTTAACCTTTTTTTCCCCTCTTTTTCATAACCACTTTTCCTCTCATTCAGCTCCTGAAACAATGCAGTCAAGGAAATTCAGGTCACCTGGAAAAGACTAGATCCTATCACAGAGGGTAAAAAGGTAATTGGATAAGTTTACATGACATGAGCTGCAGAACCAAGGGAACTCCAAAACAGATGATAAAATGTTAGAGCTGAAAAAGAGCTTAGAGATCATTTTCTACTTTCATGGAGTAATGTATTTTTAATTTTATTTTTTATTTAAAAATATATTTTTTATTTTTAATACACATTGTTTTATGAATAATGTTAGGAGAGAAAAATCAGAACAAGAGGGAAAAACCATGGATGAGAAAAAAAAAACAGGAAAAAGAAGTGAACATATATGTTGATTTACATTCGCTTTCTATAGTTCTCTTTTGGATGCAGATTCTATCCAAAGTTTCTTGGGATTGCTTTGGATCACTGAATCACTAAGAAGAACCAATTCTTTCAGAGATGACCATTGCACATTCTTGTTGTTATTGTGTACAATGGTTCTGCTTGTTTCATGTAAATCTTTCCAGATCTTTTTAAAATCAGCTTATTAATCATTTTTTTTATAAAACAATAATATTCCATTAGCTTCATATATCACAATTTGTTCAGCCATTCCCCAAATTATGGGCATATACTCATTTTTCAATTCTTTGCTACCTCAAAAAGAGCCGCTACAAACATTTTTGCACATGTAGGTCCTATTCCCTCTTTTATGACTTACTTGGGATACAGACCCAGTAATGGCACTTCTGGGTCAAAGAGTATGCACAGTTTTATAGCCCTTTGGGCAAAGTTACAAATTGCTTTTCAGAATGGCTGGATCATTTCACAATTCCACCAGCAATGCATTAGTGTCCCAGTTTTCCCACATCTCCTCCAAAATTTATCGTTATCTTTTCCTTTCATCTTTGCCAATCTGAGAGGTTTGAGGTGGTATCTTAGAGGTTTTTTTCTTTGTCTTTTTTTTTTATTATAATAACTTTTTATTGACAGAATCCATGCCTGGGTAATTTTTTTTTACATTATCCCTTGCACTCACTTCTGTTTCGATTTTTCCCTCCCACCCTCCACCCCCTCCCCTAGATGGCAAGCAGTACTATATATGTTGAATATGTCCTAGTATATCCTAGGTACAATGTATGTGTGCAGATCCAAACAGTTTTCTTGTTGCACAGGGAGAATTGGATTCAGAAGGTAGAAATAACCTGGGAAGAAAAACAAAAATGCAAACAGTTTACATTCATTTCCCAGTGTTTTTTTTTTTTTTTTCCCTTTGGGTGTAGCTGCTTCTGTCCATCATTGATCAATTGAAACTTAGGTCTCTTTGTCAAAGAAATCCGCTTCCATCAAATTACATCTTCATACAGTATCATTGTTGACGTATATAATGATCTCTTGGTTCTGCTCATTTTGCTCAGCATCAGTTCATGTAAGTCTCGCCAATCCTCTTTGTATTCGTCCTGCTGGTCATTTCTTACAGAACAATAATATTCCATAACATTCATATACCACAATTTACCCAACCATTCTCCAATTGATGGGCAGCCACTCAGTTTCCAGCTTCTAGCCACTACAAACAGGGCTGCCACAAACATTTTGGCACATACAGGTCCCTTTCCCTTCTTTAGTATCTCCTTGGGGTATAAGCCCAGTAGAAACACTGCTGGGTCAAAGGGTATGCACAGTTTGATAACTTTTTGGGCATAATTCCATATTGCTCTCCAGAATGGTTGGATTCGTTCACAGCTCCACCAACAATGTATCAGTGTCCCAGTTTTCCCACATCCCCTCCAACACTCATCATTATTTTTTCCTGTCATCTTAGCCAATCTGACAGGTGTGTAGTGGTATCTCAGAGTTGTCTTAATTTGCATTTCTCTGATTAATAATAATTTGGAACACTCTTTCATATGAGTGGTAATGATTTTAATTTCATCATCTGAAAATTGTCTGTTCATATCCTTTGACCATTTATCAATTGGAGAATGGCTTGGTTTCTTATAAATTATAGTCAGCTCTCTATATATTTTGGAAATGAGGCCTTTATCAGAACCTTTAACTGTGAAGATGTTTTCCCAGTTTGTTGCTTCCCTTCTAATCTTGTTTACATTAGTTTTGTTTGTACAGAAGCTTTTTAATTTGATGTAATCAAAATTTTCTATTTTGTGATCGGTATCTTAGAGTTTTAATTTGCATATCTCTAATCAATAGTGATTTAGAGCATTTTATTTTCATCAGATTATAGATGGCTTTAATTTCATCATCTGAAAATTGTCTATTTGTATTCTTTGACCATTTAACAATTGGGAAATGATGTGTATTCTTATAAATGTGACAGTTTTTTTATATATATATTTTAGAAATGAGACCTTTATCAAAAACACCAGCCACAAAATTTTTCCCAGCTTTGATTACTGTAGTTTTAAAAAGAAATCTATCTTCCTAAGTATTTTCTTCCTTTTTTGCATAGAATATATAAATATTCCCTTTAAAGTCTCTGCAATATTCAGATTAGTAGAAACCTTCCTGTCTTTTGACTATTAAGTTTCAAGATTGAATTAAAAGCTCTTTGGGATATAGTATTCTTTTTCATTAGTATCCATCAATTAAGAGAAACACAGTTGTCACATGCTGTGGTAGGAACTATCTAAAAAGTACCTATCTTCTATGACTGTCCTCTAGTAATGTTTCATTTAAGACAGGACAAGACATGTCATATAGAAAGTGCTTTTTGGCTTCATAATTAGAACCATAGGATTTCAAAGTTGGAAAAGATCTTAGAAACCATATTGTCCAATTCCTAGCAGATCATAAATCCCTTCTGTAAAATCATAAACAAATGAACGGAATACTTCTTGGATCCTCATGACAACCTGGTTAAACAGAGTACAGGAATTACAAAGATCATTTTACAGATGAGGTAATGAAGGCTCAAAAAGCTTAAGTGATTTGAGTCACTTAAGTTCACACAGTATAAAGAAGAAATGAAACCTGAACTAGGTCTTCTGCCTTTTAAGTCCAGTATTTGTAGCACTGCATATCCTATTTTGTAAGAAGATAATGCTAATAAAAATTTAGTTACTGTATTAGACCCTGTATTCTTAAACTGTTGTCCACAACCCCATATGGGATATGGTAAATGAATATGGGGATTGAGAAATTATGATTTATCCAGAAATGTTTGATTTGTATACCTATTTTATATACCTATATACTTAGCTTTACTTGGTAAAAATTTCTAGAATACAAAATGTTTAAAAAGCACTGTATCAGACTGTGTTGATATGGATTGCAGTCAAAGAAAAAAATATATAGTTGGAAGAAATTATAAAGGCCTAGTCTATCCTGCCTTTGAACAGGAATTCCTTCTGAAACATGATTAGAAACTGCCAGCTGACTTCCATTAAAGAAAAATATACTACAATTAAAGGACGACGTTCAAGTTTTTATAAATTATATTTTATTTTTTTTCCAAACTATATGTCAAAGCAATTTTCAGCATATGTTTTCATGAAATTTTGAGTTTCAAATTTTTCTTCCTCTCTCTTTCTTCCTAAAGTGATAAATAATTTGATGTAGTTATGTATGTTACCATTTAGAACATATTTTCAAGTTTCACAATTGTGACAAAAGAAAAATAACACAAGCAAAGAAAATCCAAAAAAAGACTAAAGTAATTGAAAGAAGAATGGTTTGATCTGCATTCAGAGTTCCTCAGTTCTTTAGATATGGATAGTATTTTCCTTTGTGAGTTCTTTGCACTTGTTTTGGATCATTGTGTTGCTGAGAAAAAACTAAATCAATCATAATTGATTATCACATAATTTATATGTGATATATAATATAAAATGTTTTCCTGTTTATGTTCATTTCATCTTATATCAGTTCATCTATGTCTTATCATATTTTTCTGGAATCTTCCTGTTCATCATTTCTAGTTCTATAATTTGGCTATAATGTTCCTTGGAGTCTTTATTTGGCGATTTCTTCCCTAAGGTGATTAGCTAATTTGTAAATAGTATTCTATTTTTCCAAATGCATGTAAAGATAGTTTTCTACTTTCATCTCTACAAAACCAAGCATTCCAATTTTTTCTTCCTCCCTTTCCTCCTTCCCCTCCCTAACACAGCAAACTTATTATATGTCAAACATGTGCAATTATTGTAAACATATTTCCATATTTGTCATGAAATGCAAGGAAAATCAGATCAAAAGAGAAAAAAACACAAGAAAGGAAAAAAAAATCCAAAGCAAACAAACAACAAACAAAAGTGAAAATACTGTGTTTTGATCTATATTCAGTCTCCATAGTAGATATGGATGATACTTTATATTACAATTCCACTAGAATTGCTTTGAATCATTTCTATTGAAAAGAGCCAAGTCTACCACTATTAATCATCCCATAATCTTGTTACTATGTGCAATATTTTTTTTGGTTCTGCTCACTTTACTCAGCATCATTTCATGTAAGTCTTTTCAGGCTTTTCTGAAAGCCAGTTCGTCATTTCTTATAGAACAATAAAATTCCATTACATTCGTATACCATAACTTATTCAGCCATTCCCCCAATTGATAGTCATCCACTAAATTTCCAGTTCCTTGACATTACAAAAAGGCTTCCTACAAACATTTTTGCACAAGAGTATCCTTTTCCATCTTTTATGAAGTCTGGGATACAGACTCAGTAATGACACTGCTAGGTCAAAGGGTATGCAAAGTTTTATACCCCTTTGGGCATAGTTCCAAATTATTCTCTGGAATGATTGGATTATTTCACACCTCTACCAACAATGCATTAGTGTCCTACTTCCCCCATATCCCCTTTAGCATTCATCATCATTTCCTGTTCTTTTAGCTAATCTGAGATTTAGGAAATAGTACCTCAGAGTTGTCTTAATTTGAATTTCTCTAATCAGAAGTGATTTAGACAGAAAATTTTTTAATGCCTATTTTACCCTCTTGTGTCAGGATACGAGATCAGTTTTCCTTGATAATTTCTTGAAAGATGCTGTCCAGATCCTCCTTTTTGATTATGAATGCCAGGGAGTTGAATGATTCTGATACTGTCTGTCCTGGATTTATTTCTCAGGTTAGTTGCTTTTTTAATGAGCTATTTTACATTTTCATCTATTTTAATTTTTTTTTGAATTTTTGGATTCCATTAGTTTCTATTTTCCCAATTTTAACTTTTAAGGGGATGCTTTCATCATATAGCTTTTCTATTTCCTTTTCTATTTGGCCAATTATACTTTTTAAGAAGCTGTTTTCTTTGATGGATTTTTGGATCTTTCCTCCCCACCCCACCCCCATTTTGCCAATTTTTTCTTTTTAAGCAGTAATTTATTTTGTCCAAGTTGCTGGCTCTTTTTTTCCATAATTCTCTTGCGTCATTTTCATTTCTCTTCACAATTTTTCTTCTATCTCTCTTATGATTTTTAAGCTCCTTTTTGAGTTCTTCCATGATTTATCTCTGGGTGTGAGACCACTTCTCATTTTTCTAGGGGGGTTTTGACATTCTTGTACTATTTTTAGTTTGTGTCTTGATCTTTCCTGTCACCATAATAACTTTCTATTGTCAGATTCTTTTATTGGTTGTTTTTTTAATCACTTTTTTTGGCCTTTTTCCTTTTTTTTTTAAAGTTTGAGCTCAGCTTTGGAGGTAAAAGGGGCATTTGTTCAGGCTTCTTGGCTGGGAGTTACAGACCTGGTGCTTCATTGATGTTGTCCCAAGCTTCCCGTCCAGGGGATGCTTTCTGGCACTGCAGTAAGGAAGTGAAGTGGTGAGTAGCTGATGCTGTTGGAGACTGTAGGTATCTGGCAATTTACCTGGGATCCTAGTGTGTTCTGAGTCCAAATGGTGATATTTCTGTATTTTCCTGTGGCCATATTGAAGCACATGACTGTCTGGCCACTGTGAGTTGCCTGTTTGCCCAAGACAATACCGTTCTTTTTGACAGGGCTACAGTGAAACACATGGCATTTCTTGGAGTCTGCTCATTTTCTGTGCTGTGCTAAGGCATGCAGGGCATCTTGGTGTTGGGGATTTTCTTGCTCTACCATACTGGGATTTAGATCTTTGATTGGTTCTCTGAAGTGGGGTTTGCTGCTTATTTATTGGGATTCTTCCTTTCCTGAACTGTATTCCCCTTTTGCCTGAGACAATCATTTCTTGATGATTTTGCAAATTTCTTGGAATAGAAGATTGTTTTGCCCAATCTTTTTGTTGCTTCTGCTGTTCCAGGATTTGTTTCAAGGTGTTATTTTATGGTTGTTTGGAGGCAAATATAGGAGTTATAGGGATTTGTTGCTTACTCTGCCATCTTGGCTCCCAGGAGTCTCTCCACATTAAAGCTTTGAATAACTCATTCTTACATGGAGTTTAAAACTTTCTTTTTGAAGTTTTGAGCCCATAGTTCCTAATTTACCCATTCTGTGGTCAAACCTAAAAGAAAAAACCACAACTAGAAAATGTACAATCCTTGTAAAGAGGATGATAGGATTATAAATTTAGGTAATTTTTTCTCCTCTCTTTTCCTCTTCTCTTCTTTCTTCTCTTCTCTTTTCTCCTCTTAGTTAAACATTCTAAATTGCTTCAATTAATACTTGCATAGTATCACCACCTTCTTACCATCCTATTCCTCCTCCTTTAGACAGAGTACAGTTGGTCAAAGTACTTCTTAAAATTCATTTTCCAGAATCAAATACAATTCTTTAGAATAGAGTACTAAAAACAAACAAAACAAAACAAAAAAAAAACCTACCTCTCATTTCCATCACTATGTATTTATATGTAGCCTGAAATTTTCTTACTTTTTCTGATATTTCACATTTTGACTCATTTTGAGGTGTTAAAACCCAATTTTTCTCATGTGAAGTATTGTCTAACCATGTCTCCTTCATCATATGAATTTGAATTTGAAATCTACATATAAGATTTTATATTTATTTATTAAATTTCATTTAATTCATTCAGTTCATCATTCCAGCTTCTTCATGTCTTTTGTTGGATATCAAGTGTCATTAAACAATACTTCATGTCATTTGCAAATGTGACATTTAAAAATACATTTATAACTATCCAAGCCATGAAAAAATATGAGCAGCAGCACAAAAGTCAAGGATGGATCACTGCTAAGTGAGATCTCTTGCACTGCACTATCTACTCCTCTCTTTTTCTTGCCTAGATTCCTTTTATTACTTAAAAAACAGCTTAAGCACTATATGAAAGGAATTATAATCTTTCAATTGCCAGTGATCTCCTTCAAAACTGCTTTATAGAGTACTACTTTGTATTTGTCACATTGGGGGGAATTACATTTTTATGCATGTGTGTGTGTGTGTGTGTGTGTGTGTATGTATGTGTGTGTATGTATTGTCTCCTTTGTTTGAATATAAATACCCTGTGAGCAGAAATTATTTCACTCATTCCATTTGTATCTAGTTCCTAGTGTAAAGCCAGGCATATACTAGGCACTTAAAAATACCTGTCACCAGACTAGTTCATCTCTCTCCAAGTTCACAATGAACAATTGATAACTTCTCCTGAGATTCAGCCAATACTGAAATTTTCCTAGATATCATCTCGGGCTCACTTTTCTTGATCTTATCTACAAGGACAGGAAGAGAAATTTTCTTTAGATTGTTTACTGAAATATGGGTACATCATGTCTATACCATCCCTCTTATTAATTAGTCTGACTACTCTGTCAAAAGGGGGAATAAGCTTAATTTGGCAAATTTCCTTTTCCCTTGATATTTGATAGATATGAGATTCAAAGCCCTCTGAGGTTTATGCTATCAACTCTTGTGGTTAAATTATGAGAAGTTAATATGGAAAACTGCTTGTTTTCCTTTTCTATTCACTACACTAGATCCTCAGCTAAGTATTTCTTAACACATTTATTTCAAGAGCTGCTTTTTCTCATATCATTGTCACTCAGATGCCTTTTGTTATGACAATTAGTGGATTTTCTCCAAGTTCTAGTACATACAGAAGGTATCCTTAGCTGTCCTTTGTGTTGGTTCTCAAGCAAAAACACAATTACTAGAAAGTTCTCATCTAATTAACAGAACTACCTGTTTTTCTCTCCTCTTCCCTATTTTAAACTTTAGATAATATCTTTTACTTTCCCAGACATAGATTTTGAAGCAAGATAATGTGGTGAAATCATTAAATCAACAAATAACTAAACAAGAAGTAAAATACAGATCAAAGATAGACAACTTTAAGATTGCAGGAAAAGAGACAATTTATACATATATAAACATGTGAGTTCCATTTCGAGTTTTAATTGTCAGTCACAAACTTTTGCTCAGTTCTCAGAGAAGGCTTAGAGAAAATATATAACAATGTTAATATAATTAATAAAGCCCATATAAATTAGATGACAGCTTGACAGATAAAATATTTGTTAAGTTCTTACTATGTGCTACTGCCATACTAAACACAGCCAGTGGGAGCTCAAACAAATACAAACATAATAATAATAATAATAATGAAAACAGTCCCTGTCCTCCTAGAACTTACATTCTAGTGTGAGAAGATAACACAAATAAAAACCGAAAGGTGGAAGGACTAAAGAAGTCAAGAGAGGAGCAGCACACTTACCTTGACTGGCACAGGAACTCACTATTTGGAAGAGGGAGATAGATATAAGGTAAAGGGATGAGAAGTGTGAAGGGGGAATGCTTCTGGGAATTCTATGCTTCTAGGAAATGGTGGAGATTGGAGAGTTGGGAGTTAGTCCAGGGAAGGAATAAAGGTGAGTTTTCATTGAAAAAATAAAGATGCCAGGAAAAAAAAAACACTTTGAGAAGTGATTGAAAGTGCAATTAAAAATGCAAAGGCAACACGAGTTACCATTGTATATATCGGCTTTTGCTAGCTTTGAGAACAAGCATAGAATACTCTCTAGAGGCTAAAAGAGATGGCAACTGCCTTATCTAAACCTTAAATTCACCAATTCTTTGATCTAGCCAGGGTCACTCATTTTAAACAGAAGCAATTAGTTTTACTGAAATCAAATAATGGAGTTGATAGAATGGTCATGTGAGGTCTTCTTCCAGGGAATAAATTTCTTTTCATTCAGTGACATCATGAAATTTTATCACTTGAATTCCAGGATCTGAAAGCTAATGCTAGCAACAAACCATAAAGTTTATTGAACTCAGGAAGATTCCAAATCCATTCTTTCAGAGAAAGACTCTTGTGACTTTCCAAGGCATGCTGGGACATATTAGTCTAAACCCCCTTCCCAAATATACCAATGAATTCACGGGTTGAAGGTAAAGATTAAATTGTAAAAGGAAGGGAGGAAAATATGAGTGGGAAAGCCCAGGAACCCCAAGAATAAAAATAATGGAATTTTTTGGCCATGTTCAATCTAAAATTCTCTAGTCTGAGAACCAAGGATTAATTCAGGGCAAGAAGGAAGTACAGGAATAATAATACTTTCTCAATATGAAACTTATGCCTTTCTCCTGAAATGCTCTCTCTCCTCATCTTTGCCTTCAGATTCCTTGGCTTATTTCAGGTCCCAGTTAAAATTCTATATTCTGCAAGAAGTCTTTTCTAATCTCTCAATTCTAACGCTTTCTTTTGTTGAATATTTCTCATTTATCCCATATATAGCTAGTTAATGCACAGTTGTTTGTCTGTTGCTTTTCCATTAAATCGTGGGCTGCTGGAAGACAGGACGAGTCTCTTGCTTTTCCTTAATAAATGCTTATTGACGGTTTGGTTGATTTTTGGTTGGTTTCATTAGTTTACTTCTTTGATTTCTCCTTCAAAAGGTAATTATCATTACTAGGAACATCTTGAACACTTTACATGCATGTATTTTGGATTTGTTCTATACTTTTGCTTTGGTGTATGGAGTGTTCAGGGATGACTAACATTTCTGCTATAAGGGCTGCCAAGACCTCTTCAGGTATCCTAATCTTACATTCCATGTCCACCTTTCACCTAAATCTCACCTCTAGCTATAAGAAGCTGTAGCCTCCACAGCTGCCACACTTCAATAAAATCATCTCAGAGATGGGCTAAACCAGGTTGAGGGTAACCAACAAGCTTTAAACCAATGGGTAATTTAGGGGAATGTCTGCCTTAAGCATGTGAAAACTCCTCTGCAAGAAAAATGAGCAGATAAGAACAAGTTGTTCCAATGGCCATGAAGGCAGCTGAAGCAGGCACTATAGAGCACTTAGAGCTTGATATGACATGGAAGATGTTAAGTTATCCACTGCATCCCAAGTCATTGCCAGTGGTCTTCACTTTTGTCTGTGGTTTGAGGAGGGAAAAAGGGAGGAAATAAAAGAAAAGAAGGAAGAAGAAGAAAAAGAGGAGGAGGAGGACAATGTCAATGATGATGATAACAGGGAAGGGATTAAGAGGAGAGAAAGACAAAAAAAAGAGATTGGGGGAGGGAGAGGAAGAAATTAATTTGCACTCCAAATCATCATCATCATACACCACACACACACACACACACACACACACACACACACACACACACCTTTCCCACCCTTAACCAACAATAGCAGCTCACAGCCTTTTAGCTACTTGGTAGCTTTGTGCTATAAATCAAGAGTATTCCATAAAAGGAATTCTTCCAAACCATGAAATTGTTCTGTTTCTCCAAGTGAAATTCAGGCATCTTATAAAAGTAAATCTGCATTTTAGCAAGATATTCATGTACCATGAGAATAACTGACAATTCCTCAAGATTTGGGCAACTTCCTTAGGGCCTCTTTCAGCAACTAAATCTGCTGACCTTCATCATTCTGATTCAGCACAGAGTGCCTGCAGCCTACTAAAAATCAACATTGTTGGCCTTTTGAACATTTTTCCTAGGGTAGAACCAGATGGAGAGTTTCTAAATTGTAAGCATAAATAGGAAAATAGGACTACATACCTCCCAGGGGTGTCACTGTAAAAACATACACCTGTAATTAACTTAAACATCCACTGGATTTCACCTGGATTTTATAGTGATATAACTGACACACAAGAGGGATGGATTGCCAGATTTAGAGAAACTTGGGTATTGAGGTTGTCAGAGGGAATTAAATGGCAGCAAGTACCTATTTGGTTTCCAAAATCATTCATTAGCCCTGAATGTTGGAGATATTGTTTGTAGAAATTATAGCTGCCAATCAGTTATGTGAACTCTTGTTTTGACCATTTGAAAAATAGCATTACTTTCTCTGAAAAGCTAATGTAAGTCTTAGTAATATTTTTATTTTTTAGAAATTGAACAAAATCTTTATCATTTGACTGATTTATATTCAGCTTCTTCTACAGGGTACAAAAATGTCCTCACTTTCAAAATGAAAAAAAAATTCTCACACCTACTCCTTCCCCAAATCTTTGCTCAAGCTAGGTTCTACTTTAGCTGTGAATCACTGAGTATTTATCCAGAACCATATGCAGATTTTTAAAGGTTATCTCTGAAAATTACCTGAAAAACTATTATAAAATGGCTGAAACAGTTTGCCTCAAAGAACCATAAAACTATTATACTGGTAGATCTATATTAATATGATTAAAAGATCCTAGACATCATTTTTCAAGAAATTATTAAAGAAAACATCCATGTTAGCCTAAGGCCAGAAGGCAAAATAGAAATTTAAAAATCCACTCATTACCTCATGAAATAGATCTCAAAATAAGAACTACTAGGAATATTATAGTCAAATTTTAGAGCTCCCAGGTCAAGGAGAAAATATTGCAAGCGGCCAGAAAGAAACTATTCAAATATCCTGAACTACCAGTCAGAATCATCAAGATTTAGCAACTGCCAGATCAAAGAAATGAAAGACTTGGAATATAATATTCCAAAAGGCAAAGATGCTAGAATCTCAACCAAGATTAACTTACCAAGAAAAATTGAGCATAATCCCTCTGGGGAAAAATAGATATTGAATAAAATAGAGGACTATGAAATACTCCTGATGAAATGATCAGAGCTGAATAGAAAAGTTGGCATTCAAACAAAAAAAAACTCAAGAGAAACATAAAAACGATAACATAAAATAGAAATTATGAGTCTTAATAAGCTTGAATTATTTACATTCCCATATGGATAGATGGTACACTTAATTCCTAAGAACTTTACCATTATTAGGACAGTTAGAATAAGTCTACATAGACTTCTTGGAATGTTCTCCAAAAAAAGATGAAGGGATGAGAAAGAGATATTGGTTGGGAGAAGGAGGA
The DNA here is from genome assembly GCF_902635505.1 of Sarcophilus harrisii. NCBI lineage: Eukaryota > Metazoa > Chordata > Mammalia > Dasyuromorphia > Dasyuridae > Sarcophilus > Sarcophilus harrisii. The sequence goes on along the minus strand of NC_045430.1, from coordinate 216,166,506 downwards.
AAGGAGAGGAAGAATGGGGAAAATTATCATGCATAAAAGAGTCAAACAAGGAAGAGCTTTTACAGTGACAGGGAAAATGAGATGAGGAGCAGCATTTGAACTTCACTATCTTGGACCTGGTTCAAAGATGGAAGAATATATATATATGGAAACAAATGATTCTTAAATAACCAAATACTGGGGAGATCCAGGATTTTTCCCCTTCTTCATTTTGAGATTACTCAAAAGTTGGTTCTCTGAGGGACAGGGCAGATGATAAGATGAAACTTTGGAACTATATCACTCCATCCAACTAGAGAACCTTACAAAGACCTTAACTTCAGTGAATTTTGGCTCATTGTATTCTATTTAAGCAGGCTAGAATGCAGAAGGTTGGGATGGTCTAGTTTGCTATAGTTTCTCTTTGTACAGCAGTGACACAATTAGTCGTGTTCCCTAGCCCCTCATTTGAATAGATACACTTCTCATTATAATATTCATTGTCTCAATAAATGTTAACCAGTCAGAAACTCATTGCCAACTGTAATACCTACTTAACCAAAGACTCATAAGCATAGAGATTCCATCAGAATTTGTCTTTGGCATTCAAGAGTGTACCTAACCTCTTTTATTAACTATTTATTAACAGGATTATTAAAATAATTATTCAAAAATTATGTCTCAAAAAATTTTATATGTTACAGTATACAAACTCAATTGCATATGGAAATCTATCTTATCCAACAGAGAAGGGGGGGGAGGGAAAAGCAGAAGGGGCTGGTGATAAGAAGAAGTTGAATTAAGAGAGACTGAGATCAAATGCAAAACAGTCATTTGAGATGGAGAGAGGGAAGGAGGAAGAGAGAGATAAAGAGAGGGGGGAGGGAGAGGGGGAAGAAAGAAGGGAGGAAGGGAAAGGGAGGGTGGGAGGGAGAGGGCAAGAAACTGAAGAAAAGAGGACAAAGGGGAAATATATAGTATTCCTAAATGTGGATATGAATGGTATGAACTCAATCATAAAATGGAAGGGGATAGCAAAATGGATTAGAAACCAAAATACAAGAGTGTGTTGTTATGAAGAAAGATACCCTCAATTAAAATAAAGGGCTGGAGAAGAATCTTTTATGTTTCAACTGAAGTTTTTTTTTTTTTTTTTTAAGGCAGCAATGGCAATCATAATCTCAGACACAGCAAAAGCAAAAATAGATCTAATTTAAAAAGACAATGAGAGAAACTGCATTGGCTAAAAAAAAAGTACCATATAGAAAATGATAAAATATAAAAAGGTTTTACAGCATTTTTTCTGATAAAAGTCCCCATTCCTCAAATATGTAGGGAATTAAGTCAAATTTAAAAACAAGAGCCATTCCCTAGTGGATAAATGGTCAAAGAATACGCAGAGGAAATTTACAGAAGAAGAAATCAAAACTATCTATAGTCAAATGAAAAAAAAATGCTCTAGATCACTATTGATTAGAAAAATGCAAATTAAAACAACTCTGAAGTACCAATCAATACTCATCGAAGTGGCTAACATAACAAAAAAGGAAAATGGCAAATGCTGAAGGGGATATGGAAAAATAGGGACAGTAATGCAATGTTGGTGGAACTCTGAACTGGTTTAACCACTCTTGAGAACAATTTGGAACTTTTCCTAAAAGTGTTTGAAATTGTAATACCACTACTATATTTATATTGAAAAGTCTATATGTATAAAAATATTTGAAGCAGCTATTTTTGTGGTCGCAAAGAACTAGAAATGGAGGGATAGCTGTTAATTGGGTATCACTGAATGGCTGAATAAGTTGTGGCACATGATTGTGATGGAATATTATTGTTCTATAAAAAATTATGAGGGGATGGTTTCAGATAAAAAATCTGGTAAGAGCTATATGAATTGATGCAGAATGTAGTGAGTAGAGCTAAGAAATCAAGTAATATTGTAACAATAATAAAAGTTTTAGTTATACTGATCAGTACAAGTCATACAAGACAATTTCAAATGACTAATTATGAAAAATGTTATTCGTCTCCAGAGAAAGAACTAATGAACTGAACTGAAGTATATGCTTTTTCTGCATTTTTCGTGTACTTTTTCACAAGACATACAAAAATATTTTGCATATTTTTAAATGTATAATTAAAATATTGCTTACCTTTTCAATGGTGGGGGAAATACTAGAGGAGGGAAAGAATTTAAACTCAAAATTCAATTTAAAATGTTTAAAAAATAAATAATAAATCAGTCCTTTAAAAGAAGATTCATTTGCATCTTAGTAGGAGCACAAGATCATTTTTGGCACTCTGAATATTTTTCTATTTTGCATGGGAAAGCGAATTTAGTTCATTCTATGGTTCCCTGTTTTTAGTTGTGGCCCTAAACATAGTGGTGCCCTGTGTTGTGTGCCTTCCTTAACTTGCCACCTAATATAGTTTCAGGCTACTCATGTATTCTTCCACATCCATGAGAAGACTTCATAGGATTCCCCTCAAAAGTATATGAACTTGATCTCCAACCTGTAGGTCAGAGAAATTGAACTTGGCATTAATGACAGAAGTGAAGATCATTAGTAATAATTGCCTGGAGATCTCTTGTCCACTAGAAAACATCCTCATGTCTTTGAATATAAGAATGGATGAAATAAATGATTTAAAATAATATATATCCATCTAGAGAGTCATTACCTTTAGTATTACTTTTAATTTGATCTATATGGAAGGTGTAAAATACTACCAAAATGGCTCCAGCTTTTTGTATGCTCAAAGTAATCTGTACTTGTGTCACATTACCTTAAATTTAGAAGAGATATTAGAAATCATTTAGTCCAATCTATTTTTTTTATGGATGAGGAACTGGAAGCCCATGGAGTTTAAATCACTTATCAAATTTACACAGCAAGCAATGTAGCCAGGATCCAGGTCTTCTGAATCCCATATACTACTCACTGAGTGAAAATTATCTCCTAGCCTTTTCCCATAATTACAATTAAGATCATTGAGGACAGGGAACTGTTTCATTTATTTATGCCTTTGTGTTTCCAGAACACTCCACCTGGCACATAATGAGTGCTTAATTAATATTTGTTAATTGATTTGAAATTGATTGAATTAAGAGGTTGGGGAAAAAACAACCCACACATATACACATTCACACACACACACACAAGTCCCCAACAATAGGAGAGGATTATTAATGCTTCAAAGATTGTGAAGGTGAATGAGACAGCTTCAGGATGAGACAATCTTATTTTCTTTGCCAAGGGATCAAGTCATGTTTTTGTTTTTTTTAAGGTCATGTGTCATCCAATGTGCAACAGCTTCCTACATGATCAAATAAGTCTTTGTCATCAAATCTTTATGAAGCACTCACTACAGGGAAGGTCTTGTGCTAGAAGTGGGAGCATAAAAAACTCTCTCCTCACAGGGATCTCCATGGCATCATGCAGATGTATTCACTACCACAAAGGATAATTGAATGGAAATGGAAATAGAATAACCAGTCTTAGTAAATCTAGCTATGTCAATCATAATTCTTTACTTAACTTTGCAAAATCACAGAATTAACCTTCATAGAATTCAAGAAACATATTGCCCATCTATGTATAAATATGATCACTTTGCTACTCGTGTGTGGAGAAACTTACTTAAGCTTATGTCTAAAATCAGTGGCAGATCCAGATATGCAATTCAGACTTAGTACCCTAATCAAATTATTAAGCAATATTGCATTAACAGCACTTCATAACAAGACTTTTCATTCTTGGGGCAATGAGAACAATGATCAAACTTTTATGTATTTAGAATTAACTGGGGAAAAAAGTTATATGAATAGTCTCCAAATGTAACTATCTCCATAGAATTATGAGAACATCAAATCTACCCTGGCTCCATTTCATAAAATCATGGATTTCTACCTAGAAGGGATCTTGGAAACTAGAAAGAATCTCACCTGTCATCTGGCCAAATCCTTTCCTTTTCCAGATGAAAGAATTGATGTATATAGAGATTAAATGATCACACAAGTAATATTTATCAGTGATGGAATTTGAATCAGTTCCCCTAACTCTTTAGTCCAAAACCAGGTTACCACAGTGACTGGAGTTGTAAACCTGGACTTAAGAAGTCATGAATTTTAAGTTTGCCCCAGAGAATTTCTATTGTGTGATCTTGGATACATTTCCTCACCTACCTAAGTTTCAGTTTCTTCTATAAAATGATAACAAATAGTAGCACCTGTAGAATTTCAAGAATCAAAGGAGATATGTGCAAAGCTCTTTGCAAATCTTAAAGCCACATTAAAAGACTATTTACTATTGTTTTTTCATGGTAATATGTTGTATATTATCTAGTCTAGCTCCCTCAATTTATAGAGCAGAAAATTATGACTAATATGAAAATATGGTCTGTATGGCTTCATATACTTGTCTTCCCAAACAGGGATTGAGGTGACAGGGAGGAAGAGAGTTTGGAATTCAAAATTTTAAGAAAATAAAGGCCCAGAGGTCAATGATTCTCAAAAGTCAGCAGTGATGCTATTTATTTGAACTACACCTGACTAACTTGATTTCTATGTAAACAGATAAATAGGCACGTATTGCTGTTATTTCATAGTTTTTAGTTGTATATGACTCTTTTTGACCCCTTTTTTGGTGTGTTTTTTTTTTGGCAAAGATATTGGAGTGGTTTGCCATTTTCTTCTCTAACTCATCTTACAGATGAGAAAATTGAGCAGTTAATGACTTGGCCAATGTCACATAACTGCTAAGTGTCTGAGGCAAGATTTGCATTCAGCTCTTCTGAATCCAGGCCCAGCTCTCTATCCATTATGACACATGGCTGCCCCAGGGGTAACAGGCATTCCCCTGTGGCAAAATGGAGTACATATATGAATTCATGATGGACTTTTGAATAGAAATGAAAATACCAGTACTATTACTAGCCATATGAATTGCAATAATTTTATGTTGCAGTAACTAAGAGAGGATCAGGGAAATGTTGGCAAATGCTTAAGAACTATTTTTCTGAAGAAACACAAAAGGTCCAAGACCATTTTAAATTTAATCTGAATTACAATTCACATTTTTTCAATACACTTTTTTTAAGTCTAGACAATTCACAATATAATAACTCAGATTCTACTTGTAGTATTTTCTGATTTTTGAGGAATAAATGCTCACAATCTCTCCAAAAATCTTTATGCTTTATAATATTTCAGGTTTTTTTGTAAAAATAGTTAGACAGTTTTCAACATTCATCTTTGCAAGATGTTTGAGCCCCACATTTTTCTTCCTAAGACAGAAAGCAATCCAAATATAGTCAATACATGTACAATCATGTTAAACATATTTCCATATTAGTCATATTGTGAAAGGAGAAACAGAATAAAAGGGAAAAATAAAAAATAAACTGAAAATAGTATGTTTTCTTCTGCATTTATTCCATATTTCTTTTTACTGGATGTAGATGGCATTTTCTATTACAAGTCTTTTGAAATTGTCTTGGGCCACTATTTCTAAGTAGAACTAAGTCTATCAGAGTTGATCATTACACAATGTTTGGTTATTTTGTACAATGTTTTTCTGATTCAATTCAGTTCACTAAGTATCTGTTCATTAAGTTTTCCCACGTTTGTTTTTTCTGAAATCTTTCTGCTCGTCATTTCTTATAGTAAAAAATTATATTTATATATCAATTTTTTAAATTGACAGTCATCTCATTTCCAATTCTTTGCCACCACATAAAGAACTATTATAAGTATTTGTGTACAGGTCACACTTTAAATGTAACAACCCAACTCTCATGTGTTAACATGAGCTGACTCCTATACACCATTGGGAGGAGACAATAACATATGTTGACTTCTATGTTTATTCATTTATCTGGCTATATGAACACGTATTTGAAACCATGATGATACCAAGAATATATTCTTCAATCAATAGGCTGTAAATAAGAATTTATTAAACCCATGTGTCAAGCACTGTGTTAAGTAATGGGGATACAAAGAAAGGCAAAAATGCAGTGCTTATGCTTAAAAGGTTCCTATTCTTATTGGCGAATCAACATATAAATAGCCATATCCTTGCAAAATATATAGGATAAATGTGGGATATGCATCAATAGTATAGGATAGATAGCATAACTTCTTCCTATTTAATTTCAGTAGTTTATTTTCCAAATATATGTAAAGATAGTTTTCAACATTCATTTTTGCAAGACTTTGTGTTTCAAATTTTTCTTCCTCTCTCCCTTACCTTCCAATCTTCCAAAATAGCAAGCATAAAATTAAATATGTGATACCATCATTTCAAATGACTTCTACATCCTTAAAAAAGTATAGGGGAGTGAATTAGACACAAAAGGAAAATTATCTTGTTCAATATTCTCTCTAATTTTGTAGGAAAGAAACTGAGATCCAGACAGAGACTATAACTATTTTCCACAATTAGCAAGAGTAGGAAAATTATTTTCTCATTTCTAGGTTAGTACTTTTTTTTTGGTGAGGCAATTGTGGTTAAGTGATTTGCTCAGAGTGACACAGATATAAATGTTAAATGTCCAAGGCCAGTTTGGAACTCAGGCCCTCCTGTCTCCAGTGTCAGTTCTCTATCTACTCTCCCAAGTTCAGTCATTTTTTTAAAATTTTATGTTATTTTTTACATAGTGAGTCCAGACCCTATGTAGAATCTAATTCAGGAAGCTTTATGTGTGTATATGGTACAAATGGTTCCCAATTAGGCAAAATTGATGAAAACTGGTGAGAAGTTTTCCAAGCAGAAATGAAATATGCTAAAAATAAAATGGCAGAAGACCTGAAGATGGACGAAACCTTGGAGATGTTGTTGAATACCATATATTTTAATCAACTAGTCAACTAAACTTAAGAAATATTATGTGGCTTGCTTTTGATCACACGGGAAAAGTGGAATTTGAATCCAGGCATTCTGCCTTCAAAACCATGGTTTTTCCATTCTACACACTAAAATACAAACCCACATCCCTATTTCTTTAATCTCTAATATCTCTGACTTACTAAATCATAGAATTTGAGGAACTTAAAAGTAACATTAAAGATGTACATGTTGTTTTAAGGTTTACAAAACACTTTTTCTCACAATAACTCTGTAAACTCTGACAGTTCCTGATTCTCATTTGAATTGAGAACAAGTTTTGTCTGCCCTGAAGATCATATATGTGACTGTTTTCTCTCTTTTCTCCCCAGGACACAGAATGGATAGTTGGCTTACAAGGTCAAAGAGTTTTGTTATGAAAACAGTCACCCCCAGGAGACATAGCCAAGATGGCAGAGAGCAAACACGACTCTCTGTGATGTCCTCTGACTTTCTCTCAAACCAACAGCAGATTAAGCCTCTAAACTGGGTTTGAATCAAATAATCCACAAATATTTGGAGTACAATATATTCCTGGAAGAAGATGCCTTAGAAGAACTTCAGAACAAGTCTGTTTCAAATGGGCAGACTGTATAGGGGGACAATCTGCCAAGCCCAGGCTACAGCACAGAGAGACTAGGGCAAGAAGCTGGGGTAGGGAGTCAGAGCATTGAAGCTGGGAATCTCCTATGAACCTCTTAGGCCTCTCTGTCCTGGTTGCAAGCAGGTGGTTTGACAGATTTGCATTTTGTAAAAAGGCAAGATATAAACCGCTGAGTCCTGGAAGAACATTGACCTAGCCACCATTACCCAGAGCTGGAAATCAATCATCAGAACTTCCCCAGGGCAAATTAAAGCAGCTGTTGCTCCTTTGCATTGAACAGACCTCAAGCCTTAAAAATAAATGATTTAAAAACCAAAAAGAATGCTTACCACAGACAGCTTTTATGAGAAAAAGAACAGACCTCAAATTCTAAAGTTTCTAAAGGCAAAGCAACTCCAGATGAAGCTGTTCATGAGCTGGTCCCCATTTCACAAGGCTTTCTTTGAAGACTGCATAAAGGATCTTAAAAGAGATTTTGAAGAAAAATGGGGAAATGAAATGAGAAGATTGCAAGAAGGAATAGAAAAAGCATATAATGTCCTACAAAAGAGATATAAAAAAGACAACAATTCACAGAAAAACAAAATTTGTGAAATGGAAAAAAATCCAATAAACAAAAAAATAAATTGGCCAACTGACAAAAAAGCTAAAAAAAGGTAACTGAAGAAAATAATACACTAAAAATTATAATTGAAGAAATGGAAGTGAATGACTCAACAAGACTTCAAGAATCAGTCAAACAAAAACAAAAAAAATAGAAGAAAATATGAAATATCTCCTAAGAAAAACAACTGATCTGGAAAATAGATCTGGGAGAGACAATCTAAGGTTAATGGACTTCCTGAAAGGCATGATGAAAAAAAAGAATCTAGACATTTTCTTACAGGAAATCATAAAAGAAAACTGCTCTGATATTTTGGAATCAGAAGGTAAAATAGCCATAGAAAGAATTCTCCAATAACCTCCTGAAAGAGACCCCAAAATTAAATCCCCAAGGAATATCATGGCTTAATTTCAGAACTATTGCACCATGAAAAGATATTGCAAGCAGCCAGAAAAAACAATTTAAATACCAAGGAGCCACAATTAGGATTACCCAGGACCTAGAAGCTTCGAATTTAAAGGATCAAAGGGCCTGGAATCTGATATTCATAAAGGCAAAAGAAATTGGAGTTTAGCCAAGAATAAGCTATCCAGCTAAAATGAGCATTATTTTTCAGGGAAGAAGATAGACATTCAATAATATAGGTGAATTTCACCTATTTCTAATGAAAAGACCAGGACTGAACCAAAAAAAAAATTAATCGTCAAACACAGAACTCAAGAGAAACATAAAAAGGTAAAAAGGAAAGAACTCTTAAGAACTATATTTCTATTATGGGTATACTTAGAGAATTTGGGTATAATTTGATTTTATTATAATAATATGAAAAAGAAACTAGAGTTGGAAAGGAGATCATACTGGAAGAAGAGGAAAAATGAGGTAAAACGGGAAATTACATCTCATGAAGAGGCAAAGGAAACCTATTATAATTGAGGGAAAGATGGGAGGGGGGATGAGTATTGTGTGGAACTTACTCTCATCATATTTGGCTCTAAGAGAGAATATCCAACATATTTGGTTTCACAGAGAAACTTGTCTCACCTTGTTTCACTTGTCTTATAGGACCTGGTGAACAAATCCAACCATTCTGGCGAGCAATTTAGAACTATGCTCAAAAAGTGGAGGGAAAGGGGGAAAAGAAAGGGAAAGACTAATAGAAGGGAAAACAGAAGAATGAGGACAAAGATGTAAAAAAGGGAGAGAGGTTCTAAAGGGGAAAAACTGTTTGAGGGAGGTGGTCAACAAAAGCAAAATGCTGGGGAGGAGGGAAGGAGGAAAGGTAAGAGAAAAGCATAACCTATGGTAAATAAGATGGCAGGAAATACAGAATTAGTTATTTAATGGTGAATGTGAATGGGATAAACTCTCCCATAAAATGGAAGCAGATAGCAGACTGGATTAAAAGCCAGAATCCTACAATATGGTGTTTACAAGAAACACATTTAAAGCATAATGATGCATACAGAGTGAAGGTAAAGGGCTGGAGCAGAACATATTATGCTTCAAGTGAAGAAAAGAAAGCAGGGTTAGCAATACTGATCTCAAATCAAGTAAAAGCAAAGATAGGTCTAATTAAAAGAAATAAGATAGGAAATTACATCTTACTAGAGGGTACCATAGATAATGAAGCAATATCAATACTAAACATATTTGCACCAAGTGGTATAGCATTGAAATTCCTAAAGGAGAAGTTAAGAGAGATTCAAGAAGAAATAGATAGCAAATTATATTAGTGGGGGATCTCAACTTTGCTCTCTCAGAACTAGATAAATCAAACCACAAAATAAATAAGAAAGAAGTTAAGGAGGTAAACAAAATGTTAGAAAAGTTAGGTATGATAGATCTTTGGAGAAAATTGAATGAAGACAGAAAGGAGTTTACTTTTTTGTCAGTGGTTCAGAGAACTTATACAAAAATTGAGCATAAAAACCTCTAAATCAAATGCGGAAAGGCAGAAATAGTAAATGCATTTTTTTTTTTCAGATCATGATGCAATAAAAATCACATGCAATATAAGGCCAGGAGAAAACAGACCAAAAAGTAATTGGAAACTAAATAATGTCATGTTAAAGAATGCATGGGTGAAACAGCAAATCACAGACATAATTAATTTCATCCAAGAGAATGACAATAATAAGACAACAAGCCAAAATTTGTGGAATGCAGTCAAAGCAGTAATAAAGGAAAATTTTATATCTCTAGATGTTTACTTGAAGAAAATGGAGAAAGAGAAAATCAATGAATTGGACTTGCAAATAAAAGAAGCTAGAAAAAGAACAAATCTAAAACCCCCAATCAAATACCAAATGTGAAATTCTAAAAATAAAAGGAGAGATTAATAAAATTAAGAGTAAAAACCAATTGAATTAACAAATAAAACCAAAAGTTGGTTTTATGAATGAACCAACAAAATAGATAAACTTTTAGTTAATTTTATTAGAAAATGGAAAGAGGAAAATCAAATTGTTAGTCTCAAAAATAAAAAGGGAGAACTTTCGATCAGTGAAGAGGAAATTAGAGAAATAATTAGAAGTTACTTTGCCCAAAGTTATGCCAATAAATTTGATAACCTAAGTGAAATGAAGGAATACCTACAAAATATAGATTGCCTAGATTAACAGAAGAGGAAATAAATTATTTAAATAGTCCCATTTTAGAAAAAGAAATAAAACAAGCTATTAATCAACTCACTAAGAAAAAATTCCCAGGATCAGATGGATTTGCATGTGCATTCTACCAAAGATTTAAAAAACAATTAACTCCAATACTATATAAACTATCTGAAAAACAATATGGAACAAAGTACTCTTGCCAAATTCCCTTTATGACACAGACATGGTACTGATACCTAAATCAGGTAGAACAAAAACAGAAAAGAAAATTATAGACCAATCTCCCTAAGGAATATTGATGTAAAAATTTTAAATAAAATATCAGCAAAGAGATTACAGTAAATCATCCCTAGGATAATGCACCCTGACCAAGTAGGAGTTATACCAGGAATGTAGGGCTGGTTCAATATTAGGAAAACTATTAGCATAATTAATTATATCAATAACCAAATTAACAAAAATCATATGATCATCTCAATAGATGCAGAAAAAGCATTTGATAAAATCCAACATCCATTCTTATTAAAACACTAGAGAGTATAAGAATAAATGGACCTTTTTCTTAAAGTAGAAAGTAGCATTTATTTAGTCAGCAAGCATCATATGTAATGCAGATAAACTGGAACCATTTCTGATAAAATCAGGGGCAAAACAAGGTTGCACACTATCACCATCACTATTCAATATTGTATTAAGAAATACTGGTTTTGGCAATAAGAAAAGGAAAAGAGATTTAAGAAATTAGAGTAGATAATCAGGAAACCAAAATATCACTCTTTGCAGACGATATGATGCTATACTTAGAGAACCCCAGGGAATCAACTAAAAAATGATTAGAAATAATCCACAACTTTATCATAGTTGCAGGATACAAAATAAATCCACATAAATCAGCATTTTTATACATCACTAACAAACTCTAATAGCAAGAGATACAAAGAGAAATTCCATTTAAAATAACTATAGATAGTATAAAATATTTAAGAATCTCTCTTCCAAGGAAAAGTTACAAAACACTTTTCACACAAATAAAGTCAGATCTAAACTATTGGAAAAATGTAAAGTGCTCCTGGATAGATTGAGCGAATAAATAAAGATGACATTACTACCTAAACTAATTTATTTATTTAGTGCTATACCAATCAAACTCCCAAGAAACTATTTTACTGACTTAGAAAAAAATAACAAAATTCATCTAGTAGAATAAAAGGTCAAGAATTTCAAGGGAATTAATGAAAAAAAAAAAGCAAATGAAGGAGGCCTAGCTATACCAGATCTAAAACTATATTATAAAGTAGTGGTCATCAAAACCATTTAGTACTGGCTAAGAAATAGAGTAGTTGATCAGTGAAATAGGTTAGGTTCACAGGGGAAAATAGTCAATGACTATAGTAACCTAGTGTTTGACAAACCCCCAAACCCCAAATTTTGTGATAAAAATTCACTATTTGACAAAAACTGTTGGGAAAATTGGAAACTGGTAAGGCAGAAGCTAGGCCCCACATCTAACAACATATACCAAGATAAGGTCAAAATGGGTTCATGATCTAGATATAAAGAATGATATTATAGCTATTCTCCAAGTGATAAATGGTCAAAGGATATGAACAGACAATTTTCAGAGGAAGAAATTGAAACTATTTCTACTCATATGGAGCATCTTTATGCTCCAAATCACTATTTATCAGAGAAATGCAAATTAAAATAACTCTGAGATACCACTACATTATTAAAACACTAGAGAGTATAAGAATAAATGGACTTTTTCCTTAAAATAGACAGTAGCATTTATTTAGTCAGCAAGCATCATATGTAATGTGGATAAACTGGAACCATTTCTAATAAGATCAGGGGTGAAACAAGGTTGCACTCTATCTCAGATTGGCTAAGATGACAGGAAAAGATAATGACGAATGTTGTAGGGAATTAGGGAAAGCCGGGACACTGATACATTGTTGGTGGAGTGGTGAACAGATCCAACTATTCTGGAGAGCAATTTAGAACTATGCTCAAAAACATATCAAACTGTGCATACCCTTTCATCCAGCAGTTTCTACTGGGCTTATATCCCAAAGAGATCTTAAAGGAGGAAAAGAGACCAACATGTGCAAAAATGTTCGTGGCAGCCCTCTTTGTAGTGGCCAGAAACTGGAAACTGAGTGGATGCCCATCAATTGGAGAATGGCTGAATAAATTATGGTATGTGACTATTATGGAATACTATTGTTCTGTAAGAAATGACCAGCAGGATGATTTCAGAAAGGCCTGGAGAGACTTACATGAATTGATTCTAAGCGAAACATCTTTATACACAATAATAACAAAACTTATATGATGATCAATTCTGATGAATGTGGCTCTCTTCAACAGTGAGATGATCCAGTTCCAATTGCTCAGTGATGAAGAGAGCTATCTACACGTAGAGAGAGGACTATGGGAACTGAGTATGGACCCCAACATAGCATTTTCACTCTTTCTGTTATTGTTTGCTTGCATTTTGTTTTCCTTCTCAGGTTGTTGTTGTTGTTGTTGTTTTAGATCTGATTTTTCTTGTGCAGCAAAATAACTGTATAAATCTATATACATATATTGGATTTAACATAGATTTTTAACATATTTAGAATGTATTGGACTACCTGCCATCTAGGGGAAGGGGTGGAGGCTTAAAGGATGGGAAAAGTTGGAACAGAAAATTTGGTAAGGGTCAATGTTGAAAAATTACCCACTAAATATGTTTTGTAAATAAAAAAGCTTTAGTAATTTTTTTTAAATCTAAAAGAAAAAAAAAAGAAAACAGGAACCCCCCAAAAAAATCTCCCCTTTGCTGACTCTCAGACATAGCTCAGTTTAATTTACTTTGGAGTGTTCTTATCGAGGAAAAGAGATTAATTAGAAGATTTTCTTTCAAATACCATGAGTTTGGGATTTCAGGGCTTTCTTCTTTCTCTCCTTTGGCAATATTTTTTTCCTTCTCCTTCCCCAATAATTCTATCACTTATTCTTCCCTCATTCCTACCCCTTCCATAAGATGTACAATTAGCTTCAGTAGATAAACTGTTTTTTGTTGTTGTTTATTTTCATTACATTGTAAGGAAGTCTTGGAGATATAAACAATGCAAAGGGTACTTAATTTTATAGTTGTAAAATCTCACATTATAATTTAGCTAAGCAAAATCTGAAAAGTTTGAAGAGGATTTTTTTTATTTGTTTGTTTTGCTGAGGCAATTGGGGTTAAGTGATTTGCCCAGGATTACATAGCTAGGAAGTGTTAAGTGTCTGACGTCAAATTTGAACTCAGGTCCTTCTGACTTCAGGGCTGGTAATCTATCCACCGTACCATCTAGCTGCCCAGAAGTTTTTGTTTGTTTTGTTTTTTAATCTGGCTTCAAAAACTCTGGCCCATCTGTTCTTACTTTTAATTAAAACTAGTTTCCCTCAAAGTAATTTGAACCCCAATTCAGAATGTGTCTTTTGCATTCCTCTCTAAAATTTCCTTCCCAGTTCATTCTTCTGAGATACAGAATGCCAGCTCAGCACATCTGATTTCAGACACCATTTCAGTCAGTGTTATCTTGGTTTCCCTCAAATCTAAAATCATTTTGCAGCAATACCTCCTTTTCCCTAAACCAAAAATTCTTAAAAGTCTTTTTATGTCATAAATCCCATTGGCAGTTTGCTGAAACCTATGGGATTTTCAAAATGATTTTTATAAAAAAAAATATTAACAGTAATTGGGAGAAAAATAAAATATAAAATCATAAAAAAGAATCAATAGTGTGATATGGCAATCAAAATTTCTAATGAAATCTTGGTCTATATTGAGAGAATCAAATAGTGGTATGCAAATTATCTGAGATAAAATGAAATCATTTAATTTATTGATAAATACAATAAATTATGTAACAATTATACATCTTTTAAAATAATGTATTTTAACAATCATAGGATTATAAGGTAAACAACAATTATTAGAAGTAAAGACATAATTTTTCCACCATATAAATTCATACCTCCCTTCCCACATCCTCCTCCTTTGACAGTTCTATGGATTCCAGATTAAGAATCACTGCTCTAGAGCCTCCTCTTTTATTCAGATCAGCCCAGCCCATCTTCCTTACCACAGTCACCAGGCAACCTGGAATATTAAAAGCTATTTAAACTGCATTCTCTGTTCTGATATCTTTTTTCCCAAAATCATTTCCCTATTCTGAACCCCATACTAACATTTTATTACTACTTTGTATTACTCTCCTGCCCCCTATAAAATTACAATCATTTGAGTGGAAGAAGGGTTTTCCTACAAATTATTTTTTCACCTGTCATTTCAAGAACACAGTTTCTCAATTTCATCCTTGTATTTTTTAAAGTAAACACAAAACTACTACCAGGAAACACCATTTCATTCACACCAAATGACATTGTTTGAATAAGCCACACAGCAATATGTTATTAGGATGTGAATAGACCTAGCAAGAAATGTGTAGTTTTGTTGACAATTCTGGGTAAATTTTCACTGAATTTCTGTGTTGTCCAATAATTGCACTGTCTTATTTAATTTAGGATTATAATCACCTGAATATTGTAAGGAAAAGCCATTCTTGTGAAAAATCTACTCTCTTAATATAACAAGATTTCAAAATGGATACAGAAAAAAATGATTATAGCATCTGATTCAATTTTATTCTTCCCACAAAGTTAAGAATATACTCATCTAGGCATATAGAAGCATGGTGAACAGAGCTCCTATACCCATAGTATATTCCTTAGATAAACCACATATACCCAGGACTTGAATGTTGGCAAAATGTGGACTAGAAGTCCCTTGCTATTCTTCATAGGACTCTTTTGGGCCCACTTTGGTCATTTGTTTGATGATACCCTTCCCTTCTCAGGATATAACCTGGCTATCATTCTATTATCTACTAATACAGCATAGAGAAAGAAAGAAAGGTAGAAGGGATGAATGAAGCAGAATGTACAGGAGGAAACTAGGTGCCACAAAGGATAGATCACTGGTCTGAGAATCATAATTAGAAGTTCAAATATAGCCTTAGATACTTACTAGCTATGTAACTATAGGCAAGTCACTTAAAGTTCTGGTTGCCTTGGTTTCCTCAGCTGTAAAAAGGAAACAACAATAGTACCTACCTCACAAAAATGTTGTGAGGAACAAATGGGATATTTGTAAAGCACTTAGCACTGTACCTGAAATATAATACATTTTATAAAAAAGCTTATTCCCATTTAGAGAAATGTGTAGACCTCTCATAGTTCTTGGAGGTTTTTGTTTGTTTTGTTTGTTTGTTTTGGTAAATCATACCATTTTAGACATTAAAAGGTTTTAGAGATCAACTAGTCTTATCTCTCATATTAAAGATAATGAGAGTGAGACTATGAATAACTTGCCCAATGTTTCATTTTTTACAGACAAAATTTCCTGATCAATAAAATGATAAGCTTAGATACAAGGATTTCTAAGGCCTTTTAACCCAAAAGAGGAGGTTACAATGATGATACTGAATTGGGAATAAATACCATGATTAATAGCTAGAATGTAGCTGTAATTTCACTCCAAGTTTCTGTCAAGGCAGAGATTCCCTGTCTCCGTCATGGTCTCTGGACCATCACTCTCCCTATGATTTCATACTTGAGTCAAGAATCTTCCTCTTCCAAACCAGTAAAAAAAATGAGTGGATGGATAGGTAAATAGGGGAAATAGATAGATAGATAGATGATAGATAGATAAAGATAGATAGATGATGGAGGGAACAAGGGAGGGATGTGGATAGTATAGATGTTAAGCATTTACTATTTACCAGTCACTAAGATAACTTCTGGGGGTACAACTACTTGAAAACAAGATGATGGTCCTTATTCTAAAGGAGCTTTCAAAACATAAAGAAATACTGGAAAGAGTCCAGAAAGTGAATTAAATTAGGACTGATGCGAGCCTATAAGACTGCTGTTGTGAAATGGTGATTGGGATAAGTGACTCAACAATTAGGACAGCAGGTCCCAGGACAGACTAACCTCATGATATCCAGAAGTGCTGGGAGCAGTCTTTTAGACATTTGTAACTATCATCTGCATCCCTGCCTTACATCCTAATCCTCTGAATTATTTTAGCCCCAAGTGAAAATATTACCAATTGCTGCTCTGGCATAGAGTTCTGAGGCTTGATTCAGGAAAACCATATTCAAAGACTACAGTTGACATATCAGTTGTACAATTCTTGCAGGTGGAAAGTTTTCCCATGCAGAGAGGTACTCAAAATGCCAAAATCACAATTCCTTTGGATATTTGTGTACTAGTAAAGATGACATCTTTATATACTACTTTAAGATTTATAAAGTGTTTTTCTTCCATTTAGAGGCTATTCTTTTTTCAAAACTATTGTTTGCAGTGAAGAGGTAAAAAAATAAAACAAGAGGCATGAAAAATAACATTCCAGTTATAGGTCAGTTTGCTATCTGCAATATACTTGCACAAACCCATTTTGTAAAAATATTCATTTCTCTCCACCCACTCTAGAGTAGGATGAAATAGCACATTCCATCTTTCAAAGAAGGCTGTTCTCACACATCAGCATTGTGGAGAATCTTTCAAACTGTAGTCTTCCACCCATGGCAATTTCCTTTCTATAGTTTATTTCCCAAGGTAATATATTTGAAAAGAGGATCACCCAGCTATGTAAATTCTAAATATCATATCAGAGTCAAGCGGGAATAGAATAAGTACTGATTTCTGTTCATGATAATGACATTTAAAAGTCTAAAAATTACAGGGGTTGTCTATAGCAATGGACTTATTATAAAATAATTGCTTCTAACTTTTGGAAAACATAAAAGAAAAGTATTTTGGTGCAGCTGTCTAAAATAATCTTTGGTTAAGTAACAGAGAGAATTCAGAAGACACTTCAAAGATTACTAGGAAAATCAGGGAATTTTCAAGGGAGAATATGACTCAAAGAATTTGCCCAAATTTCTCAAACTTAAAAGCATTATTTTCCATCAGACATCTAATTTAGATTATATACCCAAACCCTATAATAAACCTCCCACAAAGAAATAATAATATAATGCATATATTATAGTTGTTCAGCACAATATTTAAATACAATTTCCATCTTCCTGCCAACAGCCAGGAAGCATAACTTTCCATGGCAACCATAAAAGAAAGGTCATAACAATATTTTCCAAGGCAAGCTTTAGCCCTTAAGAGGGATTCACTATATTACTCCCAATGGCATATCATTTGTGATATAGTAGTTAAAGATAGAGTTCCATTTGAATCCCATTTTTAGGTCTCTCTGGACACAAAAAACCTAGCACCTATTTGCTTTGTACAACTCTTGCAGAAGGCTTATTCATCATGTATCCCTTCATAGCCAGCAGCTAAGGCAGGGTGTAAATGGAAGGTAAGGAGAACTTAATTTCAATTCACTTCCTAAAAAGATTGCTCCCAGATCCAATCTGAGAATGTTATAAACTGAGCACCTCACTAAATGATTTCAGTAGATTTTGTTGGGTAGGCTTTTGGAGAGGGTGAGAAAGAGAGATTGTAGATAATATTTTAAAAGACAGCTAACATGTTACTTTAAGTGAAAATTCTCTGTGCCATATATATGCATATGTATAATATTTATGCATACATACACACATATATATGTAAAAGTATACTGACTTTTGAATACCCTCTATACATGTATATACAAAAATTTATCAGTATATACATATATGTATGTATACATACATATATACCTGAGAAGGAGAAAGAATAAACATTTATATAGCACCTGCTATGTTCCAGGCACTGTGCTAAATGCTTTACAGCTATTATCTCATATGATCATCACAACAATCCTGCAGGGTAAATTCTGTTTTTAATTTCCCTTTGTACAGTTAAGGAAATTGAGGCAAGTAGAGGTTAAATAGCTTGCCTGAGTCTCAGACCAAATTTGAACTAAGACCTTTCTGACTCTGGGCCCAGAGTTCTAGTCACTGTACTATTGCCTCTGAAGAATACATAGGGAAAAACATGATCCTGCCCAGAGACTACGATGCAGATTATAGTCTTACTGTGTTATCATGGGCACTAAGAAATTATGATTTACATGAGTTATATAGTTATTTTTGTCATAGGTGGGGTTTGAGTTCAGCTCTTCTTTTAAAAATCCCTCTCTGAAATTACTAAGACTGCTTTCCTTATAAAACAAAGTTTAAAAAAAGTATGTGTGGGGGGATATCTGAAAAAAAGTCATAATTCCATGGTTTCCAGAGTTGAATGTGAGTTCAGTCTTCTGAAATCTAGTTGCAGCCAGTCATTCATTTCCTCCTGACATTGTCTAATCAGTTTACCTCTTTCTGATTCAATTTATCCACCTACAAAGCAAGGAGGAGGAAGAAAATATGCATTGCTTCAGTGGTTACTCAGAAGGTTATTGATGCTGACATCAATTTGATGAACTGAGAATAAGCGATGAAGTATGATTATTCTCATTTCTATTATTGATTAAATACTGAATATTTAAATGGTATGGGAGATCACAGGACCTTGGAGTTAGAAGAGATCTTAGAGGTCATATAGTCCATATTTTTCATTTTATAGTTAAGAAAACTGAGGCCTGAAAAGCCAAAGCTACTCACCCAAAATCATATAAAAAGTGAAAAAGGTGGCATTTGAAGCTAGGTATAAATCAATCAATACTCATGTATTAAATGTCCACTATTTGCCAGCCATTATCATATAATGTTGTTTGGTCATCTTTATAACATTCTTTCTTGCTCTTTCTTGCTTTTATCTGGTACTCCAACTCTTTCCCTATGCTCTTTATTGGTAAGAGTTTTTAATCCCTAGCTCAGACTGTGTTCTTTCACAATCCTCATCCCATGTTATAATGTATCCTTGACAATCACTCCTTTACCACCCTCTTTTGCTTTGGGAATAATAATAAAAGCAACCTTACCATTCTTAGAAATGATTGACCAAATTTCATTCATTCATCTCCTACCTTCCCAGACCAAAACATCCCTCCATGGCCATGACTTGAATATAGGCTTTGTCTCCTCCTTTAATATATAAGTCTCTGAGCACAGTCACTGTTTTACTTTTTGTAATTGTATCCTTAGCTTTTAGTCAAGTGACTAACACATAGTGAGCACTTTTAATATTTTATTTTAATTAATTCAAGCTCATTATTATTTTCGATTCATTATAAGCATTATTATGCCATCATGTTTTTAGTATATATGTCATTGTTCATTGTACATAAGTCCTGGGCCAATAAGATGTTTAAATTTAATTAATCATTGATGAAAATATTCCTTCTATAAAACAAATATCCAATCTCAATTGAAATGGCAATAATTAAAGAAAAATTACTGCAGTACATATGGAATTTTATATCCCTGTTTCTTTCTCCATAATTTAAATCCATAAGACAGTATACTCATCACTCTGGAGGTACTGTCACTCATCAGTCATCTCATTTTTTGAGGTTAAAGGCTACCTTGAATCAATATCAGTTTTCCCCCATGAAATCTAGTTTCAAAGCAGAAAAATAATCCTTCTCTCTTGATATCTGTGCCACATGTAAAAATAGTCACTCCGTGGATGACTTAAGATGAGTTAACACTGTTCACGTACATTTCAGATTTCTTAAATTCCACTTACTGGTCTCATTTTTTTTCACGGAGACATTAGGAACCAAAGTCACATTTGAGGTTTTTTTTTTGACAGTTCTCAATTAGTCTTTTACTCACACCATGTTTCTTCTTAAATCAAAATGCAGATCTCTAAAGTTTTATGTTTGTTGCTAGTTTTCTCTAAGATGACCAGTGTTTAGTGTAGTTACCTTTATAATTTAAAATGATAATAAAACACTCCCCCTGCCTTATCACCAGACCTCTTTCCTGGAAGAAAGGGGAGATAACTGAAATCATATACTTAGTAATAATTTCTTTGTTATGTTCATTTGTTTTAGTGAATGAAAAGGAAAAATGATATTCAAGGTATCCCCCAAAAAAGTGAAATTTTAGCAACTAAAACTTAAAACTTCGTTAAAACTTTTGAGATACTGTATTATCCACAGATTTAAAGGTAGAGAGAAACTCAGAGGTAATTTAACCCAATCCCTTCATTTTACATATGAGGAAATTGGGAACCAGGTACAATATCACTCTAGTTATACATCTAGTAAGTTGCAAAAACAGATTTTAAACCCGGACTGTTAGATTACAAATTCAGAGCACCATTTTTTAAGAGCACAATGATGCCCTCTCATAAAATAAAGGAGAAAAAGCCATCTTATTCCTTCTCTGAATGATCTAGCAAGCTAAAGAGATATATTGGCTTTTGAGAGATATATGTTTTATATTTGTTTGTCTACAATGTTCAGACAGGAAAGAGATAAGAAGAAAAACTACATGATACATCCAGTATACAACATCAGATACAACTATCTTTTAGTGATTATTATTTTTTTTCCCACAGACCAACCAATTATTCCTTTTACTTTATGATTTGGTGAGCCATAATCCTGTATTTCTGACATCCCTTCACAGTGTCACCATAGGGATGATGACAATATGTATCATGGCAAAAACATAAAAAGGGAGGAACTAAGGACTTCTTAGTACACTTTATACTAGCTACTACATTTGTTTACCATAATTAATATACAAATGTAGTCATCAGCATACAAAATGAAATCCCCACAAATCCATTCCTATTTACACTTTTCCCTACACACAGCTCTGTAAATGCATTTGGATGGTAGCCTGGTTAGAAAGGCTGCCATCAGAAATTCAAAGGAAAAATGTAGCTTCAAGATAAGATGAGGAATATAGATCATAGAGCAAGTGGCAGAGTTTTGAACAGATGTCAAAGAACCAAAATCCCATCACCTAAAAAGTAGAGGGAATTCCAGAGGGCTTAGTCCCATCCACCCTGACTTTAAGCAAAGCCATTCTCTTTATATCTTGTAAAGCATGTGTCCAGCATCATCTTTAACAAGACATAACTCATTACCTATCACACCATCTTATGACAAGTTAAATTTTAGGTATGTTTTAACTTAGGCAAAATCAATTTAGGTATCCTATAACTTCTATTCACCATGCATAATTCTTCTCTCTGGGGCTTAATGAAATAACTCTAATACTTCATCATCATAATAGCTCTTTAGATAGTTGTGGAAACTTATTACATCCCTATCTTTTAAGTCTTTCCACTTCTAGGTCAAGCATTTCTAATTCTTCCAATAGTCTTCATGTAATATCATCATTAGTCTGTCTCTTTTGGAAATGCTTCAATTAAGATTAGTACCTACCTCTAGAGTTCCTGTGAGGATAAAAGGAAATAATATTTATAAAGGAACTCTTCAACATTAAGCCATTATAGCTATCATCACCACCACAACTTCCATCATCATTATTATTCATCAATATCTCTCCTAAAATGTGGTACCCATAACTAAATCTCATCATTAAAATGTTAGACCAGAAATGAGGATAATGGGATTATCATATCCATTGTTTTATTATACAACCTTACTCTGAAAGAAATTTCTTTTGATGTTGATTATGATTACATTGAGAAGCAATGTGCCATAACAGGTAGAAACTCAGCCTTAAAATCAATCCTAGCTCTGATCAGCTTGTGACCATGAGCAAATCCTTTAACCTCTCATATTCCCAGGTAATTCTCAAATACAGAAAGTTACTATTCTGTGTCACAGAACTGTTTCCCTAGCAAAAGTTCCCTACAATTTGGTTTCATTCTCCTCAAAATTATATTGTCTTTCCCCCAATCCCTTGTGTTATACTGTTGATTTGTAATCTTTTGTGATGCTCCATCAGGGAAAACTATTATCTTCAAAGAAAAAAAAATCAGTGGTGACCGATGGCCAATAAACAGATATATCAAGGTTATAAAGAGGCTGTCACATATTGATTACTGTGTTGACTTGTTCATGAAAAGTGTCATAAACACTAAAATCAAGGTGCTTTAGGATGGGAAAAAATGTGCCAAGCATATAGCAAGAAATGGAAATAAGAGTTGAAATGCTTAAGTGCTGTACAGGTACCTCCATACAGGAAGGAATGGGTAACTCCAAAAAGATGAATAGGAGGGTTTAAGCCAGAATCATACGAGATAGGATGATTTGCAGTCTCTACTGCTAAAGGGAATATTCATAGCAAAAAAAGATTTGAAATATAAATGAACAAGGATGCAACCTCATATTTAACTATTTTTTTAAAACACTAAAAACATTTTATATTTATTTATATCTATCCTGTGTTACTCTGGGCAAATCAAAAGACCAACAGGAGGAACTGTGACATATTTAATAAATCCCATTCAAGAAAACAAATGAGAGAACACAGCCCAGAATTGCACAGGATGAGTGGGCCAAAATGATTCATTTCTCTGTAGGTTGCAGAGAAGGTGATGACTTTCGCTGGTAGAGGGATTTTCCTCATCTGAGCGTTCCATATACCAACCTAGTAATTTAACCTCTCTGGTTAACCTATCTCAATACTGTTAGTTTGTCCCATTGTCTTCTGAGTTCCATGCCCCTGCTTTTAACCAGTAGACCATAATTTTCTCAGCTGAATATTCCCCTGCATTTACATGATTCCAGTGCATCCAAAACCAACAACCACAAAAGAATAACAAACCAATTCATCAACATGAACTGGCATTGTAGATAATCCACTGTACATTGAGCTCCAATATCATGTAAGTAGTTATTTTATTTATAAAATGAGGGTTAGGAAAAGAATACTAAAAGGAACAAAGAATTGAGTAAGTTAAGTCTCAGTCTTGAAGAAGGAGTAAAGAATCATTCTCCATCTTTCAGTAAAGGATTGGGCTATGGAATGTTGTGTATAGAATTAGACCTATTGTATTGATTGGCTTTGCTTAAATTGTTTTCTTCTTAATAAAAGGATCTTTGAGATAGGGATGAGGACTGGAGAAAATACATCTGGAAATCACTGTGATGTCAAAATGTCACCAGAAAAAATGCTTTTTAAAAATAAAACAAAATGTAGGAGTTAAACTAGATAATCTCTATGCTATTCCCCAGAACTAATATCCTATGATCCCATTGAACTATATCCAATCAAATGGATTTATATGTGACAGATAAAATTTCAACAAAAATCCTTTGGAAATCTATGTGAATGATAAAGAGCATTTTATGATTATTCATTATACCAAATTCTTACAATTCAATGATAATGTGCAGTTTTTATGGCAGTGTGAAGAGAGCAGAGTTTGAATTACTAGAATCAAAAATCCTTCAGTGTCTATGAGTAGAGAGCACCTACCTAGAATAAAGAAATACTGAATGGATCAGAAGAAACATTTATATTAAATATATGCCAAAAGTATGGTAAGGGAAACATTTTCCTAGAAAAAGTCAAAATTCAGCTTCTGCTGAATCCTAAAATCTCAGTCCAGTTTTAATCTTTTTAAAGCCATATGTATGTATTAAAGTTGTATATGTGAGTATGTACTGTTGATACTCTTGTTTTGTTCATTATTGGCATTGCCCATTACTACCTACCCAATAGTATCCTTTCATATCTGATAACATATGCCTAACTGCATACCCATGACCTAGCCCCTTTCTAAGTGGAGGGGGCTACATATTTTCTTTATCATCTCTGGAGTCAAATGATCATCCCCTTGATCTGAGTTTGATTTTCCTTTACATTATTGTCCAAGTTTTCCTGAAAGAAGCAATATCTGAGGAAATATCAGAGTCTTCCTTTCCCATATTTATTTATTTATTTAGATTTTTGTTAACTAAGTGAAAGAGGCTGTTCTTTACTTCAATTGCTACCTAGTCTTAATCACTGAATGGATATGGCCGCAGTCAAACTGGGACCTATTAAAGACCTTAGCTTAAAAAGGACAAGGTCTCCCACTGCATCCAGGACTATCTTCAGTCATCTGATTTATATCTGGTCCCTGGAACCAGATGGTTCTGGAGGGGACAGTGAGGTAGGTGAACTTGCACAGCCCTCCCTCACTTAAATCCAACTCATTTGCATTTCATGGCATCACCTCCCTGATGTCATGGTACTTTTCAAAAGCAAAGGACAAACAACAACATTATTGTGGTTAATGCATATATTGTTTTCTTGGTTCTGTTTAATATATTCCTGGGAAGACCATATTTCTTTAAAATAGTCTAAATTTTTCTGAAAAAAGCAAGAGCTAAGGAAAGATCAGAACTATTTCAGAAATTTTGGAGAGAACTATAGTAAATCACAAATGATTATTCATGAAAAAAATTCAGTCTACTTGATCTATATGTACCTCACTTATTTGAATACATAGCTGAAAGCCAGATAGTAAGCAGAAAATATATCTGATATTCAAAATAGATATTATAAAGTTCATTCACTAGATGTTTATGTATTTTATGCATTAGCCAGCCATCCAGGCCCTTATTCAGAGACCTGTTGATTTTTACTTCACACAAAATGCTAACCATTATTTGGTTTCAAAACTGGTACTGATTAAAAACAGAAAATTAGAAAATTAGAGAGATAAAGAGACAGGCAGAGAGAAAGGAAATAAAGAAGAGAAAGTGAAACAGAGAGATAGACTGATGAGAGAGAGAGAAACAGAGACAGAAAGACAGAAATAGAGAGAGACAAAGACATAAAAATAAAAACAGAAAAAAAGAGAGAAGGGGGAGGAGGGGAGGAAGGAGAAATTGCATAGTCATGCTCACTGACAGGGAGGAATAACAGTTGATAGCCAGAAAGCATGGGAAGTGATAGAAAAGCTATAGAAAGAATACATACAAATTTTTAAAATCCAGCATTTTGGTATCATTTAGCATAGGAGCAAGTAGCTTGATGAGTCCTGTGGACACCACTGGATTACATAATCACTATGATGTTAATTGTAGTATCCTTGGGTCATCAAATAAAGGTTAAATTCTGTTTAATATACTCTAAGGAGATAAGGAAGTATATAACATGTTCTAGCAAGATTTTTTTAAATGGAATAATATATGCAATACTTCAAGCAATCTGGAAACATAAATTGCTATTGTTATTGTTAATAACAATAAAAAGTTATATTCCCAGATGTTAAAATCTTAAGGGTTTGAGTATTTAAAGGGATAAGTTCTCAACTATTTGGAAAGTTATCATGAGTTATTCATTCTTAAAACCAAGGCTTTTAAGATTCATTCATTTAGAACCAAAGCACTTTTGGTATGCAGATAGTGCTGAACTGGATCAAGTTCCAAATGAAGGACTGACTCACTATTCCTTGACACTATTTCTAACACTACTCTGAATGTTTTCTGGATTTACTCAATAGTATATCTTGTTGCTACATCAGTTATTTCCCAATGAATAAGAAATAACCCATATAATATCTTCCAGTTAAAATTTTAAAAAGAAAATTTGCTAGCAAAACCCTCTAAATCAATAATACTTAACTTTTTTTTCCCCCATGATGGGCTTCTTTGGCAATCTGTTGGGGCCTAAGGATTACTTCTTAGAATGATGCTTTAAAATAATTGAAGGAAATGCTTTATTTTAATTAGAAGGTAGTGAAATAAAGATGAACTTTTTTTTTTCAAATTCAAGTTAATAGAACTCCTGAAATCTGTCCATGAACCTCTTCGTGGATCCTAAATTAAGAATCTGTGACCTTTAGAACTGTTTCCAGCTTAGAATGGAAGGTTTTTGTTTTGTTTTGTTTTAAGGTAGCAACCACTTCCCTTTTGTTTGTATTCCTAACACTTAGTACTCTGCCTGGCAAAGAGCAGACATCCAACAAATACTTGAAAATTGATTAATATAGTAATTGTGACTTACAGTACACATAACTTTCCATTCAGAGTTTACCATTTGTTAACAGAAGAATGTATGTTTTAACCTTAACGATATATATCCCATATATTCAATAATATTTCAGTGAACTAAAAGGCATTAGTTGAAGGAAGTTTTATCTAGGCACATGGGACATGATCTATTTTTTGGGCAAACTTCCAGTGATTTCTCAAAATAGAAACTAGAAAAAGAGGCTGAATATAGTACCAAGCAGCAAAGATTTGGTTCTGTGGCTTTCAGTAGACATCAAGCACCATGAACTCCAATTTACAATATTAGCCATATTAAAGCAATCAAGAGTAGTTGTGGGAAAAAAAAGCCAAACATTTTGCAGAGTTGTTCTCTTATTTTCTTTCAATAGAGTCTAGTAGAAGGAACATCAGATGTGGTATCAAAAAGAGCCTTGCATTTGAATCCCTGGCTTATTAAATTTTTGGCAAGTTGCTTAACCTCCAGGCCTCAGTTTGCTGATCTATTAAAAGAGGAGTTGAGACTTAAAAGCTCCAAAATTCTTTAAAATTGTCCTCAAAGTCAGACGATTTTCTTCATTCTATCTCTCCTAGTACTTAGCATTGCACCTGACAAGTACTAAACACTTCACGGGTGGTTGTTGAATTGAAATGAGTTTTCCTTTCCAATTCTATATTCAATTTCACTAAATTCTGTCCCCAAAAGCTCAAAATATAACCAAACCAGCTTTAGAATAGGGATGGGTGTATGTAGGGAGCTCCTTTAGGAGCCAAAGAAAGTTTGACTCTACTATTGAAGAGCACATGATGCTGATTTTGAGAGTTTCCTTTACCCCCAAAGAAGCCACATGATAAAGCTATTTCCATGATGAAATGCAGCTAAACCAAAAGAGAAAAGAAACCACATTCCCTGATCTGATTGCCCATTCAGAATTTTCAAAGACTACATTAAGGATACAAATTAGTCACAATTTCACCTCTTTTTACCACTTCCTACACCTGGAAATTCCATATGAGTTACCGCCATGTGTGAGGGTTTCATTGACAGCTTATTTTCTCATTCATTTGGAGAAAGAAAACACACACACACACACACACACACGAATGTCTGATAAAATTTTCTTTTTGTTTGGGAGAGGGAGGAACCTTCTACCAGCCACAAGGCTCAATTGTTAAGAATACTGTCATTATAAAACAAAGCCTAGCAGAGTTATAATAATTATGGAAAGGCAAACTACAGCAAACAACTAGCTAGGTATTATTTAGTAATTACTGATGGACCATGTCTCTCTAATGTTAATATAATTTTAACAGGAGGGACTATAAGCACTACTTTCAATGAAGCCATGTAAATTGGGATTGTTTGAGTGAAAGAAGAAAAACATCTCTCCAGATGCCTATGGGGAGCATGATACTCTAGAACATATTGACTATGTAGAGAACTGAACTCACATGTTCCAGGATCCATATGCGTTCCTGATGACGACAATGATAATGCACTTGGAGTCTGACTCAGGCCAACTGGTATCTATCCCCAGCTGCAATCAGGTTAGAGTGTATGGAATCCACTTCTTGGTAGTAATACTAACTTTTTGCTCACATGAATGATCACGTCCTTTGATTATCTCCTAAGTTGTGAAAGAGGGATGAATTGATAACTAAAATATGCTCAGATTCTCCAGTGATCAGGCTTATTTATATCTATGCCTCCCCTTAGATACTTTAAGGGAGTTTTCTCCACATACTTAATATATAATCTTCTCCCAGATCATAAATTCTAGAAGATAATTTAGAAACCTTCTATTTTAATCACTTCATTTTACAGATGAGAAAAAACTGAGTCTGGAAATATGAGGTTAGTTATTCAAGGTCATTCAGTACCAAATGGGGAGGGAATATTTGAGTCTAAGTCTTCTGAGTAAAAAAAAAAAAATCCATTTTTCTTTCCATTATACCATGCGAAAAGTAATAAAAGTCAAACAAACAAATTAAAACAACAACCTCCTCCCCAAAACAACAAACCCCCTCTGGGAGTTTGAAATGACCACCTTCCTTTCTCAATTAAGGACATACAAGTCTTCACTGATTCTCATGGGAAAAGATTGATGATGAAAAAAATGGGTGAATGTTCACAACTCTACTGAATACTCCATAATATAATCTTGGGAAGAGAAGATAAGGCTAGAGATGGAAATAATATACCAATGAGAAATGATTGTAGTGAGTCTGCTTTTTAAAAAGTTTGTTTTATTACTTCCAGATATCTGTGATTTCAGTGGTATGGCAATGTGCTCTGACCACTACCCACTCACATCTCAAGGGATGGTCCTTCCTAAGATAAAAATTTACTATGGAGTCTTATAGTAAAAAATATAGGTTTGGGGTCATAATTCAGTATTATTTAGTATGAATTCAATGTTATTCGTATACAGTCTTGGAAAAGTCACAAACTCTTTCTAAAACTTACATTCTTCATCTTTTTTTTCCCCCCATTATTCATCCCACAGTGCTATAATGAAGAAAATGCTTTAAAGAGTAAGCTGTAAATGTGAATGCATCTCATGATGTGTGAAATGTTTGTTATCATTGTTAATATGTTGACTCTATTTTGCATCTATGCCCTGCCTGTTTTCAACTCCAAAGAAATACTTCCATGCTAGGTACCCTGTGGTATTCTACCCCCTTTCTGTCACCTTCTGTGTATTCTTTCCTTCTTTTAAATGTGAGCTTTTTGAGGACAGGGACAGCTTTATCTCCTTGTATCCCTAGCTACTATATACTTTGCATATAGCCCATTTTATATTTTCATTCTTTCATAAGACTTGACTAATACAGAGTGTAAGAGGAATATTACCTCTCTTTGCCTGAATACTGCACTTTTCCAAATTCATCTTAAGATAACATTAGACTTTTTTATCAGTCATATTTTACTAGACTCATATTAAGCTTATTTATTTAAACTTTTGGGTGCTTTTCATACCATTACCAAGGCAGGTCCATCCCATTGTTTCCAATGTGAAATTGAATGTTTTTTTAAAACATTATTTTTATTTTTTTTTATCTTTTATTTTTATCTTTTAAAAATGTAATCTTGTTCATTTCACCCCATTATCTTAAGTCATCAAGAAATTGTTAAATACTGAATCTCATATCTCACAATTAGTCATTCTTCTCTAGCCTTGTACTATCTACAGATTTAATGAGTGTTTTCTCCATGTTTTCATTGAAATTGCTTTAAAATTTGCTGAACAAAATAAGACTGAGTATAGAATCTTGTGTGTTATCACCAAGACCTCTCTCTAAGCTAATACTGATCAATATACTTTCTATTTGTTCTGCTAAATATCTATGAAAACGCCTAAGTATCCAACTCAAACTATTTCATCTCACACATCATCATAAGAGATTTTGACATATACACTGCTCAAATTGAGATACTTTGTACCATTTTTAGTAACCCTATCAAAAAAGGAAATGAAGTTAGTTTGGAATGGTTAGCTCTTAGTGAAATGGTAATGGCTCCTAAAGTTTATTACTTTATTTTCTAGATTTTTACTAGCCACTTGTATACTAATTTATACAAGCATTTTGCCATAAATTATTGTCAATATAATTAATTTTTTGGTTTCCAAAGTCTGACTTTTTATTCCCATTTGAAAATTGAAATATTTCTTATTTCTAGAACCTCTTGATATTAACTAGTTATTTAATAATAAATGAGTTAATTAACCTTTCTGAGTCTCAGTTTCCTCATTTGAAAGGGAAATTCATCTTACCTATACTACCAAAGGGTTGAATTAGGTGGGATGAGTAGTGAAAAACCACATATTCACTCTCTCTAACTTAAAAGATACTTGAACCTTCCAGCAAGGAAACAAAGATACATTGGTCTTTCTGCTTTGAATCTCAGTGAGCTCATCTTCCAAGTTTATGACCTATAACTATTTTATGGACCACTGCCTCAGTCCTTCTGACCCTGACTGCTAATTGGTTTATAACTTGTGACTTGCTAATGGACAATATATATATATATATTGGGTATATGTAAAGTCCCACAAGTGGGTTCAAAAATCAACTGTACAAATAGAGATTGGAGGAGGTTTTGTGAAAATAACTTGAAAAACTGCAAGGTCATTATGAGTCAACAGTGTGGCCTGGCAGTCCTGAAATTTAATTTTATCTGAGGGCTGTTACAGTTGATATAGAGGGTTCACAAGGAGAAGGATACTGATATCACTGAATTCTGTTTAATTGAACCCAATATAGATGAGTTCTGTTATGAATTAATTAATTGATGAAGCAAATTTTAGGAAAAATAGTAACAAGCTGTAATATATCCACAGAAAGACAGGAATAAGATGGTGTGATGACTGAAAACTACAATGACCCATGGTTTTGTTTCACAGAGATACCTCTGTCTATTTCACTATCAGAGATTGTGATATCACTTATGGAATAGGTTATGATCAGGAAATCTTCTTTCACTAGAGGCCTGAAGGTCAAATGCTTCCTTACAGATACTAAGTTTTCCTTCTTTCATTTTGGATCAAATAGGTCAGGATACCAGCCTTATAGGAATATGGCAGAAGAAAAGTCCCTTGCAAGCTATAAATATGAATTATTCTTAAATTCAGTCATTTCTGTTTTGTTGTTTTTTTCCATAGTTGTGTGACCTTAAATAAATCACTTCATCTTGTATTTAGCTTCATCATTTGAAAAATGACTGTATCAAAGTAATTTCTAAGGTCATTTTCAAAAAATCAAATAATTCCAAGTCTTAGGTAGAAGGCCTGGATTAAGTGAGTTCAAAATCAAATCTCAGACACTTACTAGCTGTGTGATACCTAGCAACTCACTGAAACTTTGACTCAGTTTCCTCAACTATAAAATAGAGACAGCAACTACCTCCTAGGGTTGCTATAAGGATTATATGAGACAATATTTTATTCCTACTATGTATTAGATATATGTACTGTACTTAGTATAGTTCCTGGTAAACAGTAAGCCCTTAATAAATACTTATTTCTTTCTTTGCAGTTGGTGTATATATATACATATATATACAACATATATATATACACACACACACACACACACATAAGGTATATATATATATATATATACGCCATTTATACATGTATACATTATGTACATATATATATACATATATAATTATGCATTTCTACCTGTCTATTATCTATGACAGTGTCTCAAATTTAATACATTCAAATAAAAAATCTCATCATAGTTTTACTGAAATCAGACTCCTCTTATCTTCTTTAATTGCATTGATTTCACTATGATTATAATACCTGAATAAGCTCAAAAAGTTGAAGACACCAGACTTTTACTTGATTTTTTAAACTTGAAATTCACAATTTATTACATGTCAGGTCCAATTCTACTTTTATAATATCTCTTCAATCCAAGCTCTCCTCTCTATTTATTTGGCCATTACTGGAATTCTCAGGTCTAGACTTCTTAACTATCCTGCTATCTTAGCCTACTAATTAGTCTCCCAACTTTCAATCACTCCCTTTTCCAATTCATTCTCCATATGGTTGTCAAAATCATCTAAAGCATAGTAAATCTCATGTATATGTTTTTTCAAGCTTTCAATAATTTCTGAATGTGCTTTGCTACCATCTCACACCTATAATGATAGAAAAGGGTGTTGGAGGGTATATAGAAAAACTGAGCTACTAATATAGAAGTAATAGGGGATACAACTGTCAAGTGATTCAACCATTTTGAAAAGCAATCTGAAAGTATGCTTAAAAAGTTATAAAACTCTATATATTCTTTGACCTAGCAATACCACTATTAGATATGTTTCTAAAGATGATAAAGGAAAAAGGAAAAGAACCTCTATGTTCTAAATTATTTATAGCAGCTCTCTTTGTGGAGGCAAAGGACTGGAAACTGAGGGAATGCCCATCAATTGAGGAATGGCTGAATAAATTGTGGTGTATGATTGCGATGGAATACTACTGTGCTGTAAGAAATAATGAGCAGGTTGATTTCAAGGGAAAAAAATGGAAGAATTTCATGTAATAATAAAGAATGAAATGAGCAGAAAACAAAAACAAAATAAAAATAAACAAACTAAAGCACAGGTCTGATTATCCCATTTTCTTGCTCAAAACTCTGCCATAGATTCCACTTGACTCTCAGATAAAGCCCAAACTCCATCCTCTCCATAGTCTGCTTCCAGGTTAAATTCCAAAGCCCATTTCACTTTAATCTCCTTTGCAATCTCTCTTTTCCCTCCATGTTGAACTATTCGTTCTTCCTCAAATGTGACATATTTCACTTTACTTTTTCACTTTACATTTGCACAAACTATTTCTTATGCCTAGAATACACTCCATTTTTATCTCTACCTTCAGGATCTCCTCACTCTTATGAGGAGAATTTTCAAGACTAAGGCCACTTCCTTCACAAAACCATCCCTGGGCACTCTGCCCTTTATTATTATTTTTCTCCTTCTGAAATTACCTTGTATTTATTTATCTGGGTCCATGCTGCTTTCTACCAATATAGTTTAAGCTCTATAGTTGCCTAAGTTGCCCAAGAATTCCTTCATTTCAAGTTCTTGGCTTCACCCTTGAGACTTCAGGTTTTTCACTGTACTAACTGAACTTTCTTTTATATTGTCCCCCAATTAGAATGTGGATTCCTTGAGAACAAGAATTGTCTCAGTTTTTCTCTTTGTATCTCATATTTTGTACAGTGCTTGGAACATAGTAAGCACTCAATTCTTTTATCCTATACCGATTTATGTACCCCTTTGGGTACATCTTCTGTATTTTCTGTGGGTTGAAATAATGGCTGTCCTAGATTTGATAACTGTTTTTTGTTTGTTTGTTTGTTTGTTTTTACCTTGAGTGCTTACATGGGAACCTTAGATCCCTTTTACTCATAAGGTAGAATACCTATATACAAGTTATATTTGAAGCTTTCTCAGAGTAAACTCCAGGTAGGGGCAGGGATCTAGAGGGGGACGGGGAAGATTCTTTTGGGAATTTCAGGATTGCATTTGGTCCTTCTTAGCCCAGAGCCTTTGAAGACCCTACCAGTGGTCCTCAAACTATGGCCCACGGGCCAGATGCAGCAACTGAGGACTTGTTTATCCCCCTCATTTAGGGCTATATGAAATTTCTTTATTTAAAGGCCCACAAAACAAAGTTTTTTGTTTTTACTATAGTCCGGCCCTCCAACAGTCCAGGGACAGTGAACTGGCCCCCTATTTAAAAAGTTTAAGGACCCCTGCCTAGACCATGGAATGCACTAACATTTAGGGTCCCCATAATATACCTTTCCAGCTTTATTTCACATTACATTGATCTAACTGGATTATAAACTTGGTCTCCATCTCTCCTTGCTCTCTTTTGCTTTCATGTAGTCACATAAATCATGAACATATGTCTTCTTTCTCTGCCTACTGGAATCTTTCTTTCCTCAAGGTCCAACTCAGGTGCTGTCTCTTTCATGATCATACTAGAGTAAAACACTGGCCTGCATCCTTTGGGCATTATTAAGAATATGTGCTGACATAAGGGGTGAGATTTAAGAAGGAGGAAGTTCCTGCATGTATATGAAACAATGAAATCAAACATACTTTCTATACTCAGCTATCCCTCCTCCCTGCCAGTGATCCCTCATTGTTCCAGGGTACAAACTTAACCTATTCTAGATAGTGCCTCAGCTGCGCCTGGTAATGACTTATAGGGCTAAAGACAAATCCTTCTCAGCTCTCCAGGACCAAATGGATCAGTCCAACTACTTGGCTATGTCAATGAAACTATTTCCAAGTCTGAAAGGGAGAACAATATCTCACTTCAACCTGAATTAGAACAAGTTTCATCAAGGTTAAGAAAAAAAAATGGAGATCCTTAAACCTCTAATCTTTTATCCAATCTCACAAATCCAATATGATAGAACAGAGTCAGAAAACACCTGGGAAAACCCCACAGTTACTATGGAGACTACAAAATCTTGAACAACTATTCAAAGCCTGTCATTGCTGCTTTTCCTTTTTGGGGAGTCCTATTTTCACACTGATAATGACTCTGCAGGCTGCCACTGAACTTGGTTCCAGACAAGCTATTTTATTTATCTATTCATACATTTATCTATTCACTTGTTTATTTGCTTATTTATTCACTTATTCATTCATTTATCTGTCCATCCATCCATTCGTGCATTCTATTATTTATTTTAGCTTAAATACAATTCTGATGAGAAGCATATTCAAAACAAAGCCTCACACCTGGATAAACAAGCTTCAGGCAAGCTGACAGGACAATAAAACCTTTAGCAGGTCATAAACAAGTCAATATTCTCACACATTTTTGGTTTCAAGTAAGAAGTCCTCTTTCCCCTACTGTCATCTTTTCACAGGTGGTAAGTTGAATTGGACAGACACTGAATGCTGAGAAATTTCCTAATGTTGCCTAATTATACAAACACCTGTGATCAATTACTTTCTGCTGATCTGCTATAAATCCCCTCTCTCACACACAACCCCTTCCCTCCTCAATACCTTATTTAGCAGTGCTTTAGGTGTTCCCTTGCGACTGCACATTAGGGTGACAATATAAATTAGAGATAACTTGCCCAGGACCACATAGTAAGTTGCTGAGGCCATATTTGAACTCAGGAGGTTCTTCTTGAGTCCAGGCCCCAAGGTTTTATCCACCGCTCCACCTAATTGCCCCCTTACAGTATAGGCTAGCATATTGTTATTTGAATTTTTACAACCTGGATTAAATAGTAACAACCTGGTGATAAATATCATGGGGTTTAAGTTTATAAATAACTGGACCTGCATTTCTGTCTTCTCAGCTTTGTCAAACCTTGAGAAGAATTAAAACACAATTTCTAGCCTCACCCAAACCTAATTGGGACAGTGTAATCAGTTGCTCTTTGAGTTATTTGGAACTGGTGAAATGCTGCTTAGAAGGTAATTCTTAAACCTCCCCAACTGAGTCACAACTGAAAGTATATTTCATTGAATGAGGTGGGAACAGAAATGTCTTTGTCCCAAATCTTGGCTTAGTTCTAAATGACTTTATGTCAGAAAAGTCACCCAACTTCCCTGTGGTTCTTTTCCAATCTGGTGAAAGGAAAAATAATATTTATACACTCCTCTGTTGGGTTGTTGACTTTAATGATTTGCTGAGTGAATACTTACAAAGAAAATGGAGATACACAGATGAAAGGTGTTATAGAAGTACAAGGTATAATTGTGGTAGTGATAGCATCACACCCACAAAATTACTTTTTTAGCCCACTGCTGCAAGTTTCAAAGTAATACAAAGGAAACACAAAACAGGCGTGTAAAGATATAAATAAGGAAGTAACTGCAGAATACACAAGTGATAAAAACACAAATGAAAGAACCAGCATATTTGAAAATCCTTTTGAGGATTACAGAACAGGTAGGCATTCATTTATAGTAGTTGGCTCATCAGCTTCAGGCAATGTGCTGAGGTCATCTAAGAGATTTGGCAGTACTTATTATCATAGCAGTATTTTTCAAGGAATCTCTCCTGACTGGCTTGCTGTTTTAAAAAATCATATTCAATTCTATAGCAGGGATAATGTGGGACAATTTGAAAATGTCCAATAGAAATAGTTTGAGAATCTGTGCAAAGTATAAACAGATGTGCCAGTTCTCATGAATAAAAACACCAGGTCAAGCAGTCAGAAGTCACTCTACAAGAAAGTACCTTGCAATAATTTCTGAGTGACATCTTAGATGAATTTACATTTCTCTACTTAGAGTTCATAATGTTTTCTTTCTCTTGAACCATATGCAATTGAATTTATTAGGAGTGAGTTAGGAAAAAAGAGTAGTAAATAAAGCTGCTATCATTTGAAGATCTTTAGAGATTCTCTATACTTTATCCACCTTAATAATGTCCCTATTAGGGAAATGTGTGATACCCACTGTCCTATTTCAGAGCAAAGACAAATGTTTATTTGCTTCCTAGAAACTCATTTAAAAATAAACCTGAAATGGAAGTCATATATCATTCAACATCATTGGCCAAGGTTGGAAATGTAGTAGAGTTGATGATGGAAATGAAAGGTTGGTAAAGGATAGAGAGTAATGTAACTTCAAGGCCTCTCTGGTTCAATCAGTATGCAAATCACTTAACAGTATATAAATATGTTAACAGCAATCAAGTCAGTAGTCCATCATTTCCATTTCCACCACTGGTTTGATAGGTAACAGTGGTGGGAACGCATACATTTCAGAAGAGCTTAAAATATGAAATTGCAATGATAACATTATCTCCCCATTCATAGTCTCTACCTTATGTGGTTAAGAAATACTTTAGACATTCAAATCATGTTTACAGCTCACTAGTCTACAGCCTCAGCCTTACTTTGCAACTCAATTTCTCACCAAACAGCTTTAAAAAAGGACTGAAGTTACCAAAAAGACAAATAGGGAGGGGGAAAAAAAAGGAAAAAAAAAGTCAAATGCTGGCATAGCAATCTGAGAAATGGAGAACACTGTAGAGGTGGGGGGGGGAGGAAAAAAAAAGATCACATGAAAGGAAATAACAGATTCATGAGCATAAAATAGACTTGTGAGAAGCTAATTGCTGCAGATTTCAAAGAGCCCAAAATAAAACATGGGGAGAAATATCAGTGAGCATTCTGTAGAGCACAAAAATTTGACAGTTATGGTAAAATACTCAAAAATATATACAAAAAGGGAAAGGGCTGTTTTTTTTAAGGTAGCATTATTTTATTCAACTACTGCTTGAGTCTATTGTACTATATCAAGAGCTAAATGCAACGGGAAATCAAATAATACCTTTGGTTCTATCCTTAAAGATTTTTCAATTTGTAATGATGGAATTTTAGGGTTTGAAAGGATCTTAGAAATCATTTAGTTCAACATCAGATTATTATTATTCACAATAAGAAATAAGAATTGCATTTATATAGCGCTTTTAGATTTGCAAGGTGTTTGGGGAAAGAACAAAGAAAACAAGCATTTATTAAAAGCCTACTAAGTACTTTAAACTATTATTTCATTTGATCCTCACAAAAACTTTGAGCTGAATGCTATTACTATTCTGTGTTTTAGTTGATGACATTGAAGTTAACAGAGATCCAACGGTTTGCCCAGAATCAGACAATTAGCAAATGCCTCAAGTTGTATTTGATTTGAAGACTTACCTTCTGACACAATACTCAATCTACCAATGCCACCTGGCTTCCTCACTGCTTCCTAGTTACCTCCCACATGAAGAAATAGGCTTGGAGAAGTTTGCAAAAAGTGAGTTCCTTGAGAGCAGCAGTTGCTTTGAGTTGTTTTTTTTGGTTGGGGGGAGGAGAGGAATTTGGTCTTTTTGCTCCCAGAGCCTGGTGGAGAGTACAAATTTAATAAATGTTTAGTGAAATAAGTTAAAGGTCATTGAGCAAGTGAATAGCAGAAAGCAGAACCTCATTTCTCAAACTCCTTCTCTTGTATTCCTTCCACTTTGGAACTACAAAAATTATCTGAAAAAAAAATAACATCATGAGTTTAAGTCAAGTATATGAGAATATCATTCATGCAAGCAAGTAATCAGATCTTTTTCTTGAGTAGGAAATATATTGATGTGGAAAGCCTGTAATTACTAGCTTCCTTAACGGTCCATAACTGCTGTTCAGTCACAGCGAGCCATTCTGTTGTGGTCACAGCCACAGTCTTCCTAATGATGCTTAAGATCATACTAGATTCCTTTAAAGATATAAGTATTAAGATAATGTTGTTTATTGACCTGATTGTTAATTTCAACTGAAGCATAAAACAGCGAGATATACACTTTCTGACTGTCTTGGAGGAAATTGAAGAGGGACTCTCTACATATCCTTCAGATAATCCTTTTTGCAGATGACACTGTGCTGACTGTACTAAGCCACAGAACATTGCAAAGCATCCAGATATGAAATCCATGATAATTCATAAAAGTTAAGTCTCAAAATCCACATTGAAAAAAAAGTGGGGGCATCTAGGTGGCTCAGTGGATAGAGAGCACCAGCCCTGAAGTCAGGAGGACCTGAGTTCAAATATGACCTCAGCCACTTTAACACTTCCTAGCTGTGTGACCTTGGACAAGTCACTTAACCCAAATTGCTTCAGGAAAACAACAACAACAAAAAAGTGGATGAACATTGTTTTTAGATTGTGATATGCAATAGGATGAATAAGCCATCGGTACACTAGGGCAGCAAGATGGGTCAGTGGATAGAGTACTGAGCATGGAGTTGGAAAGACCTGAGTTCAAATATAGTCTTAGACATTTATTAGCTGTATTTTCCTGGCAAGTCATTTTTACCTTTATTTGTCATAATCCATCAGAAAAGGAAATGACAAAGCATTTCAGTATTTTGGCAAAGAAAAATCCAAGGACAACAATGATGTGCTGTAATCCACAGGTTTATGAAGAGCTGGATATGACTGAATAGTCATTCAGAGCAGCAATGGCTTAACTTAGATAGATACTGTGGATAGGTGCTGAGTTGGGTCCAGAGTTCCTCCAGAAGAAGAACAAGCTAGCTTGCCTTTGGGAAATTTTAACTCCAATCTTCTCCCAGAAACAAAGGTCTGACTTTTTAACACTCATCCTACTAATGATATTGATTGGTTTTGAGTCATTAAATACCACAGTCTCTGAAAAACTGAAGTTGAGAACAGTGTTATACATTAAATTGAATAACGAAGAGGAAATAACCTAAAATATGTTATCAGGGAATATATGGTTAGGGAAAATATATGTGTGTGGAAATCACCCACCAAACCAATCAAAGGATGACAAATGTGTGCTATTAGCATTTATGTAATGTCAAGAGAACTGGAAGATGACTCTATAGTTGGGTGGCTCCCCTATTGTGGATTTATAGGAAGGCATAAAGAGTCACACCATGCTGGATAGACAGACCTGAATGGATTATGGTGTGAATCACTGGAGAGATTGCCACATCTATGAGATCAGAAATCTATCTCAGCATTAAAGCCATCTGATCATGAAATATTATGCTCTGAATATTGGTCATAGTAGCATATTTTGAGCTAGCTCAAATTTCTAGCCATTCCTGGAGCTCATCTGTCATTTTCTGTTCACCTACATATTGGCTATTAATTGCTTCAAAAAATTTAGTTACATCTGCAAATTTCGAGGATGTTTCTTCCTTTCAAAGTGATAATACTCTATGAGACTTTTGTGTTAGAATATAAATCTGGATCATAAGTATTTTTAAAATTTAATGGACACCAATAGCCTGTGCTCTTAAAATACAAATGAATATTATAAATCTCTTAATGGGAATATTATTAAGTGGGAACATGGTAAAAGTTAATAGAGATCAGATACTTAACCACATAATTTAAGGAATGGACACCCCAAATTTTTGAAAACTAAACTGATTTTTTTTTAAAAAAAGCTATAAAGATAGGGGTAGGTGTTCAAGATAGATTTTTTTTTCTTCCAGTGCTCTAGGAGAATAATAGTCATTATGTACTAGTGCAATGCAGGAGTTAAGTAGTAATGAGCAGCTGAGTTATTGAGAATGCTAAGTGGAGTTAGCATACTTTGACCAGAAGACAACAAAGGGTTGCCCTACAGTCCAGCCTGAAAAGTATTATTTTTTTTTTTAGAGATCAGATGAGAAACTAAAGCATTATTGGCTCAGTCTTGGCCTGGAAAATAGAGGGAGCATGAAAGATCCAGAAGGACCACAACACTCAGGATCTGTACCCAAAGAGAAGATTATATCCCAAAGAAGCAATGAGTAGAATTTATTTAAAAAATAGTTAATTTAATGTCAAGAAAATTTTAATAACAATCAGGGCTCTCGAAAAATGAACTGATCAGCCTGGAATGGTAGTGGGTTTTTCCTCCCTGGAAGTTCTGAAGCAAAGATTGGTCAGTGACTTGTCAGGTTTACACTAGTGAGAATTCCTGTTTGCATATGGGTCAGATTATATGGCCATTGAAATCACTTCTCACTTTCAAATTCTGTGATTCTGTGAAAGACCCACAGACTAAAAGTAGATTAAAAACAGTCAATTCTAGAACCAATTGGGGTTTTTTTGTGCTCTAAACCTGTATCAAGATCATTTGGGTGCCATAGAGTCAGAAATGGAAGAAAGCTTTAAGATAATTTTGTCCCTGTTTCTGAGGAAGGAACCATGGACCACAGAGATTAAGGAGCTTGGTCAAGATCATACAGGTAGCAAATCATAGAGTTAAAATTTAAACCCTGGTCTTCTGATTTCAAATTCAAGCACTCTTTTCACCATATTATACTTCAGAATTGGCTAAGGAGAGAGGACTTAATGCCATAATGTGTACCTTGAAATTCATTCATGATGTAGTAAAGTGTAGTAAAGTTGTGTAATACTCTTGAATAGTGCAATGATAAGCCTAATACCCAGGTTTAAGGAAATCTGATGGATCTAAAAAAATAATAATAAGTAAAAAATTTAACAAGAAAAATAATCAAAACCATTGCAGAAATGCTGAGAAACAAAAAAGCATCCCCTTTTAAACAAAATGAGTCTGTATTCTCCTAGGGATGGAATAACAGTACTAGATAACATTTCATCACAACTCCTCCTCTAGAACATTTACAACAATGTTTATTAAGATTGTTCCCTGAACTCATCACCAAGGAAGTTGGCTGTTGACACCACCTCATCCTGAGCCAATTCATTCTCCCTGAGTGTTCTAGTAATTGCCTGAAAGTCAATTTGCCTCCCAGGTTTTTTTCTTATGAGAAAGGAGTAGCTATTTCACCTACAGTGCATTGGAAATGGCTCATGAAATCCTTTATAATGATAGAACAACCCTCAGTCCTATCTTTACTCTGGGAATGTCTTGACAGCTTGAATTGATAGGGGGAATGATAATCACAAATAAGTTACCCTTAAATAAAAAGATATCATAACAGTACTATGCATGCAGTGACTAGGTTTGTTTGTAAAAGGAAACCCAGATATTATCATGAAGCTCTTCACTGATGATGCTATGTGGTTTAAAAATAAAAGAAAACAAAATACTGAAGTGACTGTGGCCTAGACCTAGAAAATGAAATATTGATGACGGTATATGATATGTGGGCTATCACAAGTCATCTCAGTGATAGATTGTTATATTTTAATGGGATTTCTTTGACATCAATTTTGAACCTTGAACAGTAATTTGTAACTGGTTTTACAGGTTTTTTGGCACTATATCTAATTACATGTTTTATCTGAAAACAGTTACAGGTTATATAACAAGTTATTAAAAAAAAACCTATGGCCATAGACAACTAAGAGTGAGATGATTGTAAAGACAATGGATTTGCACATAATAGTGCAAGCAAGCAATATAGTCCATAACTGGACTATAATGGAAATTTTGTCTCATTATAGTAAAAGATATACAAACTCATTAACTTGTTCTTTCATCTCTTTCAATTCCTTAAACTTTTTT
Source organism: Sarcophilus harrisii (assembly GCF_902635505.1). Classification (NCBI taxonomy): domain Eukaryota; kingdom Metazoa; phylum Chordata; class Mammalia; order Dasyuromorphia; family Dasyuridae; genus Sarcophilus; species Sarcophilus harrisii. The sequence goes on along the minus strand of NC_045430.1, from coordinate 216,124,491 downwards.
AAGTTTTCTAGGGAGTTTTCCTCTTGATTTTTTAGTCTAATTCTGGAATCTCTGGAGACTGACAAAGATATCACTTGTTCTCCTCTCCCTTTGAATTCAAGGCAATGGTTTCTCTAGGAAACTGAATGCTTGGTGATTTCCCCAAGAGATATGAGTGAAGAATTCTAACAGTTTACATGAGGAATCTTGTGGCCACTATCTCTTCCTTGTCATTTCAAAGTTTCTCTGTTTACATCATTCCTTACTTCCATTTGCCCCATCCAAATCTGGTAGATGAACTATATATGTTTTTAAGTTTTCTTTTAAGCCTTTAAATCTGTAATTAATTCTATTGTCAGAATGAACAGTGGAAGAACAGTAATGCTCATCTTCCTTGAAATGAAGTTATTTGGGGGCTTTCTTTTTGAAATGAATTCATACTGAGTCTGACAACTGAAACAACAAATATTCAATTAGAGAATAAAAAATCATGAGCTTTAGCCCACTGAAACTTAGAACTCTTGAGCAATCATCCACTAGTCTCACCTTCCCAGAAGCAGAGATTTCATATATGTACCATTTTGCCCAGTGAAATATCATTTGTTTTCTTATCACCTTCATTTTTCTAAGTGCCTCTTTGCATTCTCTTTCCAAGTAAGCTATGTCTTGTAACAAAGATTTTAGAAAGGGAGAGAGAGGTAGGGTTGGGGGTTGAAGAGAAGAGAGTTAAGAAAATCAGGCAGCATATCTCAATAGCATTTGATAATATGTGCTATATAGTTCATATCCATAGTATACTATGGCTACAAAGAAGGAAAGAAAATACATTGTCTCATCTCTTCTTTGGATACAAAAGGAATCATTTAAATTACATCGCAGCTTCTATTCTCATCATTTTGAATATGTAAACTCTCTTATCATATAGAATTTTCACATTGCAATAAAATCCAGTATATTCATGTCATTTCACAGGGGCAGTTTCTCTCTCTCTGTCTTTCTCTCTCTCTCTCTCTTTTTTACCCTTTTCTGTTCCTTCATGTAATGCTTCATCTCCTTTCTTCATGCAGAAATATATATTCAATTTCCTCTTTGCATGAGCATCTCTGTTTCTTATCTTTTGGCTGCCTCCCCTGGAAGCTCATCAAGTCCTCTGTATTCTTCACTTCCTTCTTTCCTTCAACTAGTTACTAAAATTCTACTCCATGGATGCCTTCCAAGCTTCTTGGAAGAGAAATCATGGATTCTCCTTGGTCTTATTCTATTTATACAAGCAATTCCCATAAGTTATCCTCTGTACATTACTTTTTTTTTCCTCATAATTTAACAAACACCAAATAAAATTACTATTTCCATATACAGAGCAAAAACTATCATATATGAAACTACAACTTACTTTCCATTTTAAGCATAAAATAACTTTACCATGTAACTTTCAAACTGTCCAGTTTGTCTTTATTTCTTTCTGGCTTTCCTTCTTATTACTTTTGTGCATTTTTAAAAGCTTCAATGATCTTTTCTTTGTTTCCTTTTGCCAACCTACTGCTAATCTTCTCTCTCCCAGCTTTCTCTATTTGAAAAAAAGGGAAAAAACACCTTTGTCACAAATATGTATTGTCAAACAAAACAAATTCATTTATTGGCCATGTCTGAAAACGGATGTTTCATTCTACACCTTAAATCCATTGCCTGTGTGTCAGCAGGCACTCACTACTCAATATGCACTTATTTTCATGTTTATCCATGATGTTTTCATGCCAAGGACTTACCAATTTATACCCTTGTCCCATTTTTCTTTAAGGAGTTATCAATTTATACCTTTGTTCAATTTTTTCTCTGGTTGTCACTCTGCCTTTTATATGTCAGTGTTATTTCTTTGATCCTTTAGATAATCAGTCCCTCCTATTTTCACTTATTTTTATAGAAGTTTTCCACAATATTCACTTCACCTCAACAAACCTGTTCTTAAGTATCTACTATGTGAAAGACCTTGTGGTGTGTTTAGGAATTCAAACAATTCAGTTCCTCCCCCAAAAAAGCTTACACTGCAAGACCTACTTAATTTTAGTCTATGGGAATTCAATCAATTCCATTGCCTAACTAATAGGAAAGGCAAGAAATCAGTGAACTTGGCTATTAGATAAAAATTTGAAGGAAAATTGAATAAGTAGCTCATATAGAGGTTTAGGATTAGTTATTTCTCATCTGCCTGTAATTCTTCCCCTCCTCTTTCCTCTTCTTCCCTTCTCCAATCCATTCTTCTATACTTTCCATTTAAGACCTGTGATTTCATTGATTTAGGGAAATCCTAGTCAGGAAATTCATCAATAGAGCACTGAACCAAGAATTAGAAAAGACCTAGTTTTAAATAACAACATAGTCACTAGCTGTGCAAGTCATTTAACTTCTCTGGGTCTCACTTTCCTTATCTATAAAATTAGGAGAGATGTCTCTGACGATCTCTAAGATTTTTGTGGCTCTAAGTCTGTAATCCTACAATTCCTCTACCAGATCAGCTACTGTTTTGAATCTTCTACTGTGAAAACAAAACAAAACAAAACAAACAAAAACTAGGTAAATGACTAGCCAAATAATCATGCAGCCAATAAATTTCAGACAGACTTTCAACCAAAGTTTTCTTGATTTTAAGGCATAATCTTGACCCACTAAATATGCTACCTCTCCTGTTGGAGATTCTTGAGGAATCTCAGATCTTTCTTGAAGAATGATAATTTTTTTAAATTCATAAAAAAAGTATTAGAAACTTTAAGTATTCACATTGAAGTAGAATAAAATTGAACTAGATTCATTATTGACAAACAGGTTTAAAATTGGAGGCAAAAGCAATATAGCAGGATGGATAGTATTGACATTGAAGCCAAGACATTGATCAAATATGATGCTGACCTATGCTGGCTCAGTGATTCTGAGCATCATTAAAACTTTCAGTATCACAGACTGCACTATAAGATTATAAGTTTCAGAGTAGACACTGACTGTCATTGGTAGAAGCAGTTTCCTCAACTGATTTCCCTGTTGTTGATATTGGACATATAATAATCATAACACACACAAACACACACACACGCGTGCACACACACACACACACAAACACTTATACATTTATAAAGATCAAATTGGTCCCGGAGAAGAAATGAAGAAATGCACCTACTTCTACTCTTGGAAGAAGTGGGAGAGAATGGATGCAGAAAATCCTACCTACCCTAACAAATGCTATCCTAATATCGATAGATTTTATTAAATTATGTTTTTGGTAAAAATAGAAGCCTTACTCGGTGACACAGGGAAGGGGTGAATATATCCAGAAATAACTGTGATATAAAACAAAGTGCCAATAAAACTTTATTTTAATATTTTAAAAAATCTATAATTGGATTGCAAAAGCAATTTGATACTACAGAGGGAGGAACATATTGATGTTATAGGAAGAGACTTGATTTATTTTTTAATGTAATCCCAGTCCCAAAGCCCATTGGTATGAGACTCTCTCCTTATTGGTAGAGATCATTGCCCAATGTCTGCAATGGAGTTACAGTCCAAATCGGGGAGAGCCCCAGAGAGATCTCTTCAGTTTTCTTCAGCTCTCTTCTAATCTCTTCTAGTTTTGCAATTGCTTCTAATGCTTCTGGTTTCTATCTTTGAGTGCAAAGAAAAAAGATGCTAATGGTACTTCAGACTGTTGACAGAAAGAACTCTCAAAAGATGCCAATATGAGAGGACATGGCAGTCTCCATCATGACCCTATCCCCAGCTTGCTACACTAGAGACTTTCGGGCATCTCCTTGGGTAAGATGTAGGATTCTTTCTATTAGTTTTTTTGAGTAACCTCACTCCCAGTGGGAGAACTCTTAACTTTGTATTGCCCAGTTCAAATTCTATTACATATACTTTCTCTAATTTGTTATTTACTATTTACTTGGTTAGATGTTTGGGTTTGTTTGTTGCTTTTTAAACTTTTTTGCTATTTTCTAAGTATGTTCATTGTGATCAGATGTTAGATTGAACCTGAATATTTAATATTATGTAATATTTCATATATTATTTAAGGAAATAATATTCGAGGAACAAATTGATATAGTTATAGCTCAATACTCACTTTCTGAGAGCAGAATTGGAGAAGTATGAGGAATAAAAAAGCTAGAGATTACTATTTTACTTCCATTTAATCCACCTAAAGTGGATTAAAATGCAAATGTGGAGGACAGCCCTTGCTAGGATCTTTTTTTTTAATTTTATACTTTTTCAGTCATGTTTGGCTCTTTGGGACCCCATTTGGAATTTTCTTGACAAAGAAACTGGAATGTTTTTTCATTTCTTTCTCCGGCTCCTTTTACAGATATGGCAAACATTATTATGTGACTTGCCCAAGATCACAGAGCTAGTAAGTGTCTGAGGCTATATTTGAACTCAAAAAGAGGAAACCTCTGCACTCCATACTTGACACTCTATCTACTGCACACCTCCCTACCCTCTACCATTTTCTTATCCCACAGTCATTTTAAATCTCCCACCCCCAAAAAAGAACCCTCCTTTTGTTATTATACAAAGATAACAGGCAAAAAAAAAAAAAAAAAAAAAAAACTGTTAAAGATATCTTTAACAAGAGTGCCTTCAATATTCTGAGTTCAAAGTCCATCACCTTTCCTTGAGAGGAAGGAAGTGTATTTCAGCATTAGTCCTCTGGAATGAAGATTGAGCATTGCATGGAATTCAAATAATAGATTTAACTCAGCAGACATATGCTGACTACCAGTAGGATCCATTAGAATATAAATCCCTCGTGGGCAAGGATTAAATTTGTTTTATCTTTGTATCCTAGATTCTAGCATAATGCTTGGCGCACAGTAGGTATTTAATAAATATTTGTTGTATCAAACTGAATGTGTCAAGTACTGAAAATAAGACATAGACAAATTATCTGTAATTCTTATAAGCTAGTAGAGAAGATGTGATATACAAACGGCATGTATGGCTAACAAGCAGAGCGTTAAGAAAAGTTCATAGCAAAAAGAATTCCTTCAAGAAAAGACTCTGCTAGGGGCAGCTAGATGGTATAGTAGATAGGGTACCTGCCCTGAAGTCAGGAGGACCTGAGTTCAAATTTGGCCTCAGACACTTGACACATCCTAGCTGTGTGACCCTGGGCTTAAGTGACTTCACTTAACCCCAATTGCCTCAGAAAAAGAAAAAAAAAAAAAGAGTCTCCTTCTGAATCTGTTTTTTTTCCTTTACCTGACTATTTTGATCAAGCCTAAAATAGATATTATGCTTGCTGATGATACTGAAAACCAGAGTTCCATGGGGACTAGAAGAAGTCTTCTACATCTACAATCCTGAGAAGAATGTAAATTAACAATTAATTGTGGCATATTGTTACAGTATTAATTCCTTACACAAAATCTATTTTTTTAAAAAAGAGGGTGGTAGGTGATCTTGAAGTCTAGAAGAGTTCAAAACTCACCTCAGAACCTCACTACTTGTGTGATTGTGGGCAAATTACTTAATCTCAGTTTGCCTATTTCTTCATTGGTGACATGGGCATGATCATAGCACATATATCACAGCACTATGGTGAGAATTAAATAAGATATTACTTATAAAGTACTTTCTAAACCTTAAAAGGCTATATGAATGTAATCTTTTCTTTCTTTCTTTCTTCTTTTTTGTGTAAATACTTATCAACCTTAATAAATGCAAAATGGCTTTAAGGCTCAAGATAAACATTGCTCACATCACAATTTTACTTCCCTGGAGATTTAATCTATTTTTAGAATGGGAAGGAATGGGAAAGTCATCCATAGTCTTACAATATAAAAAAGGGAAAACTGGAGGAGAGGGGCTAAAAAGGAGGTGAGGGAAGGAATGAAAAGGAAAGTAGTTAAGGGTAGAAGAAGGAACAAAAAGAAATAGAAGGCAGCAAGATGATGACTCAATAGATCAATTATACCCATTATGCATTGCTCTGGAAATCCCCAAATTTTGTCTTGTATTCTGCTCTAAATATTTCAGGTGTATACATTTTATCTCTAGCAAGATTGTGATCTTCTGAAGTGTAATAATCTTGAAGGGTTTTCTATGATACTTTCCACAGCCACTAATACAGAACTAAAGCAAGATTTTCATGCTATTTCTGCTTCTTAATATGTTGTGGAGAGACTGATAAATTACTTCAGATAGCTGATGTCCTTGACTTCAAGTATTCCAGTGTCAGTACATTTTGGAGAAGAACTAGGTGAGAGAATCCAAATCCCCCTTCTTCCCCCCCCCAAAAAAAAAATCACTAATGGTGAAATTTCAACCACAATAACATAAGGTCAAAGTGACTACTTTAAGGAGATTCTCAGTCACTTTAAATCATGCTTTAAGATTGATTTTATAATATTAATCCATCCCAGAAGAACATAAATGGTTGGGAATTGTTGGAATTTTTCACTTTGTTCCACTCAGCTCCCTCATCCTTTCTCAGTACTTGGGGCCCCTGCTTTTCTCAGAGCAGGCAATAGGCAGTTTCGTTTACAAGGAACTTGGCCCTAGGGCATTGTACGACTGGCAGGGTCAATGGGTTGATGGGATCAAGAATGCCAGGAAAGGGTAAGAGGACCAATACATTTCTTTGTGCTAGTTGTCATGGTGACTAGCACTTCCTCTTTGATTTTTTTTGTATTTTTGTAACTTGAAAGAAGTAAGGGAAGAAGCAGGGAGATAGAGATGAGGCAGGTTATAAAAGTCTGTATAACTATGGATGAAATAGGTAAGGAACATTTAGATTGAATGCTACATTAGGAGAAACACTCTGGCTGTGATGGTTATTAGACCATGCAATCAGTGAGTGAAATCGGAGGAGGAGCTTGAACACTTGGGGCCACTTAGAAGGATGAGAACACCAGAGGAAAAATTTTGAGTGGCAGGTCATGACCTATTGCCTTGTTCCCATCTCTACTTCCTATAATTTCTGTGATGACATACTTTCTTTCTCTGTTGGAAACCCAAAAATAGCTGAGATTGAATGGGATTTTTTTCTTAAAATGAAACTAAAAACACCCTTGGGTCAGAAGTCAAACACAAAATGTAGCTGAAGAAGAAAAGAACTATACACAGTTATGAGAAATTGAATATTAGGGTTAACTGTGTCCCAAGAGGCTGTCAATGATAAACCAAATCTCTCCTCCTTACTCTCCCAAGTGTTTGTTTTTTAATTTTAAACCAGGAGAATTTCCAGATTTAAAGACTTAAAGAAACTAAAGAAGACATGTGTGAGGACTTGGAATTCAACACCAATATTCTACTGCTTAATTTTTTTTTACTTTTCTAGTTATTGGAACTTTTCATGAAGAAAGGGATTATTGTTATTTTAAGAGTTTTCCAGACTGAAATCAAGAACAACTGTATAAAAGATATTTTGTGATTGGTAAATAAGCATTGTTATACTGGATTGAACCATTAAATACCTGTGTAACCTTGCCTAAGTGACAATCTCAGGGGCTTCTCATTTCTAATCTTTGAAAAAGAGGGACTGAATTAAATCAAGGGTTCTAAGTTTTTTGTAACATAGACACCATTGACAGTCTGGTGAAATATATGAACCCCTTATCAGAATAATACTTTAAATGGACAAAATAAAATACATGAAATTACAAAGAATTGAAATACAGATAAAAACAACAACATTGTTTTAAAACAAGATAAGTTCATGAAACCCAAGTTAAGAACTCCTGGACTAGTCTTGATCTTTATCCAACTCTGAAATGGTCACGCTCTGAAATTGAAGTCTGTCATCTCTTTCACAGTGTGAAGTACTTACTCTTATGATGCAATACAACCTCAGAGCAATATCAGAATGTCCTGGGAATGCAGAGAATTCTACTAGCTGACAGAATAATGTGGGGTTAACAGCTATTATAAATAGGGCCCTTCTTTTCCAGGAAGGCATTTTGCAGCATATGAGTCAATAAGGCAATAAGACAGAACCAGATAACAACAATAACAATGAGCATTTCTATGTCATTTAAGATTTATAAAGAGCTTTACAAATGTTATTTCATTTGACAACAATTCTGGGAGATAGGTACTCTCATTATCCCCACTTTTACAGATGAGGAAACTGAAGATGAGGAAGATTAAGTGATTTGCTCATGACTATATGTGGTTAAGAAATATCAAAGAATAGATACAGAAATTCATCTTAGCATACAAGGAAGTAAAAAGGGATGAGGATAATAGAAAGGGTGAGGAGATTGATAAAAGGGAGGGTATATTGGGGAAGACAGTGATCAGAAGTAACAGAGAGAGAGAGAGACAGAGAGAGAGAGAGAGAAAGAGAGAGACAGAGACAGAGAGAGAAAGAGAGAGACAGACAGACAGACAGAGACAGACAAACAGAAAGAGAGAGAGAGAGAGAGAGAGTGTGGAAATGGGGTCTTTGAACTTGTAGGCCCCAGGGCTGGGCTCTGGCTATTGCCAGCCCTCCCCATAGGGCTTCAGTACTGATCAGCAATAGAATCAAAGTCTTACTCATGACTTGTCTTAGGGTTGGGGTGGCTATGATGGAGTCCTGCTGCACTGTATAGACTGCTCATTTACCTAGGTGATTACTGGTTTGTAGGAGGGCAGAACCTCAATGGTGGATTATCTAGGTTTGGAGCCTTGCTGCAGGTCTTCTGTTGGGAAACTGGCAATTGCTATTGCTACTGTTCTTAGACCCCACTTCAGTGAGAGATCTTTCCTGACATGCTAGGAAGCTGCATCCTTGCTCCTCAAAGAGGAGGAAGTTTTCTACTTGTGTAGAGGATAAGATGAAAGGGCTTCCTTCTTCACTCTGTCATCTTGACAATGGAAAATCTAATATAGTTTAATATACATTTACTTAATTAGATCAAACATTTTTAACTTGTAAGTAATACTCTCATTCTTACTAGGAATATCTATAGGTAATATCAATACATTCATAGATATCTTCCTGCTGATGTATTGATTCACATGAGGTATGTCCAACTAAGAGGAAAATAAGTTTTTGAATGCTTGGGGGACTTCTCATCAAGTTTGACCATTTATTCTCTGATGAACTCAACCATGTGAGCAGCTAAGTGGCATAGTGGTAAGAGTTCCGGTCTTGGAATTCAAAGTCATTCTCTGATATTTCTGAGCCATATAATCTTGGACAAATCATAATGCAATAAAAGTTACAGTCATTCACAGAAAATGGAAAGAGATTTAAAATTAATTGGAAATAAATCTAATTCTAAAAAACAGGTGAGTCAAAGAAGAAATCATAGAAACAACTGATGATTTCATTAAAGAAAATGACAAGAGAACATCAAATTTATGGGATGCAGCCAAGATGGTACTTAGGGGAAAATTTATATTTCTAATTTATTACATCAATAAAATAGAGAAAAACCAGATCAATGAATTGGGAATAGGAAAAAATATAAATTTAAAATACCAATTCAACACCAAATTGAAAATCCTGAAAACCAAAGGCAAAACTAATAAAATTGAAAGTGAGGAAACCTACTAAATTCTTTTTATTACACAAATATGATAGTGCTATCCAAACCTGGAAAAGGCAAAACATATAAAGAAAATTATAGACCAATTTCTCTAATGAATATTAATGCACAATTTTAAATAAAATACTAGCAAAGAAATTACAGCAATATATGTTTAACATGTATTACTTGCTGTCTAGGGAAGGAGGTGGGAGAAAAGGAGAGAGAAAAAAAATTGGGAATACAAGATTGCAAGAGTGAATATTGAAAATTATCTTTGCATTTCTATTGAAAACAAAAAGCTGTTATTTAAAAATAGTCTTTACAAATAAAAAAAGATTAAGTTAAAAAAAAAGAAATCACAGCAATATATAACAAAGATCATATACTATGACCAAGTGATTTATACCAGAGATAAAAGGTTGACTCAATATTAGGAAAACAATCATAAATTGAGCATATACACTACAAAACCAATAGAAATCATATGACTATCTCAATAGATGCAGAAATAGTCTGACAAAATACAGCACCGTTCCTTCGAAAAATATAGAACATATGAATAAATGAAGCTTACCGTAAAATGGTATGTAATATTTATCTAAAACAATTAGCACACATATGTAATGCAGAGAAGCTAGAAGCCTTCCCAATACAATCAGGGATAAAGCAAGGACACCCATAATCATCAGTATTATTCAATATAGCACTAGAATTGTTAGCTACAACAATAAGAGAAGAAAAAGTAATAAAGGAATTGGAATAGGCAATGAGGGGAAAAAAACTATCCTTCTATGCAGATAATATGAGATTACAATTAGAAAAAAATAGGAAATCAACTAATAAACTGCATGAAATTATTAGCAATTTTAGCAAATTTGCAGGTTAAAAAATAAATCCACATAAATTGTCAGTATTTTAATATACTACCAACAAAGTCCATTTAAGAAGTTCCACTTTAAACTAACAATAGATAATATAAAATAAAACTTGAGAGTGTCAAACATGGAACCTATATGAACACAATTATAAAACACTTCATACAAATAGAACCAGATGTAAACAATTGGAAAAATATTAATTGTTCAAGGTAAGGCCAAGCCAATATAATAAAAATGACAGGTCTACCTAAATTAACAAATTTATTCAGTTCCATATCAATCAAACTATCAAAAATTATTTTATAAAGCTAGAAAAATGGTAATAAAATTCATTTGGAAGAATGAAAACTAAAGGCTATTAAAGAAATCAATAAAATGAATATGAAAGAAGATGGTGCTAACCATATTAGATCTCAAAGTGTATTATAAAGCAGTAATTATCAAAAACAATCTGATACTAGCTAAGAAATAGAGTGGTGGATTAGTGAAATAGATTAGGTGAAAATTTTATTGTTGTAGATGACCATAATAATCTAGTATATCATAAACCCAAAGACACAAGTTTTTTGGGAGGGAAAAACCTCATTCATTGACAAAACTGCTGAGAAAACTGGAAAATGGTATGGCCAAAAACTATGTTTAAACCAGCATCTCACATCCTCTACCAAGATAAGATTAATACATGATTTACACATAAAGGGTGATACCAAATTCAAATGAAGAGAACATAAAATAGTTTATCTGTCAAATTTATAGATAAGGGAAGAATTAAGAACAAAAGGGTCACAGACAGTGGGGAAACTCTGGGTAAAGTTTAAGACCCTTCAGCCAGAGGGAACTTGCTAACAATGTCTGGTTTGGCTCCCCATCTCCCCTATATTTTGATCATTCCAGTGTGGGGACTCTTTAGCAGGACACAAAAGAGCATTATAAAATATACAATAAATAATTTTGATTTTATAAAATTAAAAAGTTGATGCTCAAACAAAACCAATGCAATCAAAATTGCAGAAAACCAGAGGAAAGTTTTGCAACAAATATCTCTGATAAAGACTTCATTTCCCAAAAATATAGAGAATTATATCAAATGCATAAGAATTCAAGTCATTCCCTATTTGATCAATGATCAAAAGATATGAACAGGCAGTTTTAATTCAAGCTATTTATAGCCATATGAAAAATACTCTAAATCACTAATTATCAGAGAAATACAAACAACTCTGAGGTATCACTGCATACCTATCAGAGTAGTTAATATGACAAAAAAGGAAAATGTTAGATATTGAAGGGAATGGGGAAACTGAAACATTCATACACTATTGGTAGGGACTACAACGGATATAACCATTCTGCAGAGTAATTTGGAATTATGTTCAAAAGGCTAAAAAAAAACTGTGCATACCCTCTGATTCAACAATGCTTCTGCTAAGTCTATATGTGAAGGATATCCAAAAAAGGAGAAAGGACCTATTTGTACAAAAATATTTATAGCAATTCTTTTTGTGGTGGCTAAGAATTGGGAATCAGAAGGATGCTTATCAAATGGGGAATGGATACATGAACTGTGGTATATGATTATAATGGAATATTATTACGCTACAAGAAATGACAAGCAGGATGGTTTCAGAAAAACCTGTAAAGACTTATGTGAACTGATGCAAAGTGAAGTGAAAAGACACCATTGAACAAATTAATGACAATAATTTCAATGAAGAACTGTGTATGACTTGACTATTCTCAGCAATACAATGATTCAAAATAATCACAAAGGACTAAGTATACCATCTGCCTCCAGAGAAAGAACTGATATTGATTGTATATAGACTGAAGAATGCTATTTTTCACTTTTTAAATTTTTTTCTTTCATTTGAGTCTTCTTGTACAAAATAACTAATATGGAAATGTTTTGCATAATTGCACATATATAACCTACATCTGATTGCTTACCATTTAAGGGAGAGGAGAAGAAACAGGGACAGAATTTGGAACTAAAAACTTTAAAAATGTTTCAAAAGAATATATGGATTACTTGTCTGGGGGAGGGAATGAGGGGAAGAGAGGAAGAAAAATCTTTTGAAAACAAGGTTTTGCAGGGATGAATGTTGAAAACTTTCATATGTTTTGAAAATAAAAAAGCTTTAAAATATAAAAAGAATATACTCTCTCAGAGCAGCACCAGTCCTAGAGTTAGGAAGAGGTGAGTTCAAATTTGACCTCAGACATTTACTAGCCATGTGACCTGGACAAGTCATTTAATTTCATTACTGTGGGGAGCCGGCACTAATCTACAGCCACATAAGGCCAACCTTGAATAGGTTGAATCTCCTAATCCGCATCATACCAAAGACTTCCTGAATAGGAATCTCCTAATCACATCCTAACTTTGAATAGGCAGATATCTAGGCATCCCCTAATCACATCTTAGAGCTTCCTGCCACCAGAAACATCTCAGCAGCTCATCCTTGGGCGGGATACCAACCCTTTGTCATGGACCCCCACCCTGTACTGTGTTTGAACAACCCTGCCTTCTTTTCTACTGCTATATATATCTGTACTATTGCACCCATTAAAATGAGGCTTGATCAGAATGATTTGACTTGCCTCCATTTTGCCCGTCCCCTCTCTCTTGCCCTTATCTCTTTTCTTCCAGAGTCCACACACTCTGCCTCGCGGGCCGAGGCACATTACATCTAAAAAATCCCATACTAAGTCAAATACATTCCGTATTCAAATGAATTTAATCAATGCAAACATTATGAGATAAATCAAAAGGTTTTATGGTACATGAAAAATGAGAGAGGGGAAAATAACCTAATAGTCCTGAACATGAGACATTGGTAACCAATAATTAAATAACAAAACAAAGTTTAAAAAAAATCTGAAGTTTTAAGAAAGAGTTGGTTTTAGAGAAAAAGAAAATAATGTTAATTTTCAACACAGAATTCTTGAGATACCATTGAGACATGCAAATAAAAAAAAATACAATGGAAATATAAATCTGAAGCTCCCTAATAAGTGGACTACTAAAGGTACAGATTTGGGTATCATTTTGCACTAATTTGATAGTCAAAGCCCCAGGAATAAAGGAAATGAGACTTTTTAAGAGAAAGAGTGTATTTAGAAATATAACAGAAGGCAATAACCCTGGAGAATACCCATCTTAATGAATCTATGAAGTATTTAGGGTTACTTTCAGATCATGGAATTATAAAATTAAGAGCAAAAAGAGATGTAAAGGATTATAACGTCCAGCCCATGATAGATAATAATACTTATAATTGTAAATACATTCTTCAAATTACTTAGAATGGGTCTTTAAAAAAGCCTTAAAATTATAATATTTTTATGACTTAAAGCTTTTTTGCTCTTCTTAGAAAATAAGGGAAAGATGAACTTAATTTACAGGCATTTTTTATAGACTTGTAAAAATTTTAGGGCAATTACTGTTTTGATAAAGGAAATACTCATTTGCCAGATATGGTATTTCTTATTAATATCTTAAACTCATTTTCAGTTTCTAACACAATAAGAAAAAAGGGCAGTGTTATTTTACTTAGCTTTCCATTTTCAAGCTTGCCTGAGTTCCCTGTACTTAAATTCAAAGCCAGCCACTTCCCACAAATATAGGCCTCTTAAAGAAAAGAGCTAAAATTCACAGAACTATCAAATAAGATATCCATTAAGGAAGATGCTTGTGGTGCTGAAACTCCAGCATTATAGCTTTAAGTCTCTAAGGAATTTAGTTACTTAATGAGAAACAAGCCAGTTAGGGCAATGAGCTGGTTGTTGGAGGAGGGGGAATGAATAAGCCCATTAAATAACATGACAGGGAAGTAGAAGTTGGAGATTCCCAATGAATTTAAGTTTCATGTGTGGAAAACTTGTATTTTCTTTTGTAATGTTCTGGCCATTGAACCAAAAGTTCTCTTTGTTTTTCAGCGACAATCTGTAGCTTTAATTAAATTGTAGTTCAGCATTAGCTAATAAATCCACCAGACTAGGTTTTGTTCATTTTTGGAAAAGATATCTTATCATAGGTAGCATTTCACTCAAACCTAATTAAATATGGATTTATGGCTTATGATACCTTGAAACATAGAAAGGTTACCAAACCCTGCTGACCCATTGAGACAAGGAACTGTTTTCAGGTCATACTGTCTGTCAGACCTGACTGTCACACTGCTTACCCCCACACCTCTACTACCAGTATCTGAATGTGTTTGTTGTATGTAAATAAGTCTAGTAAGATTCCTCTGCTTTCTTTTTCTACTAACAGGTAAATTCACAAATTGAAAGCCACTGCCTGCTGCCAACTGTATGTCAATACAATAGTTTTCCTTTCTTCCAGAGTTCCCTACACTTTTCTTTACATCACATGAACCCTTCCCTCATATAATATAATATTATGTAATATATACATGTTGTATACATACACCCGCTTTTTTGTTAACTAAGCAAAGTAAATAAATATACTGTCTTCTCTTCAAACCATCAGAAAGAAGAAAAAAAAATCATGCTGAGAATTTTCAACTGTAGTTGTGGGTTAGTAAATACATTTCAGCTGAGTTTATTGAATGCCTAGAAAACCAAAATTCCAACTTAGTCTGATAATAATTATAATGGGTTCTTTGGCAGTAAATTGCTGTCCCCTTAGAGAAAGATTAACCCTTTCATGTTGGGGAGAAGAAGAGTATTAAATGATCAGTATAATTTCCCCTCCTCGAAGAGTAAAATTTTAATATATCTTTATTTCCACAGAATTGCTTCCTCTGAGTAAGAAAAAAAAAGTATAGGGACAGAAGAAAAGAAACTATATTTTCATGCAGCTAATAGAAATTAAATGCTATAATCCATGAAGAAATACTGGTATTGGTCTTGAGAAAAAGAAAGGAAATGTCAATTCTGCTATACCCATGATGAGCCACTTGATAGTGAATTTTTGAAAACTTGTCAGTTTCGATTCCTAGTGGCCATCAGCATCACCACCACATTTGTACCAAGTACTTGCTAGGTGCTCACATGCATATGTTATGCTTTAATTTTCTTTTAAATGGCAGGAATGGAGAAGGAATAAGATGAGAGGTTATTTGGATCAAAAAGAGAGATATTCTTCATGAACATCCAATTTAAATTAGAAAAAAAAAATCAGATTCTAAGAGCTCTTAGCTTGTGAATGAGATATTAACAAAGGAAGATCAAGCAATTATTTTATTTTTGTTGAGACATAGCAACTATTAAGGGGTGGAAAGAAAAACAAAATAACTTGTGTCTGTGTATGTGAGACTCCACTTTAATTGGTAAATAGTGCCTGGGACTCACATTTTGTATTATGTTAATAGCATCAAACAATTAATTTGAGTACAGGGGAAATCTAGTAGTGTGGAAACAGCTTGTAAGTGATCTCTCTCAACTATTCAGAGAAGTGGAGAAGAGAATAAAAAGTACCTACTATGTTCTAGACACTGTGCTAAGAACTTCACAATTATCTCATTTAAGATAATATTAAGTGAGGCAGTCACCTCTACCAATGCAGATTTAAAACTATTGTAAAATTTATAGCATTAGCAAGTTGCCTAGAATACCTCACCTCAAGGCCCCACAATCAGTAGGTATCACAAGTGGAACTTAAGCCCTGGTCTTCCTGACTTGGAAGCCATTTATATTCCCTATCCCCCAGCTGCTTCTCAAGATTTACATGTTACCTCATCCAATCTTCACAGCAACCTTGTGATAAAGTCATTTTAATTCCCATTTTACAGATGTGGCTCTAAGGTTGGAGTCTATCTCCTATGCTATGCTTTCATATTGTTCTTTATGGAGTTAAAAAGTAGCTAACATACATAAAATAGGCTTGGACCAATAATTTTGTTGATATAGGGAACTCCCCAAGAGGAAAGGTCCTCCACTAATTCAGATCAACTGTTCTGCAATTTATAGTCTCAGAAAACTATTGGCGGAAGAAAGAGTTTGAATGATTTGCAAAGAAACACAAAGGTCAAATGTATCCCAGCAGACCTTCAACCCAGATTTTCTGGATTCCAAAACATCTCTCTAGCCATTTACAACACCTTAAACAATTTTAAGTAGATCATGATTTATACAGGAATTCATTTGTTTTCACACTTATAAGAACTTTTCTTTTAAGGGGTCAAGTTGGTCCATGTCTTTAGAATGTATAGCATTATGTCCCATATATTTCTTAATAAAGGAAAAGGACTTTCTTCCATTGTCAAATAAACCCCCAAATCTCAATTTATAAAGGCATATAAGGGAAATGCTTAAGACTTAAGAAATAAAAAAGTGATTCAAAAACTACGTAAACCCAAGGAAGTCACTGCCACTTTCAGTTACTGGCATTCTTGAAATAGAGATATTGTGCAGCACTTCTGACTAAGAGATAATATCATTTCCTTCCCACTCTCCTCAGACTACACTCCACCCTCAACGCCATCATTATGAAATAGAGATATAAATTTAAGAGATTATAAACTTCATCATTAGATTATAAAACTTTTGAGAAAAGGGAATGTCATTTGCCTTTTGTATCCCCAATGCTTAGCACAGTGCCTGACACATAATAAGCACTAAAATGTTTATTGTTGATTGTGATCTTTTTTGTTTTTGCCAGACATCACTATCACTACATAAAGCATCTGTTTAAATGATTCTTTCAGAACTCAAATGATCTCATCTTGTGGTTCTTCTTGACCATTGAGGTTGCAGTTACATAAGTAACCATAATTTTTTTTTTTTTCTTTATTTTGAAGTAGTTATCCAGCAACTAAACTGATAACAATAGATTACATTTAATAGATTACATTTACCTAGTGTGTTAAGATTTACATATATTATCCCGAATTATCTCCCTGCTTTTGTACTTCCTTTCACCCATCCTGGAACAGTCAGGACTTCTGCCTCTTAGCATCTTGTTTCCTTCAAAACTTTGCTTAAGTACCACCTTTTGCTAAAACCTTTCCTGAGGAACCAATTGCTTATGCCTTCCTCTCCCAAAATTTAAATATTTAAACTCTCTCTCTCTCTTTCTCTCTTTCTCTCTCTCTCTCCTCTCATTCTCTATCTCTTTTTTTCTGTCTCTTTTTTCTCTCTGTCTCTGTCTTTGTCTCTGTCTCTTATCTCTATCTCTGTCTCCCTCCCTCTCTTCCTCTTCCTCTCCTTTCCCCTCTCCCTTTTTCCCTCTTCCCTTTTCACTCCCCTTCTATGTATCTCTTTTTCTTTATATCTCTGTCTCTGTCTCTATTTATGTCTTTCTGTTTCTCTGTGTGTGTATGTATGCTGTTTGATCTCCTAAAAGACTAAGAATATGAACTCCTGAGTATAGGACTTAATAAGTCCTAGTTTCATCTTTGTATTGCTAGCACCTAGGACAGAATCTTGTCCATAATAAGTAGTTTCTGATTGAATCTTATAATGATTATTTCAAAAGATTATGGGATCGTAATTAGTCTAAAATGACATTAGAGGTCAACCAATCCAACCCCATCATTTTCAGATGATGAAACTAAAATCCAGTGAATTCCAGTATCACAAAGGCATTACGTGGTAGAGAGGACTCAAACTCAGGCTCGTGACAATATCATTATCCCCAGTTTTACTGATGAGGAAACTGAAACTCGAGGAGGTTAAGGTAGCACTTGAACCCATGTCTGTTGACTTCAAGGCTAGTGTTCATTCAACTGCACCATGCTAGCTGAGCTTATGCTAAATGAGTGAACATGGCTGGCAGAAAGAAAATTGGATTGGGAAAGGACAGTTTCCAGTCCCCTACCTACTGAGGCAGAGAAATTTTCTTCAACTTTTTCCCTATCTAGCTTATAGGACTTTATTGAAGTCATTATAAGTATCTGGTCCTCACTTTACTCATGTATAAATTGAAATTGACCTAGCTTTCTAAGGTCCTTTCCATTTCTAGCATTCTATGATTTTTATTTGATATCTGAGAAGCTAATAAGCTGATGGCACAATAGATCATGGGGATTAGTTTCTTTGTGTTGAAACTAGAGCCTTACTAAAAATGTCGTCTATTTCTTTTAAATCAGTGAGTTCTGCTTCACTTAGAAAAAGCTTGTGGTTTCTGCTTTGTTTCTTTTTTTTGCTGTTTGAATAGTTAGAATAAAAAGACTCTTTTTTCCTTCTCCCAGTCAAATAGACCATGTTCCTTTCTCCTCCTTGATTCCCCAAATTCGGAAAAGAAACTCTAAATTGAGGGAAATCTCTATTTCTCCAGTGTGTATAATAAGAACATGCTAGTTACAGTTGTTTGTCTTCTCAGACACCACTGAATAGGACTAAAGTTGGAATCCTAGGATGAGATTCCAATCTCTACTGTCCTACTTATTATCTGTGTGATTTTGAGCACATCCTCTATGGGTCACAATTTTCTAATATTTAAAATGAAGATTTTTGAATTAGATCACCTCTAAGGTTCCTTTCTGTGCTCAATCTATGATCCTATAATTTTGAGAAAACTTTTTCTCTTTCAGGAAGGGAGCAAAGAGGCTTGAGAAGCTGGTTCCAAGCTAGATTTTTTCCTTTTCCCCTTCATTTTCAACTTCTTTCTGGATTTGAGATGGCTCAGCAAAAGAGTGAAATCAAGTAAGCAAATGTTGAGGCTTAGTTGTACATCATCTTAGTCTAGCCTACATAAGACCTTTCTTGGCTGTTTGCAGTGACATAATGAGTCATGACATTGTACATGCATTTTTCAAATAGGGGAACCACCTTCCTGCTTGAGCTCAGAGTTGAAATATGATTCTCCTATGTAAAGAGACCCACAAAAATGCTCATTGGCTCTCTGCAACTTTGAATTTTTCCTGTTTGGTTTCTATGGTAGAAATTCAGGTTAACTGTTAGCTGCCTGCAGGCCAATACTGTTATGAATCAACAGGCTGGGCTGGCTACATGCATCTACAACCAAATTGGCAGCTCCTTAATTTCCAGGGAATGTGTCGCTAGGAAAAAAAGAAATACAGCTCGATTTGTATATTCTCAGAGAGATGTGTCTCATCCAACTTTTTTTTCTTTTTTAATCATGGCTTGACATGTCCCTTGAGTAAATATTTTTTTTCAGAAGCATAGGGATGGACTCTAGCTCTTCCATCCATATATGTCATCCTCAGCCATGGCTTCATGGTCACTCTTCAGAAATAGCATGTCATTTCTGGTTTGACTCTTGTGATAACCAAACAGGTTAAGAGGAAAATAAGAGGGAAAACAATAGCCAACAATAGGCATCCCTGCCAGAACAGAGCTCTTGACCAATGCCCTTTCTAAATCTAAATCATAATTTTTTTTTCTTGCTAGGATTCTGATTTACTCTTTCTTTTTGATTCAATATGTCAAAATCTCACCCCCAAAGAGAGTATGGACCACTGTCTATCTGTAAATGAAAGGACTTGGATTAGATGATCATTTCAAGTTCTTCCTAGCTCTAAATCCTAAGATCTTTCCAGCTGGTTGGAGTCCCAATACCTACACCCAACATGGGACCTAGAAACTCTCCTAGGAATAGGATGAACAAATCTTTTTTTTTTTTTTTTTCAGGGCAGTCAGATGTGGTATGGGTTGTTTGGGGTTAGATGAATCAGCCCATTTTTGTGGATTTCCTGAGATGCTTTCTGAAACACTGCTGAAAAATATCTTGTGTGATCTTGTAACAAATTAAACAGAAGAGAAACCACCAAGTGCTTGCCTGTTTGAATAGGTTAACCACAAAAGCTCTGATTCATGGTGACTTGAGTTGAAGAGGGAAAACCCTGGATCATCATCTAGCTTCTAACTTTCCCAAACTTCACCTCCTTGATTTCCTTTTTTGGAATTACTGAGAGAACAAGAGAGGACTGGTCATGTTTTTAATAACTCTTGAATTCTGAACACTGGTTAATTTTTTAAATTGTTTGTGAAAATTATAACTGTATGGTTACCTGTCCTGCAGGGTATTATTGTTTGTACTGTTTTCTTAAAGATAAAAATTTCTTAGTGATTTTTTTTTCTTTTTTTCATGTGTACTTATATTCTTATTAGGAAGGTCAAATATACTTAACGTATTTTAGCAGACACTTTTTTCCCTTTTCTCCCTCCTCCCATATTTCTTTGCTGACTTACTCATTGGGCAAAACAATAAGCACTCTATCTGTTTTTCACTGGCTGGGATCACTTGCCAATCTTTTCCCAGCATACTTCATGCAAGTGGAATTTCTAGCACACCCACTTTTTTTTAAATCCTTTTTTGTTCCTGATGTGTGTGTGTGTGTGTGTGTGTGTGTGTGTGTGTGTTTCTCAAAAAAAAAAAAAAAAAAGTCTATGATCTCACTTATCTCTAGGGGAACTATTATAACAAAGAAACATGCATTTCCAAGACAAGAGCTTTGCCCAACTCTGTGATCCAGTTGTTCCGATCAAAGTGTGTAAGCTACACAATGCACTCATTCACACACTGGGCTTCCTCTCCATGAACAATAGCTCTTATAATATAATAGGTCCTACCTGAATGATGACGGATTAAGGGAAGTTTTTCCAGAGGGATAGTGAAGTTGGATGTTTTGCAGAGTAAACAGGACAGTATTCTTTGGTCATGCTTATTTGTAACTGGGCAGTGTGTGTGTATTTCGTGGAGGTGGAGAGGGATCAGTGTTCTAGTTCTTTTTATTGTTCATTTCCTTAGAAATGGAATTCAGAAGTCTGATGATGGTCAGTGGCACTTGAACTCAGGAAAACTCAGTTCTCAGACTAGGAGGGGCACAGGGTGTTTTGCCAAGAAACAACTAAAATTTCCTGTTTTCCAAATCTCAGATTTAACTTCTCCCACCTTTGGGGTCAAGTTTTCTCTGCTTTTGGCCAACTTTAGATTTTGTTCCCAACGAGAAGAAAAAACTTGGAAGGATGCTCTTAAGGCTTTTCAGACATCAAGTGACATTTATAGAACAGTCCTTTGTCAGCTAAATTCAAGTGTATTTTAAAACACATACATTACATTTTTCTTGAAATATGCATGTATACTTTATACACACACATATATGTATAATATAGTTTAACATTAAGAAGAAAATTACTCAGCAAAGTGTGTTTGAGATTTATTGTACCCAACATAGCTGAAAAATAGTTTAAGGCATTTTAAAATTTCAATATACATAGTTTGATCTATCCCTAGCAAATAATTAGAATGAATATCTCAAATGGATTGTCAGTAAAAGTCCCCCAGAAATGAATTTTGTTATTGCGCCATCCACTTGATTTCTTTTTATAATCTTTTGTAATTCAAATGTATATATACTAATATCTATTGTATATACAAATATTCACATAATCTTTTATATATAATAATAATCTTAGATTACAGATCTAATTTAACTCCTTCATTTCACAAATGAGGGAACTGAAGTTCAGTAATTCTAGGTCATACAGGTAGTAAGGGATAGAGAGAGAGAAGATCAAATGACACCTGAAAGGTTCTTTTACCAGATATGAGTAGCTTAATGTGTGTTTCAATGCAAAAGCCAAAGTATAAAATTATGCCAATAACATTTACAATTATGTAATTATGAGGGACAAGGAAAGTGACTGCCTACAAAGGATGGGAAATGGTAGAAGAAAGCTTCTAATATTGTTCATAGAGTCCCTTTGTAGATGACAATAAGAAAATAACTCAAATATAGGTTCTTTATAGACTTCCCAAAATATCAATCATGATAAGATTCTTGACATGATTCACATGGTACATGCCCTACCTCCCTCCTCCCCAGTCATCAATTAATATGGCAGTCATTTTAGCAGAAATAAAGAGATCATTCTGCACTATTCATTCCCACCAACACATTCAGAGCCCAAAATAGAAATATTGCAAATATCCCCAGAAAACAATCCAGTGAATAGTCTGGGAATGTTCACTGGTGTCACACACACAGTTATAGCTGTATGCATCCTACAGACTTTAATAGAAATCTCCTGGCTACCTCCCAGCATGCTACTTTGAAAATAGAGGAGAGTCCAAACAAAAGCTATTCAGTGAGATAACCTAAAATTATCCCATTGAATTCCACTGTGCATCTCTCCTGCAGCTACCTAGGGAATAAGGTGAGCTTAGCTTTTACAAGTACAGCTATTTATTTAAGCAACACACGGTGGCCTTGAGTTAAATTTTTATTCTGGAAATTTACATATTGCAAAAACTGAACTAAACTGTCATACTTGACAGTGAAAAGATTTCCTGTATTAACTTTTAGGACAGTGCAGAACTCCTGTGAATTGGACTGAGCCAGCCACTATTCAGTATTTATTTTTCTCTCTGAATTACTTTATCAGTTGCTGCCTATAAGCAATTCACAATATCAGACTTCCTCTTCTCTGTGTGTGTATAAAAAGGAGGAAGTTTGTCCTGAGGAGATGGACATTTTTTTTTATTTTGCTTTTTTTTAAGATATAGTTTTGCATCAGACTATTCTATTCATAGTAAACTCATCCCAATGAATAAAATTAGAAATTGTAATGGAAATTTTAGAAAATGTTTTAATGTCAGATATTTGTAATATGCACGAAATATTTCATACACAAATAAAACTAGCTATAGTAAGCTTGTTTTCTTGAATTGATTTTCAAATCCCAAAGCTACTATAGAAAAAAAGGAGAAAGGAAGCATTTTGAGGGCAAAAATTGTTGTGCATTTATTTGTTTATTTTGTCTTCTGGCATGTAGCTCAATGTCTAGTACATGGTTTGGGAAAGGAACAAGTGAGGAAGGAAAGGAAGAAGGGAGGAAAAGAAAGGAGGGAGGGAACGAGGGAGGGAAGGAAGGAAGGAAGGAAGGAAGGAAGGAAGGAAAGAAGGAAGAGAAGGAAGGAAGGTGAGAGGGAGAGAGGGAGAGAGGAAGGGAGCAAAGTTTTACTTGAAGTCTGAGTATGTCAGCTGTAATGCTTTCTGTCTCATTGTATTCTTCCTTGAGCCCTATATTTGTTCCTTTCCTTCATGGTTTTCTTTAAACTATAAATACGTTTTGTATATTTATCATCCCAGTAGACTGCATGCCCCTTGAGAACAAGGACTGTTTTCCTTTGGTCTTTGTAATTTATGTGACTAACACAGGACTGGAACCATAATAGATGTTTCATAAATGTTTGATTATATTCTCTGAATTCTCATAACACAATATCTGAGAATGCTCATTTACCAGATGACAAAAACAAAAAGTAAAGGTAAGCATGGTTTAGTGGGTAAGGAGGTTGATCTTGGAGTTAGGAAGGCCTCTTTTCAAATGCTCCTTCTGTCACATTTTACCTATGTGATTGTGCCAAGCCACTTAATCTCTCAAGACTCTAAACGACTCTTAAGACTATAACTTATAGATTACTTATTCTGCATTGGTAGGAGGAATCCCCACACCAAGAATTTGCCACATAGAATTTACATGAAAAATAGACAACAGAATTTCAGACATGGAACAGTCTGCAATAGTTATCCAATCCATCCTATTGTGAAAAAATTCCCTCTGTAATATATCCAACAAGTCTCTGAATATTTTAGGGAAAATCTCTAATAATAATAGTAATGATAATAGCTAGCATTTATATAGTAGTTTATTCTTTGCAAAATGCTGTACCTATGTTATCCAATTTAATCTTCCCAATAGCCTTGAGAAATAGGTGCTATTTTATATCCATGTTACGGATGAGAAAACTAAGGCTGAGAGAAATAAAGTGACTTGCATAGTGTCTCAAAGCTTGTAAGTGTCTAAGGAATGATTTGAATTCAGATCTTCCCGATTCCAAGTCTAGCAGCTAGATGCCTCAGGAACAAAACATCTCTTGAAACAGACATTAGAATAGCTAAAATTGTTAGGAAGATTTTCCCCCATATTGTGCTTAAAACTGCATTTATAAAAATTTTTGCTCATTGTTTTTAGTTCTGTCCTCTGGAACCAAGCAGAAAAAAATTAACTTCCACTTTGACATGAAGTCCTTTAAATAGCTGATGGCACCAATGATGCCTCCTAAGTCTTCTCAAGGCTAAATATTTTCAGGGACTGAAACTGATTCTTATATGATAGATTCTTTAGTCTTGTCATAGTCCTGCTCTTTATCCTCTGGACTTTTTCTGTTTATTATAATTTATGCCCAAAATTGAACATAGTCCTTCAAATAGTTTCCCCAAGACGAATCACAAAGAGATTATGGCCTTTCTCTTTGTGGACATTATGACTGTCTTTGTGGTCTAGGATAGTTTCACTTTTCTGGCTATCATCTCACATCATTACCTCACTTTTGAACTGGAATTCCCTAAATAGCCCAAGTATTTTTCACTGGAACTGTTGCTTAACAATGCCCTTGCTAGCCTGTATTTGTGAATTTGACTTTTTTTTTACTCAAGTTTAGAACTTTACATGTTAAGTTTCATCTTATTTAATTCATACCATCATTCTAACACATCACAATATATTTTGAATCTGAATTGTCATCTATTATCTATCTACTCTTCTACATCTTGCAATAGCTTTGGGTATCTCAAGTTTAACATCATCCACAAATGTGACAGTTAAACCATCTATACCTTCATCTAGAGAGCATTGATAAAAATATTAAATAACATAAAGCTAAGGAAATTACTCTAGATTACTACAATAGAACTTTCTCTTCAAAGTGACCCTTTGGGTTCAGTCATTTAACCAGTTTCAGATTCCCCTAAAACATGTTCATCTAGCTCAGTAGACTCTGTCAAATGTGTCACTAAAACCTAAGTACAATTTGCTTACAATATTCTCTTAACCTTCTGGTTTTAATTATTCTTGCACTTTCTGTTCTCAACAAAGCCAATTTGATGTCCAGTGATCACTGTCTCCCTTTCCAAATGTTGACAAACAATCCAGAATTATTTTTATTTTGTGTTTTAGAATTATTCCTTTATTAATGTGTTTCAGACTTTCCCCCTAGAACTGAAGCATAGTTTACTGATCATTCCTTTTCACATTCTATCTTTTTTATAAAAATTTGGACTATTTTTACACTTCTCTTTTTTCTGGCTCTACCAAAGACAGCAGCTCAGTAATGACATCTCACAGTTCTCTTCTTACCTTACGATAGGAATTTGTAACCATTTTTTTTTTTGACATGAACACTTTTGGCAGTTTGTTGAGGACCTCTTCTCAAAATAATGTTTTTAAATCTACAATATAAATATATATTTACAAAAGAAACATATATATGTTTATAGGCCTGAAAGATTAAGTACTCTTGCTTTAGGATACAAATGCCTAACCATGAACTGATTTATCTATACCAGAACTTCTTAAGCTTTTTTCATTCATGACTTCTTTTCACCTGAGAAATTTTTAGGAAAAAGAAAAAGAACCTGAGCCCCACAGAGACCTACAGAAAGGCAAGAGGGTTAATGATATTCACTGATAGAAAAATCCAGGTATTTGTTAATATTCTATTAGCAAAATAGGAAGAGGCACAAAAACAAGCTTCCACTCAGGAATCCTGAGACACAGAAATCCCCCAGAAGAGGGAAACATGGACCACATGTACACACATACACACAGGCATATAAAATAAGTATAAAAGTCAAACATTTACTGATAACAAACTATAATTTCATGACCCCCATGATCACTTATAAGACTCCACATGGAGTAAATTTACCATGTTTTAAGAAGCTGGGATCTTAACCATTTCTTTCTAATCATTTATACTTCATTCTTCCTTGTCCTAAGATCATTCTTAGAAAATAAAATAAGTGTTAAGTAGTCTAAACTCTTTATAATTTATTATCATTCTTATGGTCACCAAAAATAGCAGTATTATCATTTCTCTGATGTTTATCTTACTCTAAACATAATCACAAAAAACAGAAAAAAATTTATTTTTTTCTTGATATTCATAGTAAGGTTTGATGATTTTAGAAAAATCTTCAATACTAATTCTCTTTTTAAAAAAAAATTCATTATTTGCTTCCATATTCTATATATATCTTTTTAAAACTTAAATTTGGCCATGTTTTGCTCTGAACCCCTTTATTTGTCTTTCAAGGCAGTTCATTTTTGTGCTTCTCAGAATATTTTTTTCCTTGCAGATTTTAATTCTTGAGACTTTCCAATCATTTTAAAACTAATGACCCCTACAAACTAGTAGGGTAATGTACACTTTTTGTCCTTTCTCTGAACCTTTTGAAATCAGTTGTCCCCAAATCCAATTTGTACCTCAGTATATGATGAGCTCTCTTTTTTTCTATCACAAGCTTAATGATGGAGGAATTATTTATTTATAGGGTTCTGGTTGCTTCTTCTTCAATAACCAGTTCTTCCTTGTTGGTTTGAATTAAGTCCATAATAGCATTGTCCTTTCTCTTTATCTTGACCTTTTGAGGGATAAAATTTTCATTAAGGTGAGTCACAAATGTATTGCTGTTCTGTTTTTTACAGAGGCAGAGAGCCTGAAGATGTCAAGACAATGTAAGTTCTCCATCTTTACACAGTTCTTTGTCACAGTTATGATGTTGACCAAATTTCTTCTATTCACAAAGTTTGATGTACATTCCTACAATATCATTCTTTTTTCTATTCTCATTGATCAAATACTTTCTATCATGTTGAGTACTTCATTTTCTTATATTGTTTATATGCATATACATTCTAGTATACAATACTACAACACCTTCCTTCATATGTATTCAGTTCCTTTTCAATAAGGTCCCCTCTGCCAGAATTAAATTGCTTATTTTCTTCTATCACTTTCACTCGAGTCCCTATCCAGTCTATTGGACCTGGAGTTAGGAAAATCTGAGTTCAGATCCCACCTCAGAAACTTACTATTTGTTGTGACCTAGGACACCCTGTCTTTTGCCTGACTCAGTTTCCCTATCTGTAAAATGAAGGTAATAGCACTTATATTCCAAAAATTTTGTGAGAATCAAATTGGGTAATACATAATTGTAAAATACTCTGTAAACCTTAAAGTACTATATTATTATTATTATTATTATTTCCCTATGTCAATATTCAATGCTAGTATCTGCTCAGTATCATCTAATCAGTGATTGGTACTCCAATATCATTTTGACAAGCTAATATGTCTTCAATAGCTTTTTTTCAAAGGGAATCTTACTAAAAAGATATAGAAAGAACCAAAGTACAAAAATGATACTTCTGAGGTGGAGCACATTCACTCCTCTGTTCCTCAGTCCCTGGGGAGAATCTGAATCATTCCTCCTACCAAACTCATTTCTGGGTGTGACAGAGCCATTGGATAAATCATTTCTTTGCTTGTGGGACATAATGTCTTGACAACTAGGTCAATCCACTGCTGAACCTGATCATGCTGGATGCTCTGCAGGACTGACTTTTCCCTGGACTTAGCTCCTAGTGACAGCTATGGACTCCATTTCCTGGTAGTTCATATGGTAAGAGCCTCATCTGTTCTTTCTTCCACACTCATTCACCTAAGAATAAGAAAGAATGAAATACCACAGAAACAGAAAAAACACTGGGCTATGTGTCCATGATTTCATGCCAATCAGGGAATAAAGAGAGCCTTAGGTCCTGTGCCACTTGGATGCCCACAGATATTTGTTCTCCTCACTGGAAATCCAACAATGAGATAGAGAGTGAATTCTTCAGTTGGAGCTTTCTGGATATATCCTTTACCACTCAGCAACTACTTAAAAGGCTTTTTTCTTTACCCTGCAGTAAGTAGATAGGGAAGGTCTATTATGCATCATTACCCATCACCAAAAGCATTCTCCCCAAACATCTTCATGTATTAGCACGAGGCGGAACAAATTATTCATAGTCAAAGACTCAGACCCCTCTGGCCAGTTCCAATGGGAGTAGGAATGGGTAATGAGGACTTAGTTCTTTGAGAATGATCAATTGGGTTCGCCTGGTGACAGGATGCTTGGGAGCCTGCTTCCCCTTCAGAGGAGGCACTAGTATTGTGTGACTATTTCTTCATATACTTCCTGTAAGTTTTGGCTATCTTCTTTTAACCCCAACTCTGCTTGCACTGATGGGTCAGGAACATCACATCTCCAAATTCTAAAGGTACCCTTGAAGGAGAGTATCATCTTCTGATGGTATCATTTTGACTCTCTATTCTAGGGCATTGCCTCCCAATATTAACCAATTAATATTTCTTGAGTGAGCAATTAACATCAAGCAGCTTTTTTTAAAAAAGGTATTTACTAAGAAGACAAAGCATAAACAGAACTACAAAAATAATCTCTGAAACAAGGGGCACACATTCTACTGCTGTAGAGGGTAGTGCCTCTGAGACCACCTCAATCTCTAGGAATAATTGGTTTTATATGTTTGTCAGTAAACATTTACAGGACAAAGATAAAAAGCGCAAGAAATAACCATAGAATTGGGCATTCCATTGTTTACAAGACCCAGTGTCTTAGCTTCTAAGTTGATTCACTACTGTGATGAATCCTCCTGGTCAACATTTGCAACAAACTCTTCATCAGGCTTGGCTACAGCGAGCTCAAATATAGATTCAAGTTATTCTTTTTGATGCCAGATATGTGTTTAGATTTCTTCTGGTGGCTCTTTCAATCTTTCAAAACTCACACAACCATTAATATTGTTGTTGTTTAATCATTTTTTAGTCATGTTCAATTCCTTGTGACTCTTTTGGGATTTTCTTGGCAAAGATAATGGAGTAGTTTGCCATTTCTTTCTCTAGCTTATTTTTACTGATAAAAAACTGAAGCAAACAGGATTAAATGGCTTGCCCAGGTCATACAGGGTTAATAAGTGTATGAAGCTGGATCTGCATCCAGGACAATGGGACTCTATCTAAGTATCCCAGGATTTCTTCTAATCTATCTGGTGCACTCATTCTCCTAAGAGAAAGAAAGAATTAAATATAACAGAGACATAAAACCTAGAATGTTTCATGTTCAGGGCCATATAGCTATCCAAGTGGAGAGACAGATAAGGACTCCTGGAGTCTTACAGCATTTTTCTCCTTGATCATCACCAGAAAATGGGACGAGGGAGACAAATTTGGCTTATTTAACTTGCTTTTTTGTATCCATTTTCAGTCTTGGCTCAGCCGCCAATTAAAAAAGGTTTTGTGTGTTGTTTAGTTTATTTTTTTGCTTTACTCTCAGTAAACAAATGGGAAAGTCACAGAATAACTGAGAATGCTATAAAATGCAGGTCATGTTCTCCATGCCTGGAAGCAGGCTCCCCAAGGATCCATGTAAGCCAGCATCACATATGTAGACCACACAATGCATGGAGGCACAGGCCTTCATGGACCAGTTTCCTCCTCCCAACCATCACACGCAGATAAGGAACTGTGAAGCAGAGCTGGACTAAAACATTTTAGTAGAGAAATGTACGAATGAAAAAAGAAGATGGGCTGGATACATGCTAAGAATAAAGGGTGAAAACTGACCTTTTTACAAGTTCCACTGGTACTCTCTCAATGTCAAAATAAAGCAAAGAAGTTCTCCAGAATGTTAGGGAGAACTTTTCTTTACACATGGCAAAACTATGGCAAGACATTAACAAGAACCACACAGAAAAGGTTGGCTTAGATAAATTATGATCTGGAGGTAATGAAGACCTAAATTAATGAAATCGCACATCCTTCAGAGTATACATATTCAGCCAAAGTTGAAATCCAGTTATGAATTGCTTGCCATAAAGCCTCAGTGATACCAGTGTTGTCAAATTTGTATCTTTTCATTAGGAGCTCTTATTTACCATGTGTAATCTCCATATTATATGCCTTTGTATATAAACATCTGAATCCATGGAGTCTTGGATATTCTTCTTGGATATTTTTCTTATGAATTATACAATTCTTTTCCTGGTAGTCTTCCTTCTGAATTGTGCCTACTATACTCTGTGATGTCAAATTTGTCATATTATATGGGCAGCTTGCTTCCTCCCTTCCCTTTTCAAGTTAAAGCCCACTTGACTCATTTTTCAAAACTCCAGGCAAATATATATTTTACCAGATCTTATTTGACACACTCTGTTCCCCACCAAAAGCCCATCATTCTTATATTTTAAGCCATGAATGAGAAATCCAAATCCTCTTCTCAGAAACTACATTCTTAGCCAGTGTTCACTTCCCAAATCTGCCTTTCTGTTATGAATCCCTGGCTTTCAGTGAGCACTGGTGATGAAAATACCACCTGAGTTCCCAAGATCATGAGTTTCTTGTTGTTTTCTCCAAGCCTTATAATGTCCATATATCTTTTAGATTATCTCTGGTGGTTCCATTTGAGTGAGCAGAAGCTGAGGTTTTAACACTGGATACATGTCAAATACCCTGCCTCTCCCAATCCTATCCCCTTTCTCAAGAACTTGGGCTAAACTCCAAGTACAGATTGCTTTTTTCTTCCTCCCTAAGCCCTCTAGAAATAGCAGACTGTTCAGGAAGTACCTGGTGGCAATTTTTCAAGCTGCTGCCTTTGTCAAGAGTTCCAAGATCTCCTTGACACTTCAAATCCTTTTTCCTTCCAGAAATATTTAGAAAAGTGAGCTGAGCAATTGACATGTCTAGATCTTTACTTAGCTCCTCATAGTTCTGGAGAAAAAAAGAACAAGTAATATTGGGGCAGATTTCATTCAATTCACTTCAGTTTGACAAATAATTGTGTACTGAATATTCCATCTCGGACCTCAGTGTCTTTGCCTAGGCAAATTTGAATTGATCTTCTCACTTTTATCTCTTAGGAATACTGGATCCATTTAAAATTACCTCTTACAAGAGAACATTTGTATATTCCCCTAGATATTAGAGATGTCAAGCTGCTTTGTGACCCAGACTCCTCTTGAATCATCTCATTAAATAAGCTGTGTGTGTGTGTATATATATAATACATACATATATGCATATATATGTATTTTATGATCATACATACATATAAACATACATATTATGCACATGTGTGTATGTTTATATGCATGTGTAACCATAAAAATTAGTTATGTGTATATGTTATGTGTATATATGTACACATATACACAAATACATATATACATACATATATAAACATCTATACAGCTATACATATATATCTAAATTATGTGGGTATGCATAAATATGTATATATATATATATATATACATATATACACGTGTGTGTGTGTGTATGTATGTGTGTGTATATATATATATATATATATATATATATATATATACACATGTCTTTTACCAAGCACAGTACCTGGTACACAGTAGGTGCTTAATACATATTTGTTGAACTGAAGTGAATTGAAGCTATTTCATGACAGGGACTATGTCCATTATATCTTTGTAGCATATAACTTTATATACACTGACCACACAACAGACTTTAAAGAAGTAATTATAATTTCTAAATCCGTATATCAGTAGAAAGACCTTTACAAATGCCCTTTCTAATCCATCACACTACTTAAAATCATCCAAATGGCTACAAATTTAATGGTGCCAGTCCCTAGCTAGAACATGTTACATGGCAGTGTGGATAGAATGTTGAAGTCTCAAATCAGGAAGACCTGAGTTTAAATCCCAACCCAGACACTGAGCAGCTGTAGCCCCCTGGGCAAGTCACTTAACCTGTTTGCCTCAGTTTTCTCAGCTGTAAAAGAGGGATTATATTAGTACCTACCCATCTCCCTGGACTATGCCTGACTCATAATAAATGCTTTATAAATGCTTATTTCCTTCTTTCCCATTTAGAGTATAGTTCAATAAAAGAGAACATGAGACCATGAGGCAGGAGATCTGAATTCTAGTCTCTGTATTTTTGTGTTATCTTTTAGAAAATAGATATAGTAAAATTATTATTGTTCCCAAACTACTTCATAGAAATAAGATAATGAATGTAAAAGCATGGAGTAAAATACCACACCCCAGAGAGGTTTTATTACTTTCCATTTGGAATTCACATACACAAATGAGATATTTAAACAGGCTGTTTTATAAAACTTGAATTAAGTCCATGTTTTAAAACTGCTACCATCTTTTGAGAAAAACAAAGGACCAGCCAAAGGTTATAGGAGTTCAGCTTCTTTCCAGCTGAAAAAGAAATAGAACTCACGGTTAATTGTGTATTTAACTCTGAGTTAATGGGTAACCTGCCAGGGCAGAGATATTCCCACATCACACCAATCCTAATATATAGTATGACTCATCTTGTGGATGGACCTTTGGCTTTAGTGCAATGTGGATTTTCTATTATCACTTAAAATATAAATGTCACACATCTCAGCCCCTCTTTCAACTCATTTTGTATTTTGTTTAACATCCTGGCAGGTAAAGTTTTTGTTGACTGAAGTTCAAGAAGGGAGTTTCTTACTCCAGACATAGCACTACGGAAAAAGAAATATTTGACTAATTCTTAAGACTCAGGAGGGTTTAGAACTATGTGCCCTGAAGGGCTTGGATGGAATTTGAACTACTCTGTGCCCTTGGTGTTCTTTGCTCCATTCAGCTGTATGCCCCATTAGAAGAGAGAATGTAGAAGACTTAACCTCTTCAGTTTACATACTGCTCATAGTCTCATGATCAAAACAGCTAATTGGTTCTGTTCATTTCTATCCCTAAATTCACTCCATGTGGGATCTGGAAGTGTGAACTCTTATGGAGTGTAAATACCAAGGTGACAGCAAAGCACTTCACAGGCAGTCTAAAATACCACTCAACAACAAACATTTATTAAGTGCCTGTTATGTACTAAACACTCAATGAGGACACAAAGAAAGGCAGAAACAGTCCTTGATTTCCTAATAAGGAGATTGCAATCTAATGGGGAGACAACAGACAAATAACTATGTACAAACAACTCATATACAGGAGGTACAAGAGGGGGACCCTCTGTGTTTGTCCATCTCCCTTCAATTTTATCTATATTCTTGAACTAGGTCCATGCAGAGGATCTATCCAACATGGTGGAACCCTTCCTCGAGGTTTATTTAGATTTCATGGGTACAAGAACAAGTAGATTGACTATTTTTTGTTCCATGATTGTCCCACCATTCTGATAAAAATTTTTATTTTCTCACTGCTTTCTTAAACACTTCTTACATGTATGTCATGAGTGGGCATTTTTGCTAATATAATTGAAATCACTATGTAATTTCTTAATTTCTTTTGGGCCTTGTCTCTTCCTTCCCTTCACCCATGAGCCTACTGTAAATCTATAGGACATGTCACAGATATAGGTACTGATTCATTAACTGATAAATCAAGGGCCATCTAACTATATTTTATAATCTGGACAATAGGCATTTTCTACCCATTTTATTTTCCTTTATGGATTGCTAGACAAATTTCTTTTGAGTCACACTGAAGATGAATAGATTCTAGAGTATTCTGGAGCTTGGAATAATTATCACAATGCTATCTATAAGAATAGAGCATATGCATAATTTCACCATCTAAAGGGAATAATAATCATAATCATAATCATAAAATAATAACTACCACTTACAAAATAGTTTAAGTCTGGCAAAGTACTTTACATATGATTTGTAGAGGTAAATGTTATTATTTTCCTCCTTTTATGGATGAGGAAACTGAGACTGATGGAGGGTGATTTGCCTATGATCACATAAATAATATTTTCTGAAGGGAGATTCAAAGTCATATCTTCCTGATTCCAAGTCCAACATTCAATCTACTATGACATCCATGGGCCCAGCAATTCATCTTCCATCTGGATTCTACTTAGGATTTGCTACAATCACACTTATTCAGGTTCAGCTTTAGTAAATTTCAGCATGAAAATTGGGATACTCCAGAACTGGAGAGCACTTAAATGTGCCATTATGTGTCCTTACATTTGGGAATAGAATGAGACTAACCATGCCATCAAGTACATACTTTTCTTTTTCTTTAGAAATATTTGTCTCAGCTTTTAGTTTCTATAGGCTGTTTCATTTCCACATTCCCCATTCCATTTCCACTTATAGCAGCTACACATACTGTTCCAGATTTTTCCTTGAAAACCAATAAAACTTTCTGACTTTCTATGCTATTTTAGGCACCAACACTAAAAATACCTAGGAACACCAAAGACCCCTACATGGCAGCCTTCCAAGACCTGCTCCTTTTAACAGAGAAGGACAGCAGACCAAAATACATTATTAAAACCACACCAAATGGCAACTTTTCCAATGATGCAGCTGGATGTTAAGCAAAAGTCTCCCTACACACTTTGGAAGTATCCGTTTAGAAATTATGACAGTAGATCCAGAAATCCCACCCTGCTCTGGGGAACTTGAGATACAACCTTTAAAGCCTAAAACAAGTAAACAAACAATAAATAAAATAATTTTGCCATCATCACCAAGTCAAGGAAAACAATGTTCTCTTTCTAGAAAGACTGCATGGAAATGTGTGTTCTCCTGATTCCCAAAGAGGTAAACTGGAGCCATTCCAACTACATAACTTCTCCATGGCTCATGGAACCAGTCTGTTAAGTGGAATCCCTGCTGGGCTTGCTTCTCTCACCATCCACTTGATGCATGTAGGGACAAGAAAGGTCATTTTTCCATAAACAGTTTCATTGTTTTGACTTCAATCTGAAGCAAATTATCCTTTTGCAGTAGAAGTGAAAAGGTTTAATCATGCAGGACATTTTTCAAAGTCAGAAATATAATATTATGCCAGCATATTAAATAATTATTCAGCTCATGTCTCTTGGCACATTTGATTATAACACGTCCTATTTCACCATATGTACTGTTAGAAGGAACATTGGGAACTTATTACCAACTGAAAAAGATGGGCTGAGACTGAAATATTATAGTTGATGGTTATTACTTAGTTATCTATAGATAACTAGACAACATATCTTTTAAGTGATTCTGATTAACCTTGTTTCAAGAGTTTAAGAAATATGTGTGTTCTCTGGGCAATAACAATAACAAAATTAAAACTAAACTAAATAGAAAATGAGATGTAAAGGCAATCAGATTTTATCCTCTGTGCTGGGAGTAATATCTTATCCTTTACTCTTATGCAAGTTATGTTAGTTTTTCCTTAAAAGATATCAAAACTATATCCAAGACTTAATTAGCTAAGAGAACTAAAGGATCAGGCTGATAATATTACTTCCTGGTTTTGTTGTTGTTCAGTTTTTTTTCAACTGTGCCTGACTTGTCGTGACCCCATTTGGAGTTTTCTTGGTAGAAATAATGAAGTATTCCTTCTCCAGCTCATTTTACAGATGCCCCTGGGGCAAACAGGGTGAAGTGACTTGCCCAAAGTCACACAGACAGTAAATATCTAAAGCCAGACTGGAACTCAGGAAAATGAGTCTTCCTGATTTTAAAGCCTATGCTCTATCCTGCATATCTAATTTCTCTACTTCCTGGTTTTCAATAGCTGCTCTGATGCTTGGCTTGCACACCATTATGGGTAACTCAGGCAAAGAGACTTCACTTAGCTAAATATCTTTAGGGTCTCCTCTCTACATATCACTGTTGAATATTCAACTCCTATTAAGGATAAGTAAACTTTATTTTTGTGACTGTTGAATGTCCTAAGGACATCTCATTTCATTACAATATAGAACATAAACTACCAGGGGAATGGCCTAAGTCAGCCCCAGCCAAAACTCTCCAGCCAAAATATGGTCTTATTTTTATTAATCTCATGGGATCCCATGGTCTGATTTCCATTTGGTCCCATATGATTTCTTTAAGGATTTGGGATATATATGTAAATAAGAAAGGAATTAATCATACAGGAGTGTAGAATACATTCAGGGAAGAACAGTCTCACTGATGGGAGGACTGTCAAGTCCTTTCCAGAGCTGATTTATATGTTTGGTGTCCATTTGATTCATCTGACTCTCACCTGTGGCTCAAAGGAGCTGTCTCAAATGCAGCAGATACATCTCTGTAAAACATATTGGCACATAGACTAAACCAAACTGAGGGTAACTAAAGGGTTTCAAATGCTTTGGTAATTGAGGGGTGTGCTACCCCAAGCAGGGGAAGAGTTCCCATCAGCAAAATGGGTAGATGAGAACAATTTGTTCCAATATCCATGAAGGAGGCTGAGAAAGCATTGTAGAACACTTAGAACTTAGTCTTCAAAGATATCAAGGTCATCCACTGCATCCTGAGAAGTCTTAACTTGACAAGTCATCTTGACTTTGTCTTTCCAATGAATTCTGATGACCCTGAAAGAGAGAATAAGGTTGATGCACAACTCTACCTCACTAAAATCTGATTTATGCATGAATCAAAAAACATCACCTTTACTAATTTTTATCATTTTTTTTTACCTCTGTCAAAGTCCTGGGCAACAGATAAGTGATGGAACATCAGATATGGAAACATTAGGAGCTGTAGTCATAACTGCATGCAGGCAGTCTAGACTATAGGGTCATCTTCTCATTTCACTGAAGTTGCAGTGATATTCTGCAGCCTCTGGATATTTGAGCACATTGTTCACCTTCTGGTGTAAGAAAGGGACTAGGAAAGGTGTCCTAAAAATTATGTTTCACCTAATCCTGGCCTGCTTACTGCAGAAGGTAGAGATCCCATACTGTGGTTGAAATACAAAAAAGTATGCAAAAACTTTTACAAAAATGATTTCACTCTCTATTGAAAGATAGAATGGACAACAAGAAATCCAATAGACTGGAAAGATGAACAATTCTTGTCACAAAAGAACTCAGTATTTATCACATCCAAATAGCAGTCCTGAGGGAAACAAGGCTGGCAAATGAAGGCTAACTTACTGAAAATATAACAAGATACATGTTTTTCTGGAGTGGTGGCAGTAAAAGGAAATGCTGTGAAACTGGGATAGGTTTCACAATCAAAACCAATCTAGTCAACAAGCTTGTATGCCTACCAAAAAAGAAGTGAATGTCAAGGGAATGACAATGTAATTTCCACTCAGGAAAGTTCCAGGTCACTATCATCATTGTGTATTCTCCTACATTGGTAAACCCTGATGAGGTCAAAGAAACATTTTATGAAGACCTGGAGACTGTCATTATCAATGTGCCAAAAAAGACAAGCTTTTTTCTGGGTATTTTTAATGCAAGAATAGGCATAGATATGACAGGAAGTCCTTGGGAAGAATGGAGTCAGAAACAGTAATAGCAATAGCCACTACTGAAGACTTATGTATCTCATGCAACACTGTCTTCTATTTACTTAAATGCAATAAAACTCATAGCAAACATTGACATTTAGTAGACTATGCCATTGTCAGAAGAGGGGACAGACAGGATGTGAGAGTAATGAAGGTAATATGTGGTGCATAGTGCTGGACTGATAATAGACTTATCCTCTCCAAGCTTAACACTTGCATTCAACAAAAACCCCAATGCAAGACAACCAGCAGATGCCTTAATGCCAACATATTAAAGGCCTTCTTCAAGTAGGAAGTCTGCTGCTAACTTATAGAGAAAGCTTAATCTACACAAGGTTGACAACAGTATCGCAGAAAGGAAGTGGGAAGCTTTCAGAGATTTGGCATGAAGCACTACATTTACTCATTTTAGTCAGAACACTTCCAAACATCAAGATTGGCTTGATGAAAATTATGGGGAAATTGAGAAGCTGCTAAATGAAAAATAAGAATACAGGATTTACCAGCAGACTATAACTAAGAAGATAGCATTTAACTCCATCAAAGCCAAGTGCAAGTAAAACTTAGAGAGATGTAGAATTCTTTCTTCAATAAGAACATAGATAAAATTCAATTTTTACACTGATAGTAACGATCCAAAGTATTTTTATGATACCCTGAAAGCTATTTATGAGCCAAAGACCTATGGTTCATCTCAACTTTTCAATGCTGATGGATCTACAGCATGATCCTGAAGAAATAATTGAAGACTTCCAATAGACTGTCATCAATTAGTGCAGAAACTACTGACCATATACCTTAGACTGAATTCAGGCCCTCTCTGGCTAAATTTCCAGCTGAAGAAGAAATTTTTAAAAGCCATTAGGCTCCTCTCATATGACAAAGCACCTAGTGCTGATTCTATTCTGGCTGAGATTTACAAGGCAGCAGGTCCACTGCTCACACAAAAGCTGAATAAAATTTTTCAGGTTATGTGGCAAAAGGAGATTATCCCCAGGAGTTCAAGGATGCCTCTACTATCCATCTCTATAAAGGTAAAGATATTGCCTCATAACAATCATAGCTGGGGTTGGAGTAGGTGGGGAAAGACTCTCTTAGTCATTGCTAGCAAGATTCTTGCCAGAGTCTTCCTTAATATACTGATCTTTTACCTAGAAAATGGTCATCTCTTGTAAAGGGCTGAAACTCCAAAAAGGTATGCTTGAATCAGACAAGTGAACACTTAATACTAATTATCTATTCAATGTGAGATAATGACTCCATTAGCATATATTTGGATAACTGGCTCTTCTCACTATTGGGCTAGCTAAATGTTTGGTATTAAGATAATCAGAGGCAAGGATTGGAGGGGGAGAGAGATAGGCAGCAGGATGAGGAGAGAAGTTGGTGACTCCAGACTCCTAAATCCAGGATTCTGCTTACCTGCTTCTTTCACTTCTCCCCCTAAAAACCAAGGACTTTAATTTATCCTGACTCTGGCTGACCCCGAGGCCCTCCAGGGAGCTAGCCCATACTCTACAGTCTCCCTTAGTGTGGCTTCAGAAAAGTCCAAGGAACAGTCAAGATGGTGTTTGCTGCCCAACAACTCTAGGAGAAATGACAATAGCAGGACAGAAGTTTGAATGCAAGATTCATTGATTTGACCAAAGACTTTGATATGACCAGTTATGAGGACTAGTGAAAGATCATGGTGAAATTTGGTTGCCTAGAAAAGTTCATCAGTTTAACAAAAGCATGATTACCCAGGTTCTGAATAATGGACCATGCTTTTCCTATTTCCCAGTCATCAGTGGAATGAAGCAAGACTGTGTGTCTACTCCCATGCATTAATTTTCAGCAATGTTGTCAGAGCTTTTAATGAGCATAAAAACATCAAGATCAGCTACTGTCTCAATGGTAAATTGATTTGAAAAGGCTAGAAGCCAAGACTAAAGTGGAGGGTGAATTGGTGCATATATTTTTGGTTTGCAGATGATTATGTACTCAATGTAGCACCTGAATCTGAAATACAACAAAGTATGGATTGATTCTCTGTTGATTGTTCTAATTTTGGTCTAACAATTAACAACAAGAAAATATAGGTTCTCCACCAGGCAGCAATACATCATCCATCCATAAAACCATTGGTTACAGCATATGGAGAAATGTTAAATGCTATGGATAATTTCACTTTCATTGGCAGTACACTTTCCAGGGATATATATGCAAATGATGAAGTTGACACATACACTGCCAGAGCTATCCCAATGTTTGGGAAGCTCCATGTGAAAGTATAGGAGAGGAGAGGTATTAGATGGACTACCAAACTGAAGGTCTACAGAGTCCTTGTGGTGACTTAATTGCTGTATGCCTATGAAACTGGACAACATTCCAACACCATAACAGGAAATTCAATCAAATTCTTTTGAATTTTCTTAGGAAGATGTGAAGATGACCTAGAAAAATAAGGTACTGGACATTGATGTCCTTTCTTGGGCTAAACTGCCAAACATTAAAACTCTGCTTCAGAGAGCACAATTTTTATGGGTTGGCTATATTGCTTGAATTTAAATGTATGTTTACCTAAAATATTATTTACAGAACTCACACAAGACAAATACTCATGTGGAGGTCAGAATAAGCAATACA
This sequence comes from Sarcophilus harrisii, assembly GCF_902635505.1. Classification (NCBI taxonomy): domain Eukaryota; kingdom Metazoa; phylum Chordata; class Mammalia; order Dasyuromorphia; family Dasyuridae; genus Sarcophilus; species Sarcophilus harrisii. The sequence goes on along the minus strand of NC_045430.1, from coordinate 216,084,431 downwards.
AGGAAAATCTCAAGATCTCTCTGGAGAACTCTGGAATTGATTTGCATGACAGAAAACATTCACAAAGGACTGCCAAGCACAGCATGCCTGCATTAAAGAAAGTGCCATGATTTATTAGGAAAGCAGAATTGCAGTTACTCAAAAAAGATATGATATGTAAAAATTTAAAGACATCTCTACTTCAAATGTAGAAGTGGACTATTTGTGCTCAACCTTAGAACATTCAAAGCTTGTACTGGTCTGATCAACCACAGTCAGACCCTGTACCTTGATTCCAACACTTTTGTCTTGTTTGGTCTTCTTCAAGAATGAAGGACAACAATAAACCAACTCTTTGTACATGAGATTCAGATACTTTGAACAGTCCACATATTTTAAATTATTTCCATTGAACCATCTAAGTTTTTAGCTTACTCCCATTTATGACAAACAATTTTTTTTGTAAGTAAAATTGCTAGAGGTAAGGGTACAGATTATGGCCATGGAACAGAGTGAAATAAAAGGCATCTCTTTAGCCTAATATATAGAGTATTGGACTAAGAGTAAGGAAGATCTGAGTTCAGATTCTTACTCAGTTTCCTTATTTTTAAAGTGAAGACAATGCCATTTACCTTCCAGGGTTGTTAGAAGGATCAAATGGAAGCAGTTATTTTTATTAAACCAACTGTGTTTGACCTCTGTAACTTTACTCTCACTACCATGCTATTCTAATGAATAAACTGTAGCTTTTTCTTGTATGAAACAAGGAAATTGTTATAAATCATTTCAAAGACCAATTCTCTGAGTCTTTAAATTCTCTGATCCTATGTATGAAAGACAAGCAAATATATAATTGTGATTAGAGGAGGAAAGAAATGATCATTATTCCCATTTCTTCCCAACTGGAACCTACCTTCTTTCCCTAGAACAACCTTGGGTTCTGGATGATGAACTTCAACTTCTCTCACTTGGAGCTAGACCTTTACCTTCCTGGGTCCTGTACTCCTCTCTATTGTTCCATTTTAGCTGCAATTTGTGTTTTCTTTTATTAGGATGTAAGCTCCTTGAAGGCAAGCACTGCCTACTTGATTTTGTTTCTCTGATAGCTTGGCAGAGTACCTAGAACACAGAAATCACTCAATAAATGCCATATCTATTTTGTACAGTAGATGAGAAAACACTGGAATTGTTCTAACATGTATATCTTCATGTTGTCAGGCATACAATGACCCTCTCAATCTGGGATCTATTTTATGGAAGACAGTCCTTCTTGCTAAGTAACAAATAATCATTTACTAAGAAGAAAAGGAACTAGAGTAAGGGGAAAACTTTTAGATATGCTCCCTAAGGCAGGTGATGAAAAATTTGTATGATGTCAAGGGTGCTAGGCAAAAACCAGAAGCATTAAAAAAAAAAAAAAAAAAAAAAAAAAAAAAAAAAAAAGAATTGTTAGATGGGGTTTTTTTGATGTGTAGGAGAGGGTGGAAAAGAAGAATCATGCCTCAAAATAAGCCCAGTAGGACTTTACTTAACTTGGAGCGTAGAAGAGATAAGAGAGAAAGGCCTCTACAGTACTTTCAAATGAAGATAGAAGTAAGGAAAGAAAATAAAACAAACAACAAAAAAATTATGGTTACTGTTAAGAACTAGGTCTAAGGAGTGAGCTGTAGTTTCTGTAGACTGGGAATTTTTCACCCAGATCACATTCCAAAAAAACTGAGAAGAGGAAGGAAACAGAGCACTTTTCAAGGACTCCATGTTGGCTGACTAGGCAGAAGTAGTGATGACTTCTATTAATATTCACCTCCTAGTCACTCATAAAGAAAAGCAAAGTTAAGAGCTGAGCTGAGGTACTGGCCTGATTTCAGAAGTTGAGGGTGTCCTGGTACCAGTTAGGGATAATAAGAGATTGGGCCAAAACATCAGGGATGAAGACACATGATGTAAAAATTAAATGATACAGTCTTTTCTTCCTCCAAACATCTCTTCCATCTGTTCCCTCCATACATAGCCATCTCCTTGTTCAGGGAACCTGTTCAGGTCCCCATCACTTCTCACCTGGACATTTATAATAGTCTTTTAATTATGTGTTGTTCATTTGTCTCTGCCCAATCTGTCTTCCCCATTGTTACCTTTTCCTAAGGCATAGGTAATGAACTCTAATGACTTCTAACTACAAGAGTCAAAGGCATTTTCCTTTGTTTGGCATTTAAGGATCTTTAAAATTGGATTCCAGGATTTTAAACTATGTGCTAAGTGCCAGGGATACAAACAGAAAAATAAGACAGACTCTGTTTTTAAGGAACTCACATTCTAATGCAGAAAACAACTCTTTTGGAAAGTTTTAGCTTCCACTCAAATGGTTTTATTCATTTATTCAGTCACTCGTATACATTTTTTAAATTTTCAAAAAAAATTGAATTCCAAATTCTCTCCCCTATCCACTAGAAAAAAAAGCAACAATATATCAGCTTTGCATGTGAAGTCATATAAAACATGTCTATACTGCCCATGTTGCAAAAGAAAGGCAAGAAAAATAAAATGAAAAAATTACGTTTTAATTTTCATTCATTAGTTTTTTTTCTGGAGGTAGGTGGCATTTTTTTCATTGAGTCCTCAGAATTTTTGTATCATCAGATTATACAGTATAACTTTTTTACACTTGTTACTATATTGCTCTTACTGTATACAGTGTCCTCCTGGTTCTGATCCTTTCACTTGACATCAATTCATATTTCCTGAAACCACATCCCCATCATTTTTATAGTACAATACTATTTCATCACAATCATATACCATAGTTTGTTCAACCGTTCCTTCACTGATAGATAGGTTCAAGTTAAATGGAAAAGTCCCAAAGTCCTTAGAGAGAAATGGTAAAGCAGACATCAATGATGCTACTTTAATATCATCTTTAATAATCATATCAGTTTCTGATACTAAACTATTTGACAATACCATGGACTTTCCTTTCTAGGTCTGCATTTGTTGTGATTAGAGTACTACTGCAAGGTCATTTTCCAGGCTGCATTTCCACAGGGGTTATTTCCTAAGATGAGGCTGGAAGCAGGTCTGGTGGTTTGTGGGCCATTGCTATTCCCAAGGCTATTGGGCTCTGGGGTCCTGGGCTGCCACCATTGGGATCCTAGGGAAAATGGTAAGCAAGGTAATAGTGGTTGTTTGACTTTCCTTGTTCATGCTGTCTCCTATCTCTCCCTCAAAGTACCTTGCAAATTTATCTAGGTTGGATTACCTGCCCTGTGGCAGTTGTTTGACAGTTGGGGAGACATATGGACTCTGTTCCACAGAAATTGCTTCCTTGGATGATGACTATAAGGGCTAGGCTTGAAGCAGAATTGATGGTCTAGGGGGTGCTGTACTCCCAGGACTCCTGTGAAGTAGGTGTTGCTGGTGGCTATAAGAAAGGTGACTTCCATCACACAATAGTTTTTCTCCCCAAAGTGGCTACGATGTCTGTGTTGAAAGCAGGTGTAGGGTATGGTACTACTAGTCCCAAGGCTCTTAAGATCAATATCCTGGATAGTCTTCATCAGTGTTTCAGGGGAGATAGTGATCGAGGTCATAGTGATTTGACTTGCCTAGTGCATGTTGTGTCCTGTATCTCTTCCAGAATACCTTGCTGCTTCAGCTAAGCTTCCTTGCCTGCCTTGTATAATTATATATTCTATTCATATTATACATAACTCCCATTTTATTTATCTTTTTTGCTACTGAGTCATTTCTTTAATGTCCAACTCTTCATGACTCATTTCAAGATTTTCTTGGCAAAGATACTGTGGTGGATTGCCATTTCCTTCTCCAGTTCATTTTACAGAAGAGGAGACTGAGGTAGAGAGGGAAAAGTGCCTTTGCCAAATCTCACAGCTAATCAGTGTCTGAGGTTAGATTTGTTCTCAGGAAGATAAATTTTCCTGATTCCATTTAGTTATCCGTTCATATACTCTGTCATCTAGTCAAACAATCTTTCTTCTATTTCCTGTCTTCATACATTTGCCCTAATTTTCCCTTGTGCCCACAATATACTTTCTTCTCACCTCTGTTAGAATGCCTAGTTTCTGTCAAAGTTTAGTTCAAACATCACCTTTTACATGAAATTATTCTTAATATCCAAACTTAACCACCTCCATTGTCTTATATTTATGCATTTATTTTGCAGATTCTTAGAGATGTATTTGCTGTTTCTCTCAATAGAAAGTAAGCTTGGGGTCAAGAACTGTTTGTTTTTTATTTCCAGAGCCAAGGACAGTAGCTGATATACAGTAAGTGTTTAATAAATATTTTTTGATTCATTTAGAGCAGCCATTCTTCACTCTTTACTCTCACCCACATATTCAATGTTTACAAAGGCTTATTCCTTCTGTCTACATGATATCTCAGTGCCCTTTCCTCCACTCACACATGACCATAAGAGTTTAGGATCTTTCCTCATTCATGTGTTCTAATTTTTCTCTCTGAACATTGGCTCTTCATTCTCCAATTCACTTTTTATATAGTCTCCAAATTGATCATCCTAAAAGACAAATTTGGTCATTCATGCTACTACTCAAATAGCTGTCTTTATCTCTGGGAAAGGTATAAACTGTGACTTAAAACTCTTTACTGTACTAAGTAGTACAATAGAATAGAGCACCAGATATGGAGTCAGGAGGAACTGAGTTATAATTGTGTGTTGTAACTTACTAGCTGTGTGACCTTGGACTTAACTTCTACTAGCCATTTATAAGAGGAATCTTTTCTCTAAGAAGCAAGTAGATGGTACAATGGATAGAGCACTGGGCTTAAAGTTAGGAAAAACTGAATTTGTATCTAAACTCATATACCTGGTCAATTCACTTAAATCTTATTTGCCTCAGTCCCTCATTTGTAAAATAAGAAAACATGGGAGAAGGAAATGGCAACCCATTCCAATATCTTTGGCAAGAACCCCAGGGACAAGTCTATAGAGCTATGAATAGTCAGAAATTAATGAATAACTGAACAACATATTATTTATAAATTGAGTATAATAATAATATCTAACTTACTGTATCCTTATGAGGATCAAATGATTTAACATATGTAAAGCACTTTACAACCTTAAAGTGATATGTAAATTTTATTATTATTATTCAGAATTTTAATCTTATTAGTTTTTTCTCTTCTGATTACCCATTATTTCTCTCCCATCTTTTATATCTTCCTTCCATAGTAGTCCCGTCTAATCATTTTCTTTGTTTTGCCCTGTAACCAATATTCTATGGCTCACCTTTGTGCTTTTATAGACTGGCTCAATTTCTTAATGGTTTCCCTCTTCATCTAAGCCTTTTGGAACCTGAGATCCCTTTAAAGCTCTATTTTAGGGTGATTTATCAGGAGGCGTTTTCTGATTCTTCCAGTTTTTAGTGCCCTTTTCTCAAATTATTTTATTTATATTGTATTCAATTATCTGTGTCCATGTTACACCTCCACCACCCCTCACATTAGAATGTAAGTTTTTTGGGTGCAGGGATTTTTGTTTTTGACTTTTTATTGGCCAAATCTAGGTTTGATATCATATAGAAGCTTGCCCATAGTTAATAAGTTATTAAATTCAAATTAGTTGGGGGCAAAATAGAGGAAGCTGATAACCACTAGCCTAAGACTCCTAAGGCATTCAGTAAATAAGGTATGGTATTGAAAATGTCCTGCCTCCATTGATATTTTCAAGTGCATTTCTTTTTTTTTCTTTTTTTTTAAATTTATTTAATGTTTTTCCAGTTAAATTCTTTAAAATTAAAACTCTTTATTTTCAAAATATATACAAAGATAGCTTTCAACGTTCACCCTTGTGAAACCTTGTGTTTCAAATTTTTCTCCCTCCCTTGCACCCACCCCCTCCCCTAGACAGCAAGTAATCCAATATATATTAAACATGTGAAATTCTTCTATAACATTTCCACAATTATCAAGTTGCACAAGAAAAATCAGATCAAAATGGAAAAAGAAAAAAAGCAAGCAAACAACAAAAAGGTGAAAATACTATATTGTGATCCACAATCAGTTCCCATGGTCCTCTTTCTGAATGCAGATGACTCTCTCAATCACAAGTCTATTGGAACTGGACTGAATCACCTCAGCATGGAAAAGAGCCACATCCATTAGAGTTGATCATATAATTTTGTTGCTGTATAAAATGTTCTTTTGGTTCTACTTACTTCACTTAGCATCAGTTCATGTAAGTCTCTCTAGACCTTTCTGAAATCATCCTGTTGATCATTTCTTATAGCAATAATATCCCTTTACATTCATATATCATAACTTATTCAGCCATTTCCCAATTGTTGAGCAACTACTCTGTTTCCAGTTCCTTGCCACTACAAAAAGGATTGCTATAAACATTTCTGCACATGTTGGTCCTTTCCCCTTTCTTATGATTTCTTTGGGATACAAACCAGTAGAGATACTGTTGGATCAAAGGGTATACACAGTTTGATAGCCCTTTGGGCATAGCTTCAAATTTCTCTCCAGAATGATTGAATCAGTTCACAACTCTACCAGCAATTTGTTAGTCTCCTAGTACATTCCTTTGCACTAGATTCCATCATGGCCCCAGCAAACATCACCTTATCAATACTTTCAGTAATTTCTGCTGCTTTGACTAGACGGGGGTAGAGGGTAGAACAAAGAACTCCTCTGAAAACATATATACATATGTATATATATATATATGCATATATGTACATATACATATATGACAAAACATATAAACATACAGCATTAAAGGAAGCTCTCAAGCCAGCGATCTCTTCATTTCCCATTGCTCTTTTGAAATGAATTCCACCAAGTCCAGCACTAGGTATTTTCCTCCCAGCTCCTTTTCAATGAACTTTTGCTTGTTATCTTTTCACATCAGATTGTGAGCTCCCTGAGAACAGGGACCCATTTTATTTCCTTGTACATTTAGTCCTCAGCATTTAACAGTGTGTGGTATATGACAGGTGCTTAATTGTTTAATGATTGACTGTTTCCTGATAGTTCATACAATACTAAGGAAGTTTTGCAGCCCAAATGCAGCCCAGTAAGTATATATTGTAAGGATATTATGCTCTGAAAAAGGACTACTGAAACTAGGAATAAGGCAATTTACCTAAATTAACTTCAAACCAATTTACCTTCTATTCCCAACTCTTTGACTTTTAAGCAAATGTTCACATTCTTAAGGATGATACAAGAATTGAGAACTATAAGTGAACTAAGCTTTCTTCTAGTTCAACCCCCTCATTACTGATGAGAAACTGAGACCCAGAGAGATAAAAGAACTAGTTATAGTCACAAAAAGTGTGAGTAACCTTGATAATGTGATGCCTGTAGCCAGTTTTGACTGATAAATTAAAGGTGAACATTTGGAGAAAATTAAAGATGAGTTCGTGAAAAAAGGTAGGAAGGTAAGAAAGAAGCAAATGGCACTTTTTGCATGTTGGGGGAAACCCAAAAATTCTCGATCACTAGGGAAAAGACTATAACACATTTTACTAGTCATGACTCTCTAAGTCTTTTCTAGTTGTAGAACTGGTTTTCTCACTCCATATTTGTAAAGTCACTGAGTGATGCAGTAGACAGCCTGCTAGACTTAAAATCCCAAATTCAAATTCTGACTTAGATATTTTATTAGCTGTGATGCCCTGAAAAAATAACTTTACTATCTGCCTCTGCTTTTTCATCTCTAAAATGAAGATAATAATTGCATCTATCTTCCTAAGGGTATAGTGAAGCTCAAACAAAATAACCTATGTAAAACACTTTGTAAAACTTAAAGAGCTATATAAATGCTAGTTAATATACTGTTGTTGTTCTTGTAATTAATTACTATGCCCATGGCACAAAAGCACTAGAATTCCTGAATGTTGTAAGAAGAAATATTTCACACTATGAAAGATTGCTTAGGGCATCCATAAATAATCATAATTGTCCAGAATCTCTAGAGAAGGTTCTGGAGGTCATGGGGAAACACCTTGGGCATATATTCAGGAAATTATAAATTTTAGCGACATTGGTAATTGTAGTACCTAAGCCCCTCAACATACAAATGAGAGAACTGAAAACCAAAGAGGATCCTTATTTAAGGTCAAGAAACTCCTTGCTGGCAGATACAAGATGAGAACCCAGGTTTCTTAACTTTTTGGTCACTAGTCTTTCTACTATATCACTTTGCTGTTGCTTGTGTCTAAAGAATTAAATATTTCAAGAGATCTGTGATTTCATTCAAGTACTCCCCTTCAGTCAATGTAGATCACAACCGGCAATAAGCCTGTGGCTCTACAGCCTATTCAGATCTTGTCTTAATTTTCCTATAAATCTTCCCTTAAGAACCTCCCTAAAGCATTAAAAGCCTTCTTCTAGGTCTTATAGCAATGCAGGGTAAAGCTTGAATGGCCTTTTATCTCATTTTAAAGAAGAGATTCTTTTTAAAGTACAAATTGCTTTAGATTAGTGGGGTCAAACTTGAATAGAACCAGAGGCCACTAATTTATACATAAGGACCCTTTCTGACTGCATATTGACTTATTTTTTAAAATTACCTCTCTTTTATTGTATTTTTATTTATTTTGTTATGTATTTTTAAATACATTTTTATCTGATTTGGGCCACACTCTCTAGTGTTGTGGTCATACATGGTCAACCATCACACACTTGACAACTCTGGTCTATATGGCATCTGACTTTCTTTTCAATTCTGAAATTCTAACATTTCTATGCTTCTAGCTTCTTTCAGGAGGGGAAGATCAGCTGTCATATTTGTTGTTTCTAAATCATCCAACTTGGTTTATAGGAGCCTCCTTACAAATCCAAACACAAATATAGTTAGGGTGTTAGTGGGGGCTTTTTTTGTTTAAACAGATATTTTAGAAAAATTTACTGCTGGGCTGAGAGCCACAGATGGCTTATCCCTGGGCAACAGCCCTTCTTAAGTCCCCTGAATTATGAGACTGCATTCTCCAATCAATTAGGTAAGGCAGATAGTGTATCTATATTATGACAGGGAAAGTTAATTTACTAGTCTAAGGAAGAGGATGGGAGAAAACAGTATTTGCATTTATTCACCTTTTACTTGTCTTTTAAATATGTATATAATTTTCAGAAATGCAGCTACAAAATTGGTGGAAAATTGTTAAGGACCATGCCTAAGTGAAGGGGCAGGTCAATTCTCCAACAGCTTCCACAGCTGTGAATCATAACACTTGAAGGAGCTGCAAAAAGTCTTAACTGATACAGGTGTTGCTTGTGGATTGGGAATGAAATAAATTAGCAAGAGGGAAGAGGAGAGAGGTCAGACAATGCAATTGCCTCTCAGTCTCCTTATATCATCATCATCATCATCATCATCATCATCATCATCATCATCATCATCATCATCATCATCATCATCATCATCATCATCATCATCATCATCATCATCATCATCATCATCATCATCATCAATCATTCGCTCACATGAAGAGATCTATTCTACAGCTCTGAGGTAGACCTCCAGCAGTCACTGGCAGGTGGCTCCCATATTATAACAGAAAATCACACTTAAAAAATAAAAAGACTCTCAAAATGATAATTTATATGCAAAAGTTTTGCTTCAAGAAACTCATGACAATCTTAAATGTTTACATCTATTAGGTCTTTTCAACAATCCTCTGAAGGATAAAGGTATTTAATTTATGCATTTACATACATATATATATATATATATATATATATATATATAAACTTATGTTTATATATATATATAAATACATAAATGTGGAGGGTCAAATTAAATAAGAATGATAGCTCTTGTTATTAGATACTAGAACAGTAGTTTGTTCAATTTAATTTGACAAATTATTTCAGCACCTACTAGTTTTATTCCTTCCTTCTTAACTGTGCTTCTGACTTTGTACAGGACCAACCTATATAAGGTATCTTCTCATCATGAAACTTACCTTAGCAACAAATAATTCTTTATTCTGCCAGCTCCGTTCTCTCATTGATGAGTTCCTTCTAGAAATCTCCATTTTGGATATGGGCCTAGATCAGCTGTATTTCAGTTCCCTCCTGGCTGTGCTTTTGACTCTACAGACTTAGCTACCATACATCCAATGTGTATACATGATATCTCCCTACCTTCTGCACTTTCCTTTTATGCAAGAACCATTTTTCTTTTTGCTTGTATTTGTATCCCCATTACTAAGCACAGTGCCTGGCACCTAATAAACACTTAATAAAATGTTTGTTACCTACCTGACTAAATAAAGTACCCAATACAAGGAGCTAAGGATATGTAAAGATGAAATGATATATAGATTCTGCCTTCAGAAAGCTTACAATTTTGAAAAGGAGTAATATAAATGCATTGATAATTGTAACATATTATATAATTGAACAGGAGAATTCTGAAATGGCATGACAGATTCAATTAGGAAGAGAAAATCTGTAACAGCAGAGAGTTACACAAAGCTTCAGGAGAGACAGTAATATTTGATTTAGGATTTGAAGAAAGGAAAATATTTCAATTAGGGAAAATGTGTAAAGAAACTATTTCAGACATAGATGACATCATCAAGTCCTAAAGGTAGTAAAGGGCAGAATAAGGATAAGCCAAGAAAAACTAATAGAATATATAAAAAGAAGCAATATGCATTAAGCCTAAAAGACAATTTTTGTTCTTTGGCTGGACTAATTGTGAGACAAAATCATAATTAGGGTGGGATCATCATGGTTTTACCCCAAGATGCCAAAATTTTAAAAGCACCAATTATACTCATACAATTTAAACAGTTGGAAACTATTTAATATGTAGCTTAATATGTAGCACTAATTAAAGTAATTAAATAACTAATTATTTATGAATTAAATAAAGAAAAAAACATTCCAGATGGTGTACTGATTCCTCACACCTCTGGAAATCTCATCTCTAGACATCTCCAGGTTTGTCATGTTCTCTCCCCACATGGTTTCTCAAAATTTTCTTGAATTTCTTTCCTTCATTGTCTTATCCTACTTGTTTATTTGATTTTTCTTTTTAAAAGTAGGTTACATTTTGTGGCACTTGTCTCAGTGTTGGAATTTCTAGCTGTATATTTTCTGTGTAATGTAAAACTTTGAGATGTGGGTAAAACAAAGGAATGAAAACCAAAGTCATTCCCACTACCCCCTCTTTGCAACTCTCTATATTAGACCACCTTAGGGAACTCTGAAATGACACACAAAAAAAGAAAACTTGCACGAAAAAATTTAGTTAATAATTAAAGTTTTCAAGGAAACTATAAATAAAATATACAATATAGACAACAAATAACACCGAAGAAAACAAGATGACTATAAAATTGTAGAAATCACAGAAAAGAGGTTGAATTTGGAATTCTAAAATATAGAAGGGTAAGAAAATTTGTCAGAAGAAAAGCAAAAGAGAAAAAGAACTAAGCACCAATACATGAATTTCATTACTGATCTTCAAAAGAAGATAATCAAAAACATATGGAAAAGATTTCCCAGAAAAACACAATTTATTAAAAATAATGACTATCATACTATAGCAAAACACTTGAAAAATTCCCTAAAGTTTCGAAAACAGATGACAAATATGAAATGATTTGATTGACAAGAGAGAAAAGTCCAAGTTGAAAACTCCAAAGCAGTATTTCAATTTTAGAATTTTATTATGAGTGAACAAATTTTGGGCTAGGCTGTGTATTGGATAGAGCCAAAAGACAGGAGGACACAAGTTCAAGTGTTCTCTCAGATACAAGCTCTGTGATCCTGCATAATTTACTTAACACTGTTTGCCTCAGTTTTCTCTTCTATAAAATGAGCTGAAGAAAGAAATGGCAAGCCAATCCAATATTTTTGCCAAGAAAACCCCAAATGGGGTGATGTAATGGGCTGAAGCTCGAGTTGATGCACCGAGGTCCCAAGCACGTGAGTCTAAATAG